>NW_021680345.1:4005301-4086453 GCF_001412515.2 Diachasma alloeum
ATAGGGTGTAGGAAGCGGAAAAACGCCATTCTAAGCCGTCCATCTGCCTGTAGAGAACCCAAATTTCCTCAGGAATCGAATGGAATAGCTTTTAAGGCGCTATCTCCCATAGTTTCCGAGATAATTGCGAAAAACGAAAGTGCAAAAAAAAATTAATTCAATTCATATTTTATAGTCTGTAGGAGAAGGAAAAACGCAATTCTGAGCCTTGCATCTGCTTATAGGGAACCTACAGGTAAGGGAAAGGGGACAGGAGAGAACAAAGAACTCACTGAGTGCCAATTCAATCAACTCCCATGATCAGTCAGCGATTCACGGTCCAACATCAAAGAGAATAACCGAACGATATTTCATTGATTGCCATTCATCCCTGCGAAGTGAATATTTCTGTGATAAATTATCACTGATAACGACGAAGAATTCTATAGTGAGGCGGTTGATACGAATAACACGGAGTTCCATTTCTCCCACTTTGGTATTCACAGCGCGATATACTCAAGTGATACAGAGTGCAATAAATTGTCGTAATGCGGCATGTGAGGGTGACGTAATGTTTCGTGATGACAACATACCCTTTTATTAGACGACAATATAAACTAGCAACTGCAATCGGTTGTAACTAGTGTGTACAATGCTACACTGAGAAAAAATATTATTTTTGGTGAATACTCATTTACTTGAGAGGAGTATTTATTTTGTCAATACCATTTTTCCGGTCGGGTCAATCCCAGGCAATCCTCATTAGGTTTCAATTATGACAATTATATTTTTCTAAATGATACACATGTTAGTTATAACCTTGAGTGAACTCCCTAAAAAATTACAATGAGAACATTATTTGACGAATTTCATGTTGTGTATCAACTCTAAAAAATTAATCGAAATTCTTCCTTTTGGAAAATAAGAAATTTAGGAAAAAAAGAATAATCATTCTAAGAGTTCATCGAAGGTCATGTGCAACATACACTATATTAAAAATTTTCGTCTGAATTTTATGTGCCAAATTCATTGAAAAATGACACAGTCAATTGATTTTCTGTTCAAATGATCTGGAAATCAATAAAATACTTGATTTTTCAGTTCCATTATTCTGTGAAAATTCAGAAAAATCAGGAAAATTCAGGGAAAAATTGGGAATTTATGTCATTTTTTTTCTCAATATTCATGTTCCACTGAAAATTCAATCAAGTTATGAAATTACCATCTCACTCCAACTGAAAACTCATGAATTTTCGTGAATTCTACTCAAAACTTGAAATTTTATAACCATTCTTCAACTAAACCCGATTCAATATCGCTCTCATGAGATTTACTATAATATCTGTGTAGTCATCGTCTAGAGCAACATAATTATCATAATTGAAACCTAATCAGGCGCGCCTGGGAATGACTCGACTGAAGAAATAAAATTCCGAAAGAATAAATACTTCGCTCACGTAAATGAATATTCAGCAAAAATCATTCTTTTTTCTCAGTGTAATGTCGAAAGAAAAATACAATTATTTCAAACATTCGCGAACGCTGAGAGAAAAAATGAGGTCTGTCGGGAAATTCTTGAGTAAAACATCCTGAACACAAAGAAAACAAGTTTCCAGAGCCGAATAATTCGTAAAGTAATGAATAACAAACTCCTCCATTCCCACGCCATTAATCCAAGATCAACATCCAATTCAGAGGTAAAAATAGTTCGATATTCCGCATGGTAGAGGCGCCTGGTACTTTTAGTTAGCGGAGTAGACATTCAAGTGTCGGTTTTTGACGCAGATTATCATCGATTCTCGTCACGTGCTGGTAATAAAAACCCCCTTGTCGCATGGATGACTGAATATGTTCATAGAAACTGGCGTCTGGACACATTCAAGTACTCCAAGGAATGCTGGAGACAGGTTCAGGTGCCAGTCTGTCTCTACATTATCGATCTTCATCCCCCACGAAGAATTCAACTAAAGCGCAGGTCAAGATTGCAGCTATAAAGCGAAGAATTATCTGGCCATGTTCCACGTGAGTTCAGGGGGAATTTATGAATGCGGTGTGTCCGATTGTTTGGGTTATCGGGGCACTGGTCTTACTAGAAATTTCCCAAATTCTGAATATTATGCATTCGTCAATTTTCAGTAATTCAAGGTGGAAAGACTGAAATTAGACTAACTTAACGCACCTGTACTCATTTCCCTCAATTTTTGTCTCAAGAGGAGAAAGTTTCTAATTTTCAGAGAATAATGAATGATTTTGAGAAGATCATGGTTTTAAATGCATTTTCCTTCAAATAAGAAAACCGCAGAAATAAATAAAAAATTCTCCCATTCACATTTGAATCAAATGAAATAATTGATTTGAAATTTTTCTATTCAATTTAATAATATTTTTGTTGGAAATGAATGAATTCATATTAAAAACGCAAATAGTTAAGTTTAAGTTTGCAAATTAAGTGAAATTAAAAGGTGAGATAAATGAATCTTCTTAAATCGTCAATACCTCATGATCAAATGATGTGATTACAAGTATAATAATTAAATCCCATTCCTCTCATAACTTAAAAATGAAAGAAAAATATCGTTGAATTTCACTCTGCCGTTATCGTTATTGACGATTGAAAGTGACTTTATCTCATTCGAATAAACAATTTCTCTGGATGTGATATTTGAAATTCAGTTATCCTGTTCCAACACTTCACAATTGATAGAAAAATGATTAAATTGTGAATTGATTGAATTTTCCCCACCAGATATTCCCCTTTCACTATCTCAAATCTTTTCCCAATGTCTTTATTCCCCATCATAGACGATTCTATCAGCCCCTCACGCTGGAACACATGTTTCAAGCCCAATGAAACTGATAAAATCCGAGTTTCCAGCGAGCACTCCCATCGACCCACGCAGAAATAAAGGCAAAACTCGCCAGACACACTCACTCGATACGACCAGAATTATTGAACTACTCATAGCATTATCTTTATTTAGTGGCCACCCGGAAATTACGTGAAAAACTCAGTGTGAACGATAAGCCAAGTAGTTCCTCCAAGTGTGTGTCAGATTTATCTACTAGATGTAATTGCACAGAGAAAAAAAAAAGTTTCTCGTTTCCAAAAACACGGTATTGACATCAAAAACCCCGGGTTCTTAAAATAAGAACCGTTGGGGGCATTCGCAAATTGCGTTAAGGGATTGAAAAAAAAAAAAAGGGGGGGGGGTCTGTAGTTTGTAACGATTCGTGACGGAACGGGACGAGGGTTAAATAAGTGGTGATGTGCCACCATAATTAATTAGGAGAATTTGAGGAGGCAAGGATGTTAATGCAAGAACCTCAAAGTTTTTATTTTGAGAATCCGAGGATTCTTGATTTCAGTATCCAATGGTTCTTACTTTGAGAACCCCAAGTACTGAATGCCACTAAATGCAATTGCCTACCCGAGTCGAGGATTTGGTTCTGATTGGACGTACGCAGGGCTTTCAAGATGTCTCCAGACCTAGCCTGACCTGGTAAATCCTAATCAGTTCTGGGACGTAGTTTTCCGGAGACTATTCGAATCCTCAGTTCGTTTCGCCCTGAGAAGTCCTTCTTAGACTACCTAGACCTTGGGATTACACGAGGGGGTGCAGGGGGAAGGCATGTATGCGGAGGGTTGAAATTTGTACCCAACTAGGAGAGAGAGTTGCAGTATATATTTTACCCTCATCTCACTGTTTGCATGCGGTGTTTAAATAAAAAACAGTGAACGTTGATTCTGTATTTATTGACCCGCATGATGCCAATGAAACCCTCGGAGGCGACAAAAAAGATGAAAAAAAAAAATGTTCATTTTCACTGGGTCAAGGGTCAGATCTTGGATTTTTGTCGGGGGAAAGTCGACTTTCGCCAAAATCAAATTTTTTCGTCAAGTGAAGATTGATTCTGTATTTGTTGGTCCCTCTAATGCCAATGAAACCCTCGGAGGCGCCAGAAATGTCGAAATAAAAAATTTCTATTTTCACCTGGATCAAGGGTCAGATTTTTCAACAATTTCATTTTTTATTTAGACAATGCATGCAAACGTTGTCCACCCTAAATTTGAATTTTGTTGGTCTTAATAAATTCATGTGTAATTTTAATAGGTTCACGTCTTTTTAAAGAAAGGAATGAAACTGAATTTCAGTCAAAATTACTGAGAACAAGAACTTTTTCTCCGATTCCCAAAGAGATTTCACTGGAATCCAGTACTTGTTGTCTCTGAATTTTAGTGCTCCATGGTGTAAATTGAGACTATTAGTGGAAACCAGAGATTCGATTTTTATGTGTACCCTGGGTAAACAGAAAATAATTACCCAGCAGTTGGTAGTGTCAGGTACAACTCGAGTTCAATGGAAATGCCCCAATCGCACGCAATGAAAATTGCCAATGCTTGTATAACTCAGGAATTAGTTTAATCAGAGTGTGGACACAGCAGATGATCTTTACAGCGGTAATAAACCTCAATGAGTAGTTCAACGGTCTCGAGATCATTAGAGTCATGATGATTGTTAAATTGAAACTGCTGTTTAGTGTGGAATGATTTATGAGTGATGGAAGTGCGGGGGTTTTAACAAAGGAGAAAGTTTTTTTTTCTCTACTTCACTCGCTGGTGGAATTTTCATTGTAATGAAATATAGAGGCTGGTTACAGTAAAAGTATCGCAACGACCCAGAGAGTAATTACGATATGTTCCGTGAAAGCATGGAAATAAGCCGGATATTTTCACTGCGATTCGCTTGGCGATTTGAGATTATTTTTTCTAGCAAGCGGATAAATAAAAATCAATGAATGGAAATTATCAAATGGTTTGGGGAGCGAAATTTTAAGGCGAAATTAGTCAATTATGTTTTGAGGTTAGTCTTCAGAAATTGAATATCTCAATTGTGAGGAGATAGCTCAATTTTTTGTGAGCAGAAAAATTTTATTCTTTTTTTTTTGACTTTATCACTAGAAATTGTGAATTTCAGGCCATTTTGGTAAATGATATTCATTTCTAGGTATATCCCAGACAATATCACCCAAAATAAATCCCCATGGATTTCCGGAAAAAAATCTAAATGACTTAACTTATTGCATTCTAACAAGTTATTGAGTTTTTCTATCCCCATATGTTGTTGATGAAGGCAACAACAACTGTTTAAATCAAATAAGAAATGATTTTATGAAATTTCCACTTTTTAGGGTTGAATATTGCAGAAACTGTGTGCTACAAACTTTTGGTAGGCGGAACAAAAGACCGAAAATGACCGGTCATTTTGTCGATTCCCACACCCAACGCGTGTTACTACCCACCGGCTATTTTTTCCTTCGGCTATTTTTTCGTACATTCCAAAATTTTACAAAAAATTCACCGTATTCGGAATTTATTAATCTACCAAAGATTGATTTTTTAAAAACATCGCAAGGACCTTGTTTTCATTTCATTATTTATTATCCCCTAAACTGTGTAGTACTGCTAGTTAAAATTTTTTTCTCATAGCCATTAAATATTACCAACATTACCTATAAAAAACTTGTTTTCTAGGGATATACCTTAAATTAAAAATCCATCTAGGCCTTGAAATAGTTTGAATTCCCCTGAAATCTACATTCCATAACTCTTTTTCCTCAATATCACTCAATTTTCCATGAAATTTCAATCTTTCAACGGTGTCACGGATACCACCAAATCAAAAATTTTTTCATCTGTAAATTTCGAACGACATTTCCCTCACGTTTTCACCAAATTTCTCAATCCATGAAAAATGCCCTCTAATTAAAATAAATATTCACCACTGCTGAATTGTTTTTCTCTCTGCAAATACTCCAAACGACCGTTGGAGTCAACTAAAGTTCATGACCATTTGAACTTCGCATCAACAAACTGCTATAATTACCGCGATAACATTTGTTTAATTATCCCCCCCCCCCCTCCAATAGTTGACCTTATTTCTCCGCAATTGAACGTATAAAACTTTCGGGGATACAACTCCGCGCTTTATCCACCGAATAATCACGCGGTTATTTCCGAAGGCACACAGCAACAGCATGAAGGGCGTTAAAAATATGGCATAGTGAAATCAAAAGTTGCTAATGTGTTGAAATGCAAAATGTACAGTGTAAAAGTGCGCCAAAGCCTTGACCCGCGCGGAGTAATTCAGTCTGGAGTTATGAACTCGTCTGAATAAACACGCAAATCGTGATTTCAACCCGTAAATATCGAGAGCCATTAATATTTCTCAACACCCATTAACATATCGATTTTTCATTTTATCCAATTCAAATTGATCAATTTATCATCGGAAAAAAAATGATGAATACGAATAAAAAAATATCGACACAGTTTTTCCAAGTCCATTAGACGTAATTCATCGAGACGATGAAATTAATTTATCAAATGAAAAAAATGATCAACGATACGAATAAAGGAATATCCATTTAATTTTTCGAAGTCATTAGAATCAATTCATCGTGACGAGTAACTGAAACATGATGTTAAACAGGTACTATTGACAGGTACATCATTGTAAATCACCCGAGGCAATTTAGACGGTTCTCGGACACGGTCAATAACGGATGAAGAAATAAAAGATAGAGGTCTGTGTTTGCCGTCACCGATCGCTTTCATGAATGGGCGCCCGGTAGACTTGACTCTTACGTCTCGCCCACGCCTGCCTTTGGCTTCTGGGCTTGACCATGTGTCGTCTGTCCACTGAAACTGCAATTTCACTCGTGAAATTAACATCTTCTACATTCGACTTTGTTCAACGGTAGAGCCAGACTTGTTTACTCAACGTGATTGTTTTCATTTGTGATGTAATCTTTTGGTTTTTTGTGGAACTATTTCAGAGGCTTGGAAAGTGCTCCCTGCTCTGTTACATTGCAGTTAAAATAATAGTAAAAACTTATGATGGCCACATGTAAATACTTGACTGAAGGCCCAAGGACGACGGCCTATTGTGAGGAAATTATTTTTTTGGTGTATTTTTCTTACAATAAATTTCGATAAAAATTAATTAATATTAAAATTTCAGATTTCACTGAGAATTCAATGGTATTTTCAATTTTCGTAAGAGCAAGAAGAAGAAATACACAAATTACTTGAATTTTTATTAAATTAAAGTATGGTAGTTTCAATTTATTAAAAATTCAAGAATTTCTTAATTTCTAATGATTTTCATGGAATAATTGGACTGAAATTGACAATTTTCAATGACAAATTTCCAGGATAGGGGAGGAGGGGGCAAAACGGCCCCCCTTCAACCGTCAATATTTTCCGATTGAATAATCCGATTGGGATGAGTTAGAGCTCATTTTGGAGAATGAAAAATTATCTTCAAAATGAAGTTGAAACTGGGAATTTTCACAATGTCATTCACAAGTTATTGACAATTGAAGGGGGGCCGTTTTGCCCCACCCTCCCCTATTCGTCAATGAAAATGAAAATACTCCAGAACAAGAAATAAATGCGAAAATGATTCGTTTTTAATAATCAATAACTGAAGATCGGCAGAGTGAAATGCAATAATTCTGTGTTCATTACGAAGATATATTTCCACACTTCAAAATAACCCCCAATTCATCCCAATTGCATCATTTGATCACTCCACATCAACGATTTAATGAAGTCCATTTTCCCTCACAACAAAATTGCAATCATCTTTTAAAATTGCCATAACCATCCAAGAGAATTTATCACGAAGAAAATATCACCCCTCAATTAAAAAATGTGAATATATTTTTTACTTTCTCTTATGAATAAATGCCGATAACTCATCACTGCACAGAGCCAACCGATGAATAACTGAATCACCAAAATTACCATAACAAAAGCGATCAGAAATGATTCATATCCAGCAATAAAAAAACAATTACCGGCTATTTAGTCATCTCATAACTCCTTATTTTGTTTAATACCGCAAGTGGGTGTTGGGTGGAGAACGATAATAAAAAACTCAAGTGCATGGTGGGTGTTGATGAACACCAAAGAGGCTTTGATTCACTCCTCTCAATATAAATTCTGCGAGAATAAAAAAAAAGGTACGAATACTTCAAAGTCAATGCACTTGCACTCTGCACGATTCAGTGAATACCATCTGCCTCCTGAAACGTGACCACTCTTCATTCTAATTATTATGATTATTTCATGAAGAGATTCATGAATAACATTCAGCTGTCCAACGAGAGTGAAATTAAAGATCAAGTTTTTTTCTCCCTTAATTGAATTGTGTGAATTTTTCATCTTCGTGTTTCATTGTATGGAGAATACAAGTAAATAAACATGAATGGAGTCACGAGATATGCTGTAAGATGATAGCAAGTAATTCAATCATTACCGTTGCCACTCAAATTACGCGGTATTGTGAGATCAACCATTCCCCAAGCGAGATGTTACAGGATTGCAATTGAAAATTGAAGCGAGTCTTCGAACTGAAGGCCGCGATGAATGATCCATGGTCATTATTGAAAAAAAAGACATCCTTAAGTATCATTCCCAGCATTCTTTCCCAATGGCAATATTTCCAATTTTTTTTTTCTCCTTCTGTTCGATTATTTTTCCAATTTATGTCTTAATTCGAAGTAAAATTTAGCGAATAGTTTTTTTTTATGTAAAAAAATTAAAAGTAAATTAAACAGAATAGAATTTTATTTATAGTTATTTTCTGATTTTTTTATCATTTTTATGGAATAAACGAAATGTTAAAATTGAAAAGACTTGAAATTATCATTTTTTTTCTCCTTCTATTCGTTAATTTTTTAAAATTTGTCTTAATTCGAAGTAAAATTTAGCGAATATTTTCTTTTATTAAAAAAAATTGAAAGTAAATTTGACACAATGGAATTTTATTTATAGTTATTTTCTTATTTTTTAATAATTTTTATGGAGTAATCGAAATGTTAAAATTGAAAATCCTTGAAATTATTTTTTTTTCTTCTTCCATTCGATTATTTTTTCAATTTATGTCTAAACTCGAAGTGAAATTGTACAAACAATTTTTTTTATAATAGAAAAATTATTGACACTTGATAAATTCAAACCGCTCAAATGGATCTTGAATGACGTCACACCTCCGGTCCGTCAACGTCATTCTCGCGGAATTTGCGTCTTATGAAATAGAATAAGTGCGGTCAAGAGAAATGAGGTTATCTTGTTTTGTATTAATTATAGAAGTAATTGAAATAATGTCATTAATGAATGGGGAGAAGAATGAATGATCGCCACCGATGATTAACCTCACTTCATTCTCGACACTAGAGCGGAAGTAGCGCCTCGTAGTGAGTCAGTTGCGAAGTTCAGAGAAGTGTGACGTCATTATTCCCTTGCTGTGAAAATTTTAGACAATTTTCACTAAATTTACGCGTTGAATAACATTAATAAAACTGTGGCATTTCTCAGGTGTTGAGCCTCTTGAAGTCTGGACAATTAATTTTAATAATTTCTTCATGAACAAAAATCGTACAAAACATAATGGACTGAATTCATTCAAAGGAGAACCGTTCGAGGAACGATAATACCAGAGTATATTGTCGGTAAGAAACGGTATATGTACTCTACGCCCGCTACACGACAATCATGATAATTACTTCAATTCACGGAGCCACACAACAGTCAATTGACTAACCACTGGGAAATGTAAATGTTATTTTTAGTTGCGCCGAAATAAAACCTTGAAATCTCCTCTTCATAATGAAAGTTTTGAAATTCACATTCATTCGTTGACGAATGGGGGAGAGTGCAGATGTGAAATAAAAAAGAAAAGGGTGTTTTTAGACACGCAAAGGGGTAAACGTGTACCGAGTTCAGTCTGTGGGATTTGGCATTTGATATGCCTTGTTAGAAAATCACTAGTGAAATTGCGGGTGAAAAATGGTGGAATTTTAAACAACACTTAATTCCCCCTAAATTTCCATATACTTTGTTGTGGAAAAGTCAGTAAATTTATGGGGTATTCACTTGAATTGCAATTTCACCTGTTAAAAATTCGGGAATAAATTTTTTAACATTTTTTGTTTATTGAAAATTCAGTCGAATGTGAGGTTTAATTTTCACAATGAATGTTTGCTGTGATTAAGATATCAATGATCAGTGAACTTGTGAAATCCAATTTTGTTGAACTTCCAAGATGAATAAAAAATTCAATTAATGATTTGATCTGCAGATTTCGACACTTTAAATAAATAATATCAACGATTTGATCTTAAATTGAATAAAAAAATCCCATATTCATACTTCAATAGTGAAGCTGTCGATGAACACCTTCAAGCCTTCCCTTGTCCGATACGCTACCGCGTATCGATATAAATTTTTAATCCATTGAAAATTCAATTGAATGCGATGGTTAATTTTCATAATGAGTTCAAGAATTTTCGAATGCGATGATTAAATTTCATAATGAGTTCAAGAACCTCCAAAAATTCAATTTTCTTGAACTTCCAAGATGAATGAAAAATTCAATCAACGATTTCATCTTAAATTGCAGAAAACATTCGCAACATTGAACATTAAAATGCAACCCTTTCTTAAATAAAAAAAAAATATTTCAACATTTATATTTGAATCCTGAAGTTTTCCATGAACACCTTTGATATTTTTCGAAAAGCCAAAAGGATCTTATAGCCCTAAACGAATTTCTTGAACCAAATATATCATCTCTTGACGATGAATCGCTCGGCACAAGGATTCCACCGAATGATTCAGGCCATGTCCGAATTCCGCGAAGTCTTCATGACTTGAACACGAACTCCACGATGAAGTGTGAATTTCTTGGATAAAGAGACCGTTTCATTCGTATCAGGGGACGAGAAACGAAAATAATCTCATCCTCTCAGTTCAGATTTTCCTTATCATTCAGAATACTATCTCATTTTTTTTTAATGAATATTTCATTATTCCCGTCCTTTCTCCCACTGCATGGGCAATTTTATTTCTCAATTAATCCCGATTAATTCATAATTATTTAATTATGAGTGCCTCCACATAAGACACTCAGCTAAAATTATCTAACTGCAGTTGCACCACAACCACAACTCCACAAATTAAAATTTAATTACCGACATAATTACGAGAAAGTGAAAATGAATAAACCCCACAGTGGCGAAATTTCCCTCGCCAATGAAATAAAAAAATATCCCCTCGCCCATAAAAAAAAAGCACAAAACCCCTCATACTGTCCCAATCAATAATCCCATTCTCCATAAAACCCCATAAAAGGTTGACCACCTCTGTCTCTACCTCGCGAGAGGGGCCATCAACGTGGTCTTATTATTTATGGCAGTGGCAGACCGGCAGTGGAGCATGGCTACTACACATAATACACGCGCATCCTGTTGGCACTAGTGTGAGCAAGTACCCCGGGATAAGGTTGCACAGTGGAACCGAGCCGTTAAAAGCCAAACGAGAATATTATTAAAAAAAAAAAAAATAATGCAACTTATTAACAAATATTCATCTCAATTGCATTCCCATAGTCACGTACCCCATATGTAATTTAAACTCATTGAACTCAATGACTGATGCCATTCCAGTCTCTTGAAACTCGTACTCATGATGGATAAATTAATGGTTTCTTGGGATTGAATACTTGACTATATTTGAATGAACCCTTAAAGTCAAATTATTAATAATTCTCAAAATAAGAAAACAAGAATTCGTCTATTTTTTGAAGAAATAAATCCAAAAATTTTCATTATTTGAATTCATTTTTTTAGGAGAAATACTACAATAACAATAATATTATCATTAATAATAACAATAATTATTATTATTTATTCAAAAGTGATCATTTTCTTTTTCGCATTGAGTTTCATTCAACATTTCCAGATTTTAGAATGTAAAAATAAATAAATTATAGAATGACATGCCCCCCTCCCTTTCCGGAATTTGAGCTGAAGACTCAAAAATTGATTTTAAAAAATTTCATAAATTTTTTTTTTCAATTTTCATTTCTTGAATGAGTTTTTTTTAGAACAAATACAACAACACTAATAATAATTATTATTAACGATGATATTATTGTTTATTCGTAAGCAATAATTTTTGTTTTCGAATTGAGTTTCATTCAGCACTTCCAATTTTTCATTTAAAAATAATTGCTAATAAAAAATAAAGTTCTGCATTTTCAAATTTTGGAATGTAAAAATAAGTAAGATATATTTTCTCCCCCATTCCGGAATTTGAGCTAAAGACCGGAACTGCACCTCTCCAACCGCTCGTTTCTCTTTTCTCTCCTTCTTCTCCCATTTTGCGCTTTGAAAACACGCGCCAAGTCCTTTGTCCGAGTCTCCCTGAGCTCACGACCGGGTGAATCCTCTCGTTTTCCTCCTCTTCCCCACAGCCGTGAGCTTGAACCCAATGACCTGACTTTTTTACGTCTCATCTTCCCTCGGTTTTTTTTCTCTCTGAACTATTGTATCTCGAACCGATTGTTACGTTACCTCGGGGACGGCATATTGAGGCAACTCGTGGCCATATTTGGAGGTATTTTTTTCATTCTTATGTTGATGAAAGTCGTGTGAGGGACAACTGATGGATTAATTGGAGGAATTAGATTATCCGGGTTGATCGCATTATCATGATATAACGATTCTTCTCCTTTTAGTTGGATTAATCAATGTTATGGGCTTATCACACGTGTCTGCAGGTGCACGTGGTCCCCAAGCGCGTGAGGAAGTTCATGCTGAAGCCAGCAATATGAACTCTCGATGAAAATTATTACAGTTTAAAGTAGCTCTACCCTTCGGCCGGGCTACGCTGTACTTTTGTATATTTTCAGTTTTTAAATTTTTCAACAAAATTGCGTGGAAAAAATTTGAAAATAATTCATACCCAGTCAGTATTATCTAAATTAAATTTCGCAAAATATTGATATTTTTTCAAACATTTCCCTCCTATAAATAAATAACAAAACTTGTTTGCAAAACGGTGGATTATTTTTTATGAGGTGTCAAAAAAATTCTTGATATTTTCACATCTAATGAAAAAAAGATTTTAATCTTTGATTACAATGAAAATGTTGATTTTCACACAAGACACTGGGTTAAATCCTGATTTTTAAACATTTCTTCTTTGAAAAACCAAAACGATAATTAAATTGAAAAAAAAAAATAGAATTCCGAATCTAATCGGGTTTTCTGCATTTTTGTGCAGTTTTCAATAATCTTTGAATTTACCGTAAGGGTAGAGCTACTTTAAAAAAATCAACGTACAATGCAAGGGATTCCAGTTCCCGTCGATGCTTCATGTTGTTCACCCTCTTCTGACATACGCACACATCCCCTTTCCTAAGAAGGAGAAAAATCAATAAACCGGGCTGAGAGTTCTTCAAACTCTCCAAGTGATCGGAAACAGGAATAAATCACCTAACCCTGAATAGGGTGGACTGTGTTATTGAGCTTCGTCACACGCGATCAAATATCAGAACTCGATACAAATACTCAGGAGCCACTTTTTTTTAAGAGATTAAATCACAAACAGGCTAGGATTCTTGCGCATCTACGAGAGGCTGAGATGTCATCGGTTTTTACGGTTTAACTTGGATTGCATCATGCAGAATGAACCGGAATTATCAATATTTCCTGATAAAATTATACGATTTAAATGATTCGCGTGGAGTTTTTAACAGTAAAAAAAATTACTTCGAAATGAAAAAAATTATTGTTCAATTTTGCTCTGGCCATCGGTTATTATCTTGAATGATGAAATTTACCATGAATTACTGCGCATTACAATCTATTCCAGAATAAACACGCCAGAGATAAAAAAAATTCATTACTTTTACTCGGTCGATCTTGAGATAATGACAATTCAGAAAGGTGTATTTTACCTCTGTCTCTTTAACTTTCGAACAGATAGCAAAGTCAAGAAATAATTTACAAAATTTACTTTGTGAATTAGAGTGAATCGTTCGGACGAATCTTATTCGTTGGAAGACTGGACGCAGTGTTCCAACGAGTAAGATTCCTCAGATCTCAGAGAAAACCATTTAATTTGGTTAATGCCTTGAATAGTGAAATTAACGATGAATAATAGGCATTGTGATGTCTTCCAAACACGAAAAAAGTTGCATTCGACTCAAATAACGTTTTTTTACAAAATAAACACGTCAGGGATGAAAAAAAAATGCTTCAATTTCATTCTGCTGGTCTTGAAATATTGACAATTCAAAAAGGTTCATTCTACCTCTCTCTCTTCAACTTTACAATAGATGGTAAAGTCAAGAAATCATTTAAAAAGTTTACTTTGTGAATTGGAGCGAATCGTCCAGTGTTCCAACGAATGAGATTCGTCAAATCTCAGAGAGAACCATTTAATTTGGTTAATACCTTGAATATTGAAATTAACCATGAATTAATGGGCATTTTTATGTCCTCCGAACACGAAGAAAATGACATTCGCCTCAAATAACGATTTTTTTCCAGAGGAAACACCTCAGGGATGGAAAAAATCCTTCAATTTTATTCTGCCGATCTAGTGATATTGATAATCTAAAAAAGTTTATTCTGCTACTCTCTTTCTAACTTTTAATAAAGATGACAAAGTCAATAGTTTACTTTGTAAATTATCCGGAATCGTTCAGTGGTTCAACGAATGCGATTCGTCAAATCTCGAATGAAGCCATTTCAATCGATTAAGGATATCCAAGTATCTTTTTCTGTTTGGTAGAGGCCAAACTGCAGATTCAACAATTTTCAATCATCAAATTTGTCAATTAAATTGCGTGGTACCATTTTCAAAAAAAAATCATGAATATTCAGCACCATTCAAATTACATTTTGCAGAGAATTACTATTTTTTCAAACATTCGTTATTTATAAGCAAATAATTGAAATTGTTTAAACTTTAGAAAACCTAATTTTTTAGGGATGAAATAGATTTCTGGTAAAATTCTAAATGTGAGCAATTTTTTACAATTCCAAACGAATGATTTTTATGGTATAAAATAGATTGTTTATAAATTGCTTACAGAAAATGCTCGTAATTTCACAAATTGCAATTTTTAATGATTTCATCAAATTTCCTCTAAAAGTAAACTATCTAATTTTTTTCATATTTTTAAAATGTGTTCTAACGATTCAATATCGACACTCAAATTCAGACCTGCAAAGTTTAAACAATAAAATCATTGTAAAATGTTCCAAAATTTCGGCTCAAACGGATCTCAATGTTCAGCTCTAATGTTCGACGACAAAAGTAGAAAACCGTTTCACTCGAGAAAAAATTGTCAGAGTCCTTGGATATCCTTAACGACTCGAATATTGAGGCTCCCCAAGATTCAATGCGCATTAATCTCCCTCAAATGCCAATTTCTCCCAGGACCAACACGTCGACCGAACCGTTACCCCACAAGCGAAGACGAAACCCATCGCCTCCAATACTACACAACCGCCTGAAAAATAACTAATACAAAAATAAATCCAACTCACCGGCGATGCGAAGGACTGCCCTGTCAGCTGGATCCAGCTGCAGTATGCTGAGGGGTTTGTCTTTGGCCCACTCCTTCAGACTGACGTCAATCTCAAACGCCATGGTCCTTGCTCGATTAAATTCTCACGACACTATCATTGTAACACACTGCACAACTCAACTATCACAAACAGCCACAGCACTTCGACAATTTTATAACAATTCACTTATTTCAAAGTCCATCGGGATGTCATTCCCACGTGTCCTCGGGGCATTGACAACAACTTGTCAATTTTTTTCGAGATTCTTGTGTTACTTATCACTCTTTTTTTGGCTTTGGTTTTTCTTATTTTATCATGAAAACGAGAGTTCTGTGGTAATCGGGGAGTGGAACGTCCGCGTACATACGAAGACGCTGTGCGTTTGTTTATCGGAACTCTCGGGATGAGTGCGGGTACCACCGGGCTGCGGCGCTCACGTCGAATCCCACCCTGTTGTGATGAGCCCCCACCAGCACCCCTCGTTATCAATCGTCACTCCCATGAAGTCACTGGGTCTCTGGTGTTAATGAGAAGGACGTCATCATGGGAGTGGAGTTTTATCTTTTTTTTTTCTCTCACTTTTTTGCACGAGAAAGCGCTCGCGGTCTCGGGGACTCACGGTCACTCCTCTGACACCTGGAAGCATGAATATTCATGAATGATTAGTTATGGTATTTTTGTGGATTGTGCAAGGTGGAGGATAAAGTCGTCGGGGCAACTTGTGGGTATGAATCTAGGGGATTTATCGTGTTGCTGAAGAAGCAGGAAAGGCTGGAGTGTGTTTGTGTTTTTATTTAACTTGGTAATTTAGCGGCTGTCGGGAGGAAGGGATAAATCACGTGAAAAATGCGGATTTTCTACTTTTGTATCAATATTCGCAATTGCGGGATAGAAGCGGTAAACGTTTTCGAGGAATATCTCCGGATTTAGGGGAGATAACGAAATTTTTGTTAAGAACTTTTTTGTGGGGCGAATTGAGGGCTATAAAAAAGGTCATGACAAAAATTTATATATCTCCCCTAGATTCCGAGATTTTCAATGAAAACTGGATAGTTGTCAAAATTGAATTTGGACCAAAGCGCTTCGCATATTTTGAAAATGTCAAAAGAGTTTATTTTAATTGTTAACGGCAATTTTAAATCATCAATCCAGATCAATTATTCATAAATAAAACAAATCAAATAAATCAAACGAATTATTATTTCAATGAAATTATGAAAAAAATGTTTCAGTTGAAAACTAAAATAATTAATCTACTTGTAAACATTATTCCGAATTGTTTTTCTCAATTCAGAAAAAAATAGTTTCATTTATTCTCCCATAATAAAAAAAAATCACATAATTTTTTTCAAGCGAAATAAAATCAATTCGTAATAAACATCTGCAAGGTTTCGCTGGGAATTTTTGGCATTCGAAAGGTTAATCACTCGCTCCCGAAATTACACATGTTCTTCGTCGAATCAAGAAGGTTCCAGAGTGGCAATTCAAAGACAATTTTCAGAGAACTCTGTAATAGCACGTGCTGAGACAGAAATAAAACGTTCTACAATGCACTCGAACCGTTTGAACTTTCGGGTGGTACGTGAGGAGAAAGAAAAATAAAGACCCCTTTGTTGCGGTTTCTATTCAAAAAATTGTTAATCTCTTGTCTTCTCCGAATGATGAGAGAATAACAAAAGCGAAGAACAAGATACGGCAGAGTAAACATTGGGAATGGAAAAAATAAATAAAAAATTGCGACAACAAATTGCTTTTTGGAGATTTCTGTTTGAAATCGAGTAACAAATGTGAAGGGAAGCATAAATTTCTTTTTTGAAACTCAATTTTTCGCTGAGAAACAGTAAAACTTGCGATTTTTGGATGAAAATGTAGGAAAAATATCGATAAATTTTAGTTTTCAGCGAATTTTCTCGTTTCTTTCATTTTTTGCAGTTTTAACTTCACTTTTTTCGCCAGTTTTACGTTGATTTAACGAACATGAGACGGCGGAATATGAGAATCGACAGAATGAACATGTTTCGGTGATTTCGGAGCTCAAAATTCTATCGGAAATGACCCGGCGCTGCACTACGAGAACACGAGTCTCGTACAGCAATTGCACGGATTAATCCTCGCGTGGGTCGACTTCCCAGAGAGGTGTGACGCAATCGAGAACATTTCCGGGAACGAGGATGGAACAGACAATTTTTATCGTTTCATTATCTCGAACATCAAGACAAACTGCAAACCCACTTCCCCAAACAAACAGAAAAAACTTTTTTTTCTCCCCGATGAAATTCTCCTGAACATTCATATTCTGAATAACAAATTTGCAGCGAAGAATAAATTGCCCCGCAAAAAACACAGTCGACAAATATTATTCGCATCCACGTGATATTTTTACGAGCAAAAAAATTCCTGAGGAGAAAAAATTGCTTAATCATCGAATTTTTCAATTAAGTTGCGTGAGGAAAACTCTGTTTGTTTTTGTTTGAATTTGTTCCGCTTTTTTATAGACTGTTTCCTTGTAAGTAGCTTATTGGAATTTTCGGAACTTTTGGAAGTTTTTTCTCACATGAAATTAATTTTTGGCAGATTCTAAATGTGAAAAAATTGCAACAAATTGAGTATTTATTCGCAAATTATGAATTAGACTGATTTATAAAAAGAATGTCATCTTCAAAAATCGCAACCCTTTCGTCATTCAAAAGGAATTAAATTCCGATGTTCAAAATTAACATGATAAAGAAAAAAAAAATTCCAACAATTTACGTATTTAGACTGTGATATCTCATTTTACTTAATTTAATGTGATCTCATTCCTTCGAACCTCAACAGTTCCCAATTGAAAGAAAGAAAGAACCCCGAACAGAAGTAAACAATAACACAACCTTGCCAAAACACCCCTGAAATTCCCCGAAAATTCCCGACTCTCCCACTAAATCTCTCTTTATCTGGCCACCACGACTCGAACTATAAAAACTCGAACTAAATATGAAAAAATTTGTTGAAATTATTATCAACAATTTATGAACAGGAATAATTTACGAAAAATCCCGTTATCTTCAAAAATCGACAACTGTCCACAATTTTATAAATCATGCTGTAAAATTAGACTTCAAAAGAAATTGAATTCCAATCTTCAAATTTAATATAATGAAAACAAAAACCTTCCAACAACTCACGTATTTAGACTAAGCCATCTCATTTGTTTTCTATTTCACCCAATTTTTTTCTTCAACTGTTACACGAAAAATTTACAAAACGAATTTAATGCCTTCAAAGTTAACATAATCACAAAAAATCCCGCACCAATTCCCATTTGGACTGAGACATCTCATTTCATTTGATTGTGATCTCATTCCCTCGAACAAAAGTAAACAATAACAAAACCTTGCCCAAACACCCTAAAATTCCCCGAAAATTGCCGACTCTCCCCTTACCTCGGCAGCGCGCTTCGAGCAATCACCGACTCTTATTGATTCACCGGATTTACCGTCGAATGCTACACTTTATGTAATTCCTCAAAGCACGCGTCTATAACCTAGAAGCGTCTGAAATACTCGAAACAATAGCCTCCCCGAGGTATTATGACTGACGGCGTTACCTCTGGCCCCCAGATCGCGACTTTTCGCCCTCTAAAATTAGAACGACTGCTCACGGGGGCCGTTGGTGAGGTAATGAAAAGGTGAGATGACACAATATCGACACGAGATAATTTTACGATTGTAAGAGGCGCGATAATTCGTCTGTTTACCCCGACATTTGGCCCGTTCGTGTAAACATTGGGCTCTTATCGACAATAACAAACGACCCGAGGGCAATAAATTCTTGAATTTTATTGAAATTATCTTCTCTAACTTACGTGGCACGTGGGATCCGACGATATCCAACCAGAATATTCACCCACTTCAGTCATAAATCATGATAATTATGAATAAATGCTGAATAGGGATGACCAAGTGACGTTTCATCCGATCATCTGACACTGTAGCGCACACGTACGAGTGAGAGAAAAATCAATGACCACCGGCTTCCGATATTTCACTGTTTTTTTTGCTATTATTATTATGACACGTGATTATACCACTCCAGTCACTGGGATTAACTATTTACAGGGTGTATCGGAGGCTTAATTTAATGCACGAGTAATTAATGCGGGAGGACTAGGTTTATCGCTTATCATGGTAATGTCTTTACGTCATCTAACACGACCCGGTTGTGAACGACGCGCCTCACGTACACGACATTTTGGCTTTTACCCGAGGGGTGCCGACCAACGCCGAGTGTTGCACTGCGCGCAGCCCGTTTCACGCAGCTAAAAGCCGACCGCCGTCAGCGGGGATTTGAAACTTAGGGGCAGCACTTCGCGATGATTTTCGGATTTATTTTCATTGTTTTTTGACAAAAGTAGATGTTTTTTTTTATTGTGATGAACGATAAATTTAACTTTATTGGGATTGGGATGCAATTTAAATTGTGAATTCAATAGTATAATGAATTCATAATTTCGTTTATTAATTTTTGGAGTTTTTGGTGAATTTTCTCTTTTATTTTGACAAATAAAAAATTTGAGTTCATTCGCATTTGGGGACAGTGGCAATCGTGAATTAATTTATTTGATAAATACGAAATATTGATGAAGTATTTGTCAAATTTTGCAGATTAAAAAATGAAAAATTGTTATGTTGAGATTCTCTTGAATTGAATATGAAGATCTAACGTTTTTGATGTCAAGTTTCTGCTGGAATTTTATTAAAATTGTATTGTTCATTTTCATGCGCTTCGCGCGCGCTCGATTTGATTTTTTTTCTTATTATTTATGATCATTAGATATTTATTTATTCATTGAACTAAATATATTTGAAATTTTCCTGAATCAAATGTATGTTCGATTGGAATTGTATTAAAATTGTATTCGTAAATTATATTAATTTTTTTTTTGCTATTTTTGTTGAGCATATCGCACTTTTCGCGCAGTCATTGACAGATATTTGATAGAATGACAACAGACATCAATTTTTTTGCGTGTAGAATTTCTCGAACATGAATTTCTCAAGATTTCTCAGCTCATGTTTCGTTTATTTTTTAAAAATCTAAGGAAAAAAACATAAAAAATTCATTGAAGGAGAATTATATAAAAAATTAAAATCTGTTGATTTTTCCATTAAATTAAATACCTATCAGAATATTTAACGTCAAAGGAATATAATTTTGAGTAAAAATCGGTAAAAATGAATTCGTTTCCCAAACAATTCCACTGCAGATAGTGTCTCGCTCGGATTTTATATCCCACCATTCGCAGGAATTTATGAGATTGTAGAACGAAATCGGGAGTTTCCCTCGTAAACATGAACATGCACGACTTATCACAGGAGTTATAAAATTGTCTGTCTGTCCTTTGCAATGAAATTTCTATGTCTCAATGCAAAAACGATACGGAATCGGAGCCTTGAAAAAACTCTGTGACACACATTCAGTGTTTTTACATAGTGTAACACGTTGAAAATACAAATGACTATTTTTCATTCCCACGTATTGAGTTCGCAACTGAACATATATCCACCTGGAGAAAAACATTATTGTCACGAATGGAGAAAGGGAGAGGGTTTCCATGGGAAATTGATGATGACATTTTTATGACGATTGGTAAGACGTATGAAATGACTCAAATTTTTGTCGGGGATTGACATAAATTACGAGTGGTTCCAGCAAATACAACGGTTAATTTTATATGAGACTAGGGGGCCATGCCCCCTGCTCGCTCCGCTCACCAACCCCCATGATCCTTATTCTGACTCTTGTGGCCCTTAAACTAACCCCCATGACCCGTAATTTCGGAGTCTTAACTTCGAGTACCAAATTTTAATCCCCAGAAGTCGATTTGAATTTTTCTAACATAGAGAGATAAATTAGATCTCATTTGGAAGCTTCAAAAAATACCTTCAAAATGAAAAGAATTGAATTTCACTCTACCAATCTCGAATTTTTGATAATAAAAAATATATGATTAGGTAAGCATCGAAAGCAATTCAACTGAGAGGAAAACTTTCCATTTGAATTTGCCCCTCGCTTCTAAAAATATTTTTCTGACGCAGACAATAAAACCAGAGATTATGTAATCCCAATAATAAAAAATCAGACTCCTCAGTTACGTAAATTGAGTGGACGTGAGATCACTATGTATAATAGAAAACTCCTCTGGAATCGTCAGCATTACCTGACATCAATGAGCTAGACCTTCGGTGCCACTTGCGTTCGTTGATGTCACCAGTTAAATAAAACAGGTGGCGAGATGTCAGTACATCCAGATACTGGAAACCTAATCATCTATTCAATAAGGATCCGCATATTAATAATCCTCAACATGAAAATAATCCAATCAAAGCACAAAGTTCAGTAGAAATGAGATCACAATTTGTACAAATCGATTATATAAATTTTATTCGCGTGACTAGTAATTATCTTACATTTTTTACATGACTAGTGTCAACGACTAGATTCAACCCCAATCCCACAAATCCCATTAAAAATCAGGATTCCCAAGAATTTACTAGAAAAAGAAAATGAGAGAGGATCAGTTGATGGCTATTTAACAACTATGATTAAAGTTTCTGGATTTTTGTGCTCCTCAGAGCATCCTTGACTATTTTATCCTCACTGGTGGCAGCCTTCCACACCATCTCTAAATTATCCTGAGTTGCGAATTTCTCACGCTGTAATTTCCCAATGACGTCCTCCTTTTGTTTCAGCAGCTGCTTGAGCCTGTGTAACTCATGATGATAATCTGCTTTGATCTTACCCACTCCCATCTCCTGGCACTTCATGTGCTTTTCCACAGTGTCCAGTTGCTCCTTCGCACCTTTCTGAACATTCTGAGAATGTAAAACCAAAGAGGAGGAGTCAATCAAATATTACAGTTATCTTATCGCGACTTGATAACGTTCTTCATGGATATAGCCTGTACCTTTAACTGACTCTTCAACGTGCTCATTCGCTGGGCAATATTGTCACCTATCATCTGTATATTCTTGTTCTCTTTCTCTCTCTCTTCCAAGAGATACAAGAGCTCATTTCTCTCCGACAATAATCTCTCCTGCTCTTTAACTAGTTCATCGCAGTAATCTGTAGTTTTAGCCAATTGTCTCTTGAACGAGTCTCTGGCCACTTGCATAGAGCATATAGAACCCTGGATGCACTCTAATTTGTACTGAGTTCGTCTGAAAAATAATCCTCAATCACTATCACCGGAAAAACTCAAATAAATTAATTCAATTAATCCTCAACAATCCTCACTTCAAATTCTTCTCAAGATTCTTAGCCAACACCTTGAGCTGATCCCTCTCAGCTATAACCACAGCCAACATCTTCTCATTCTCCGGATTAGTCTCCTCAAATTTCTTCAACTGCCCCAGCAACTTTCTCTTCTCCGTCTCATACTGACTCTTCAATTCCTCGAACAACCTCTTGCACTCCTCGATCGCCTCGCTGTGTACAGACACTGGCATTGTCCTCTCAGAGTTCTTCTTCAACTTCTCGAAGGCTTCGTTCAGTATCTCGTATTTACCCTGGACATTACTCAGTTCTGTTTTGCAAGCTATGTACGTTGCATGCAGTTGATTGTTGTCCTGTGACATTGACTCAACTTTTTTTTCGTAGATCGAGTGGATCTCGTGGAGCTTCTGCTTCTGGAGGGAAGCCTGCTTTGTCAGGATTTCGTTCTCCTCCTTTATTATGGAGGCGTCCTCTTCGATTGTCTTCATGTCTGATGCCATCCTGTCGATCTGAACAATCGATATTTTTTTAATTCGTAATAGACTCATCAATCCATCACTAAATAATTACACAAAGAAATGAGTGAATTGCATCAATAATTTTTGAATCAATAATGGATGCATTAATTAATAACTAGAAGAAGTAACAATTATCTAAATATTTGAATGAATAAATTGTATGAATAAATCAAGAATTGACTGAATTGTTCACCAAAACTTATGTGTAAATGAAATGAAGCAGATTTATTGCTCCAAAAAGTACCTCTGACTTGAAATGTTCAATCTCCTTCCTCAAAGCATCATTCTCCCCAACAATTTCCTTGCACCGCCCACTAAAATCGTCCATTTCATGCTTATACTGCCTAACCAACTCGTCCTTCTCCCTCAAATTCTCCTGGTAAGCCTCCAGAAGAGGTGCGAGAACGTGAGTGTCCACTCGACCCCAGGACTCAGCCACTCTCCTGGCCTCTGACCCTGGGTCACTTTCCTCACCCCTCGGGCTCCTAGAGTCCTCCTGAGACTGACTGCCTCGCAGTTTATCCTGATATCTCTCCAACTCCACGTTCAATTTGTAAATCAACACCTTCAGCAGTGAAATATCTTCAGCCATCTGACTGTTTTCTGATTTCAATTTCTTGTAGCCGTTCACTAGGGTTGTTCTCTCCTGCTCTAGGGACTGAACGTGCTTCGTCAAGTCTTCGTAATGGGAGTGGAGCTCTTTGTATTCGTTTTCGTTTTTGGATAGGGCCTTTTGGAGATTTGAATTTTCAAGCTGAACTGTTTGGAGTAATTTATCGAGTTTTGAGCATTTAGTCTTGTATTTTGACAGCTGGTTATCTTTTTCACTTAGGTCATCCATGAAACCTTCAAATAGAAGCATTAGTGCTTTATCTCATTTTATCCATGATTACAGCTGTACGAAAACGTTCGAAAAGTGGCATTGATTTTTTTCTGGGAATTCTACTTATTTTTTGACGATTTCTATTGAAAATTGCGCAATCTTTCAGTCTGATTCTTAGAAGATATACGATTTAAAAAAAGTCAATTCATTTTCTGAGCCTTTATCTGCAGAAATTGTTGAGTTTAAATTTTCTCAGATCTCTGCTGTTTTTTTTGGTCCCAATTGTGAAATTTGAGAATAATATTTATTTAATAATCAACAAAAAACAGAGTGTCTCAGAAGTTTATAGCATTCTTATACGGCTATTATGGATATAATAATTAAATTAAATACTGAATAATAAACTAAATAGCAAAATCGATAATTATAGTCCAAGTGGATGATTTGATTTCTGGAGTAATATTCAATAAATATCGATTAATTCCCAAAAATATCTTCAAACTTATCCATTCGCATAATTTATTCACCCGAAATTGGGCGTTAAATTTCAATTTACCCGAATCTGGAGTTGTTTGCAATTTAGCTATCATTTTCTCGTTATCACTGATTAATTTTGCAGCTCCCTTAGATTTTAATGAACATCGACTCTTCGACGAATGTTTACGTCGATGACGGCCCCCATGAACTGGCTCCAACTCGTACTCATTCGTGAGAACTCTGCGTCTATGCTAAAGAATAAAAATACATAAATTCCAGAATTGTTCATTTGACAAAGATTTTAGGAAGATAAGGTGATTGTTACCTTCTTCTTGTCACTTTTGGCACTACTACTGTGCTCCAAACTGTTTATCGGAGTTCCATAAAAATACGACATCATGATGAGTCAACAACTTCACTAATCACGGCACAAAACTATTTTTAATAATCATAGTTTATTTCTGGGCGAATAATTCCTCCTGTTTATTAATTATTCACACGTAAACAACAGCCCTGACTCCTCGGAAAGGTTAGAAGAGTGTTGAGATTCCGCTGCCATGGCAACCGTAGTGCCAGGGGATTCCCGGAGAGGCGCCAGCATTCAGCGATTAATTTTATGCGCAAAATTCAAATGTGTGGAGCAGAAATACAGACAATTCGGAATTCTCAACGTGACATTGGAGGAAATCATGAGTGAATTTACTTTAAAAATTCGGGGGAGATGAAATCAATGGTAATCCCGCGTTGTTTAATGTATTATGACATTTTTCGTGTATTTTAGTTAGAGATAAAATTGAGATTCACTTATCGTCTTATCACAGAATTAACTGTGTGCGGTAGCTTTATTCCGGGAGAAAAGAATGAGGATACGTTTCCATTCAAATTGGATAAAATATGTTCTTGGATAATATTCTTGGAAAATATTCTTGGATAATTTCCAGTGGTATTCAAAATGTCTAGTTTCTGAGAATGTCACACGTCGTTGATTACCTTGACATGTATTGTTTAATTATACGTGGGTTTATTCACCTTCACGTCCCATGAAATTCAGATAATAGTCAATGTACAATGTGTAATATGCGGAAAGTACTGGTAATTTTTAGAAAATTTAATGGAATTGCAATTTTCAGGCTCATTTGACAATGATAAATAATGAAAATTGTGGAAGTTCAAGTAACTATTTTTCTGAAGTCTCATTCAATTGAATGTGATTTTTAATTGTTACAAAAAGTTTGCAGAATAAAACTGTTTTCTGTTTTTTGAAATTCAGGGGAAAAATTTCCAAGATTTAAAAGTAAAATAATAAATTTCTTTTTTCTTACTATCTATTTTCTTATTGTCAAACCATAACTATATTTCCACTCGGTTGTCTAATGTCTATACTACTTTGGAAATATCTGGCTGAAGGCCCTCAGGCGATAGCCAGGTGCAAGTTCTCGGACTTGCAACGAATTCCATTAAAAATAAAAAAATTATAAATTTCAAAATAAATAATCTAATTTTAAAAGTGTCACTTCTAAATTTTTAAAATGCCGCAGATGGTTTCAGTTTTTATAGAGCTATCCGCAATGTTTACCGAGCTGAACTGCCAAGTTGAATGAAAAATTCCATCAACAATTTAGTCTTAATTTCAATTGACACCCACAAAATTGAAACTTCAACGCAATTTTTTTATTACCAAAAATTCAAAAAATACCCAACGGGTTTCCACGTCCACATCCAACAATAGCATCACTTGTAGTATTTCCCCCAACAGCTTTTCCATATTCATTATTTCAAAACTTTTCCGTAACGAATCACAACCTAAAAATCATAAACAAATTCCAGATAACGATAAAATAAGCATTAAAAGCGCGGAACACAAGTGAAAAAATTACACCGAAAATGAATTATTCAAGTTGGGTCAATAAACTCCCAAAGAATCCCATCAATCACGAAAAAATCATGAGACAGTTACCGAGAATTATCTCCAGCAAGTATCAGAAATCATGTTTTTACATACCGGTGGCCATGAAAAAATGATCACTTGAGCCCGAAGAAAAGAGCGATAAAAAAAAAACGAAGAAAACCAAATGCACAAGTGTAAAATACACACAGGTGTTATCAGTGGCACGGGCTTCCCGCTTATATAGAGCACTTGTCAAATGAGCAAGCTGATTTAGTTCGCTATAGTTAGAGGAAGTTAACGGACCAAAAGATCTCTGATTTTCAATAATGCTGGAGAGTGAGTGAACGATTTCCACTAAATAAAACAAAATTCCACAAAAAAAACAAACAGTTTAACGAACATTTGAACGACCTGATAACAATATCATGAAAACGTGGGACAAAATGGCATTGCTGACGACAATTTCCTATGAAAAAAAAATAAGGAATTCAATTCCATACTACGGGGTGATACAGAATTTAATTCCTTATTTTTTATCCATCGGAATTCCCGGGGAAATACGGAAGTGAATTCCTTATTTTTTATACATTGGAATTCAATTCCGTATTACCCCGGGTATAAATTCTGATGTATAAAAAATTAGGAATTTAATTTCGGGATAATACGGAATTAAATTCCTTATTTTTTATTCATCGTAATTGAATTTCTTATTTTTTATACATCGCAATTCACTTCCGGATTACCCCGGGTATAGATTTTGATGTATAAAAAATTAGGAATTCAATTCCGGGATAATACGGAATTGAATGCCTTATTTTTGATACATCGGAATTGAATTCCTTATTGAAATCCTATTGAATTCCTTAAAAGCATTACGGTTGACCGAATATTAGCCCGGGGTAATACGGAATTGAATTCGGATGTATAAAAAATAAGGAATTCAATTCCGTATTATCCCGCGCTATTATTCGGTCAACCGTAATGCTTTTAAGGCACGAATCACATGGAAAAAATTGAACATATCGGTCGGTGAATATCTTGAATTTATTCTGTTTCAGGATTTTTATCTCCTCTGGTGGTCCTCCTGGGATTGGTGGGAACGGGTGAATCTCAATACAGCGGTTGTGATTATGCACAGAGAATAGAGCCTGGACGATCCTACCCCGTTTTCAGTCCAGGGTATCCAGCTAATCAGAATTATCGCCCTGGGACTTTCTGCAGATGGACAGCGAGAAGTGATCGGCCGATACAGATAAAATGTCAGCCATTCATCATTCCCTATCAGGTATTGTTTCAATCCCTTCACAGAGATTTCATTAGATGAAATATAGTCTATTTTTCGCAAATGATTGGTAATTTCCAAATTACCAGTTGAATTATTAAAAATTATCAGTTGAATACCGTGTTGACTATATGAAATAGTGGAATTCTATTCGTTGAAATTTGGATGGGAAGAATTCTCAGTGTAATTATAATGATTTATTAAACATTACTATTATTGATATGTTGCACTTTTAAAAATTTTCGTCTGAATTTTCCGTATCGAATCCCAGAAATTTTTCTCACCTGCAATTTCCACTGAAATTTCAGAACATATTGTCATTGAAAAATCAAATGTTCCATTGACTTTCTGTTTGAATGATTTGAAAATAAATAAAATACATGATTTTTCAGTTCAATTATTCCACGAAAATTCAGAAAAATCGTGAAAATTGTAAATTCATATAATTTTGTGAATGAATATTCATGTTCCATTGAACTTCAATAAAGTTGTGAAATTTCGTTCTTACTCCCACTGAAAGCTTCTGAATATCCTTCAATCCGACCTAAAGCTTGAAATTTCATAACCATTTTTCCCCTAAATCGGATTCAATGTAACTCTCATGAGAATTACTGCAACATTTTCCATGAAATCCATGAAATATAGAAAAATTTCTAGCAGTGTGTAACCTTCTCAAAAATCCCTCTTACTAATGATCGCCAACCTTCCAACACCCTCTGAAAATCATCGAATAATATCAAGAAACAAGAGAGAACCTGATTAATATCCTTCATTAATATCCTTCATTAACCCAGCGGCCTGGATGTCCAGTGGACGTCGTATTAATTCAAACAAATCCCAGAGGGGCTCAACGCTACTGCGGAGAGGGACGACTGGACCTGGTATCTGAGGGCAATGAAGTAATCATAGCCCTGCAGAGTGCGAGATATTCACCTGGAGGAAGGTTCCTCTGCGTTCTTCAGAATGTCCCTGATCGAACTGACTCCTGCCGTTGTGGGTGGAAGAACCCAGTGAGTCTCATTAAAACGAAACTAATTTTTAATTATCTACTCATTTCCCCTGAGCTAATTCTACATCGTGGGCTGTGTTATGTTTACTATTATGATAAGGTTCTTCGGTAGCCCTCAACGGTAGTTTATATACTGAGAGAAATATCGACATAATGTCACAATTTGAATTTTGTGGGCCAAATGTCAAATGGTTTGGAATAAGAATTCCGTCTAATGAAAGAATTCGGTGTAGTGTTCATGAGTTGAACGTGAATACTTCACGATCAAGTGGGAATTTCTTGCCTCGAGAAATCGTTTTGTTTGTGTCAAATGATAAAAAAATGACTGAAAATAGTAAGAGCTCCGATTCAGTGAATTATGAATCAAGAGACAGTCGGTTTCTGAAAATCCGGGAAATATTTCTGAAAATTAAAACTTTTTATCTCATGTCGAGGAAAAATATCATTTTTTATTCAATATCATACTCTTTCCATCCGACGAGCACTAATTTATTGTCTGAAATCAAAACTGTTACAAATTTTTGGCTGAAATCTGCGGTAAACTTTTTGGACATTTTTATCACATTTTAGTGTCATTGAAGATGAAAAAATGGAATTATGGATCAGAGACAGTCCGGTTCTGAAAATCAGAGACATATTTCTGAAAATTGAAACTTTTTATCTCATTTCGAGGAAAAATAGCATTTTTTATTCAATATCATACTCTTTCCACCCGACGAGCACTAATTTCTTGTATGAAATCAAAACTGTTACTAATTTTTAGCTGAAATCTGCGGTAAACTTTTTGGAAATTTTTATCACATTTTTGTGTCATTGAAAATTCAACGACTCTAACGGAAACGTCGCCTTGAATTCTATTGGAAAATACGAAAGGGTAGTGCCGACCTCAATAGTAAATTATGGGTCTACGGCAATAACGTCACTATTTTCGATTACCCTTTCATTCCAGACATTTTTTCCATTTTTTCCAGGGGTGTTTCGCCAGTAAGAATTCAGAATTTTAGGAAAAAATCAATGAAAACTGAAGATTTTAGTCCAATTATCCCTCGAAAATCAGCAGAAATCAGAGAAATTCAGTTAAATTTTTTCTTGAATTTTCAATTAATTGAAAATTCAGTGTAATTAGGTACTTAATATGCATGCGTTGGTTGAAACTTCAAATAATTTAGGGAATTCTCATCTTTCTGCTGTTCAAAAATTTTGGATTTCATTGAATTTCTAATTAAATCTTCAATTTCATGATTGTTTTCGCCATAGATTGAGTTCAATGTTACTTTTCTCAAAGTTGCAAGTCAAATGTCCACGAAAGTACAGTTCTTTCCTCAATGTTCTCCACTCGAAAAATTATTTCGATTTCACTGATATTATTTCAATTTTTCTCTCAGTGTAAGAGAATCACCTGAATAACCTGAGTGATTTTTGCAGACGAGAATAGTGGGAGGTACGACAACTGGAGTTAATGAGTATCCCATGATGGCTGGTCTCATTGATGTCAATTTGAAAATTGTTTACTGTGGCGCTACTATTATCAATGATCGTCAGGTTGTCACGGCAGCCCATTGTATAACTGCCAATATGACTAGTGCTAATCTCGCGGTTTTAGTTGGAGATCATGATTTAGTTAAAGGTGAAACCCAAATGAATAATTTCAATTTTTCAATTCCGTAGTGAAGTGCTAATTTCCATTTAGTTATTGACTTAATTTCGAACATAACAAAGTTCGAGAAATTAATTAAATTGAGGCAAATAAATCTGGAAAAAATTGAAATTCCCAATTTTCGATCAAATTCACGTTTTTTCAACTCTCACATTTTTTACCTCCAATTTTAAAAATTTTGGCTAAAATTGCCAGGGAACTACTTGAAAATTTTGATTAAAAGACAGGTCCACTGAAATTCTGAAGAATTTCATCATTTCAAAAAATCAGTAGAAATATAAATTTTATTTCATCTATTCCATCAAAATAAATAGAAAACAACAAAATGCATCCAAATAGATTAATTAATTATACATAATGGTGAATCCCTCGTAATTTTGTGGTCAATATTCACGTTTTAATAAAAAAATTCAAGTAATTTAGGTAATTCGCATCTTCCAGCAGCAGAAAAAATTCAAAATTCCATTGATTTTTCTGGGTGATTTGAAATTTTGTGCCATAAAATTTTATTCTTTTTCCAATTGTCCGCGTTTTACCACTTCGCTCCTGATTTTAAATTTTTTTACCTCTTGAGTTAGTTCTTTTCCTTAATTAATTGCAATTGATTTGCTTCAGCGGATGAAACCAACGCTACAGTGCTGCACAAAATTACCGGAATCGCTGTACATCCTCGCTACAATGCAGGGACTCAAGACAACGATATTGCGATTATTACTACAATTACTCTTATCCAATTTAACCAACAAGTGGGACCCGCTTGTCTTCCTTTCCAGCATAGGTTTGACTCGTTTGCAGGGAATTACGTTGACATTCTAGGTAATTTTCTCTTTTGAAACGAATAGTTCAGCCTTCATTCAAATCGAATTTAACATTCGATTCAAACGCAAGATTTTCATCCACTGTTAATTCATCTTGGAAACAAATGATATTGAAATATTTTTCGCAAAGATGAGGATTTCCAACAGAAAATTATTCTCGCCGTTTTCCTCTGACATGATTTGTTGCAAAGGTAATGATATACTACCAAGCATGAAAAATTAGTAATGAGTAATTTCCCATTTTCGTTCATTATGCATTTGTCTCAGAAACACATGATATGAGGAAGAAATATCGAGACAGCTTTTGCAGATAAAGAAATACCCAACGAAAAATGTCTTTTTGTATTTTTCTCTGAAATTTTTCATTATCAAGATGATTTAATGCTCAACAATCTGTGAAAAATTGTGGTCTGCTACGTTTTACTACTCCATTGATGAGATCGCGTGCGGAAAAATTTCGCAGGAAAATCTATTGGATTTCTGTTGAACATTCTATTAGTTTTGGCCGATTCTATCGAAAAATTTTTATGGAAAATATTCTGTAGAAATTCATCGACGCAAATTTTCTAATTTTTCGAATGAAGAGAGAAGAAAAATCGAGTGGAAAGAAAACTTACAAAATTCATAACGAGAAATTCTTAGTGAAAATGTCCCAGGAGAACAATTTGTGTAGAAACATGAAATTCCATTGATTTTCTCTGCACTGTTAGAAAAAAAATGAAATTTCGTGCATAGTTGACTACTAATTTTCAGGACAGTGACACTAAATGGGATTTAGTGAAAAAAATCATGAAATTTCAGGTTTCACTGAAAATTCAATGAAATTCCAGAATTTTAAGCAGCATAAATACGAGAATTCCTTAATTCATTTGAATTTCCAATCTAATATGAATATTCAGTGCCAAATTACATTGAATTTTCAGTGAAATCTGAAATTCCAGGATTTTTTCCCCCTAAATCGCATTCAGTGTCACTGACCTGAAAATTCAAGAATATATTTACCGGAATTTTCTGGTTTTCTATTCATTTTCAGGGAAAAATGAAACTGAAATTTACAGTTCTCTTTAATTTTTCCACGAAATTCTGAATTTACAATGACGAAATTCCTTGAAAGTTTAGTGGTAATTAAATTCGATAAAAATTTCCAAAAAGTGTACCGGAAATTTCAGACAAAAATTTTTAACAGTGTATAAAATATTTTCTATAACAAAAAAAAAGCGCGATAAAACTGCATGTAAAATTCTCCCACAGAATTACAAAAATAAAAGTTCAATAGAAATCCTGTAGAATTTTCTATTGAATTCGCTAGGTTTTTCTATAAAATTCGTTCAATCTTATCTAATCATTGGTTCTAAATACAAATCATTCGTTTCATTTCGTTCGAAAGGATGGGGATCGATTGAATTTGGCGAAGCACAATCCAAAGCCCTTCAGAAAGCCGAGGTTGGTGTGATAACTCCGAGAGATTGCCGACGGACGCATCCCAGAATTAACGAGAATCATATGTGCACCCTGGGGCAAGGAAAAGACTCCTGTCAAGTAAATATTTCATTCAGTTATTATTCAAGTCCTGTGAGTCTTCTCCTGTTGCCTCGCAATAAAATTGTTATTTTTCTCAGTACGACAGCGGTGGACCTGTCCTGTGGAGGAATCCATCCACTAAGCGTCTCGTTCTCGCGGGTCTCGTCAGTTTCGGGGGTGCCTGCGCGGACGGTAATCCAGCAGTCAACACCAGGATTGGCGGATTTATCGATTTCATTACGTCCCAGAAACCTCCCGGTAATTCTTCCATTTCTATCACTCGACTTTTCCAGATTATTGACGTAAATTTCCACGTGTCTCAGAAAATCGAACGTAACTCGGGAAAATCATTCAAAGAAACGCATCTCAGGACTGTAATTCCATTTTCACGGAATAATTGAACTGAAAATTACGGTTTACATTTATTTTTCTATAGAATTCTGAATTTTAAATGACGAAATCGATTGGAGTTTCGGTGAAACCGTAATGTGATGAAAATTTTTAAGACGTGAACGCTTTTGTATTTTTCATCAAAATACTTGTAACTCAGAAAGAAATTCGTCGATTGATCTTAGTCTGCATTAATTACAGAGGTAAAGAAATGTGAATTTAAAAAAAAAACAAAAAAACAAATTTTCACGTTTCATTCACCATATGAAGGTCTTCATTTTATCCTACTATAAAGAAGGCAAATCGTGAATACTTTCAACAATAATACCTTCAATTGTTTCAATCCTCATCTGATCATAATTCTGTCACGTTGCGTCCTTGCGCCCCTTAAGGGGTAGCAGAAGGCCATCGTTTTCTCGAAATTTTTAAACAAATGTCCTGCTCAAAATTATTAATATTTTTTCAACCCAAAGCACACTGATCTTCATCATCATCTCCTGGAGATTAATGTGCTTCGATTTTTTAAAATATCGATAACTTTCAGCAGGAAATTCGTTCCAAAATTTGAATAATTAAGGGCATTCTGTTAGCCCCTAATTTAACCCTTGTCTGGTCACCAAAAGCGACCCTGCGACTCTGGTCATCACCACGGGGATTCCCCGCCGTGTTATTTAGGCTCTAGCGTTGCCGAATTCACTCTAGACTGCCCGGGCGCGTTTAACGAGTTCCCGGCAATGTCGCGTGATGGGGAATTTCATGCAACACGGGAAAAGATAATTCATCTGTTCGAAATAATTTGTTTTTTTTTAGGAATTGCGGGAAATGTGTTGCTCCAAAAAATACTATAATTCTTTAGACACTTCAATTGACAAAGTAATTTCTTTTTATTTTTCCGGTTTGCCAGTCAATTGTAATTAAGGAAAAAACGACACGCGGCGGGGTTTCCCTCATATGGTGCCCAATCTAGGGTTAATTTATAGTTTCAAAATGTGACTTTTCTAATCATTTTCCCGAGTTACATCTCTTCTAAAAGGCGTCGATTGACGTACGTGAATTTCTAACGAATTGTCTCCTTACTCTTCCTTTACAGACTATAAATATTGCGTAGACGAGTGAATATCAGGAGAACGAGATGACGTCACATTTTCAAATCCATTAGGTCAGAAGGTCAGAAGATCATTCGACTGTCAGACGAAAGCCGTTTATTTCAGATCACAAACTTATTTGTCGCAAAAATTCGTTGCATTTGTTGATAGTTTATAGTTTCAATCTCTCATTAAGATTTAAACACAATAATTGTATCTATTTGAAAATCGACTGAATGACTTGTCATCATACAATCCCTAGTGAATAGCCCCAGGTGAGAAGTACTAACGCGAATAAATCCATAGAACCCATCATAATTCCTCGAATAACACAGCATCAACTGTACAATCAATAAAACTATTCAATCGTCATCAAACATTGACTTACATTTACTTCAATGAATGTGTACCCTTCCATACAGATTATTTCGATAATAACTGGTGGATGAAGAATGGAATGTAATACGAAAATGAGCTGTTTTGCCCCTGTAATAAGTGGTGGGTAAGTAGTGCATTTCTTTGCATCTCGGAAGAAATTCTACGGTCCTTCAATGACAATTACGACCTTTCATCTCGTTCAGTTCTTCAACAAGGAGAATGTAAAAAAAACATTGGCGATACACTGTTAGAAATTTTTTGAAATTTCATTGAAAATATGATAGTAATTGTCATAAGAGTAACATTGAATCAGATTTAGGGGAAAAACAGTTATGAAATTTCTAGTTTTAGGCAGAATTCAAGAAAATCCATGAGTTTGAAATGGGAAGGAGATGCAAATTTTACAAATTGATTGAATTTTCACACGGCGAGAAATGTTTAGTCAAAATTACGGAACTCACAATTCGCTCATGGATTACGGAATCGACTCAAAAAATTTAAGTCACGGTATCAGATAAAATTACGGAACGCTCTGGAAAAATTCCGTAATAGTTCCGTAAAATTTCCTACAATCACATTTCGCCCCGAAATTACGGAAAAATACGTAATTTTTATTGAATATTTCTCTCCGTGCAGTGGAACATGAATATTCAGACACAAAATTACATGAATTTTCAATTTTTTCCTGAATGTTCCTGATTTTTCTGAATTTTCATAGAATAATTGAACTGAAAAATCAAGTATTTTATTGATTTGTAGATCATTTGATCAGGAAATCAATGGAATATTTGATTTTTCAATGACAAAATTTCCTGAAACTTCAGTGGAATTTGAACACGATAAAAATTTCCGGAATTTGCCACGGAAAATTCAGACGAAAATTTTCAACAGTCTAGTGACGAGTAGAAACTACAGGAATGGGTGCGACTCTTATCGGTATCGTGAACCCTATCGCGTAAACAAGTTTATTAACTTCGAAGTAATGTTGAGGAAGAAGTAAAAAGTGGCCGATATATTACGACTTTTGAAATGTTGAGTAGTAAGTGAAGAATAAAAATGCAAATAAATTTTATCCAAAAATCACTGACACCGACGATATAATTCTCAATCTAAGAGTAATTCTTGTGGAACTGTGAGTGGAGTTATTGAATAGACAGTGAAATTCAATGCCAAGTTTACCTAAATAATGATCCGTTCTGCCCCTACAGGGGTATAATTCGTCTTTCTTTGGACGTTGGAAGAAATTTTCCTGTCTTTCAATGGCACTTACAACCCTACATATCGTCAAGTGCTGAGACAGTGCGAATTATTCTTGAATTTAGAACACAAGTGTCCTTAATCCTGTAGCGAAGTGGTAAAACCGTTCAAGTCGACTCATCTCCCAGTTGAGTGTTTGAGGAATATCTCCGAATCTAAGAGAGATAGCGAAATTTTCGTCATTACATTTGTCGTAGCACCCAATCGGCTCTACAAAAAAGGTTATAACAAAAATTTTGCTATCTCCCTCAGATTCCGAGATATTCATTGAAAACTGGTCAATAGTCAAAATTGACTTGTATCGTTTTACCACTCCGCTACGGAATTAAAAAATTGGAAAATTGTAACAATTCCAGAATTATTATTCCTCATCTTCCTGCGATATTCGAGAGCAACCAGCAACTCTCCGACTCAAAATTGCAGTTACTTCCAGATACTGGGAGGCGGAGAGTCGTATTCTGTGTACAACCCCTATTTTCCTCGTAAATATGAAGGAGAGAATAACTGCCAGTGGATCACCAGGAGCGATCGAGTCATGGATGTCAATTGTTCAGTGAACCTGCCAGCAGTACTTATTATCATCACCTGTTTACTCACTTCTCTGAGATTCCATCCCCTAACTCTACGATCGTTTTTCAGAGTGTTGACTGTAATCAGGATTCCCTCATAATCCAGGGATTATTCGTCGAGGCTCGGGCATACTGTGGTGTCGATGAAGTATTTTTACAAGCATATGGTGAAGTCAAAATTAACCTGATCACCCCTGAGTCTTCTGACGGTGGGACATTCGAGTGCGATATTAAAACATACGAGGATGCAGATTACGAAGGGGATGAAGAGAATGACGAGGAAGCTTGTCACTGTGGCTGGAAGAATTCGGTGAATTTGTAGTCTACGTGACAATTATTGTTTTCTATTATCAAGCCAATCTATTAATAATTTTTAAGTAGTAATACCCCCAGAGCTTCAAAATTATTGGGTATTTCCCGATAGCTCCGTTGCAAACCAATGAGGGTGTCAAGTTTTGCAAGTTAAAAAATCCCGAGCGCTTGTGCGAGGAATTTTTCTGCAAAACTTGGCACGATGGCTTGTTTGCAGGGGAGCTCGAGGGAAATACCCGATTAATTTTGAATCTCGAGGGGTATTTGTCGGACAACACATTTCGAGGTGCAAACAAATTTAATTGGAAATCTGACATAGACAAAAATCGACAGATAATTTTTCCTCCGTGAGCATTTTTCCACATAAATTCAATAAATTTCTTCCCTCGTAGTATGTGTAATGAGGAGCAAAAAATACAACGGGAAATCTTTACTCCTAGCTCATTTTTTCATAGAAAAAATCTCAACAGAATGAATTACATAGAAACAACAGAATCTATCAACCTTTTTTCATCAAATATTCAGTAGTAATACCCCAAGAGTTTCAAAATTATCGGGCATTTCCCGATAGCTTCGTTGCAAACAAATGAGGGTGTCATTTTTTCTGCAAAACTTGGCACGATGGTTTGCTTGCAGGGGTGCTCGAGGAAAATACCCGATTAATTTTGAATCTCGAGGGGTATTTGTCGGATTATTTTTCCCAATCGGATTTTGCCCAAGCAGAGTGCAGTGGACAACATCAGGAGGTGAATTGGGGAAGATTTGAACAAATTATGTCAATAGAATAACCCGATTTCCATAGATTGTCAAATATAAGATTCTATCTGAAATGAGCCGAAAAAATGAAGCTACTGCGAAATATTCAGGTTAAAAAAAATGAAGAACTACTGCGGAATATTCGAAAGCTAGAAGGAAATATCCGAAATAAAACTGTCGGGTAGCCTTAAATACTGCGGTCTGATTGGTTGAAATCCGATTGGGAAAAATAATCGCTGAAATTTTCAATACATTTCCACTTGAATTTCGAGAAATTTTGTCAATGAAAAGTCAATTATGGAGAGATCCATTTTTTCTGGGATTCAAACAGAAATCTTTCGACTAAATTCGCTTATTCAAAAGTTCTTAATGAACGAAATTAACCGTTGAGTCATTGCTTCCAGGAAAAAATCGTAGGGGGTACAGACACTGAAGTGAATGAATATCCCATGATGGCTGGTCTCGTCGATCTCTCGTTCAGAGAGGTCTACTGCGGTGCTACCATCATTAACAATCGTCAAGTGATCACTGCCGCTTCGTGCCTAGAAGACATAGACCAGCGTCTCTTAACAGTTTTGGTTGGAGAGCACGATGTGGTAGCAAGTGAGATGAATCCTCCGAGAACTCCCCATAATTTATAATGTTACGCATTCCCATGAATGGTAACACTGGATCAAATTATATGTTGGAGGAGTTCAAACAATACTATTTTACTGTTAAATCGCGACGTTTCGTTTGAAAATGAAGCTTTCTCAGACTTTTCGTGATAAAACAGTCTTCAAACCACGAAAATTATCACTTGATAATTCCGTTAGTAGAGGAGGGTGGGGCGAAATGGATAGTTTTTACATTTCTATCAATGTTTATAACTCCGGAACATGTGACACTGAATCCGATTTAGGGGAAAGTGGTTATAAAATTTCAAGTTTTATTTAGAATTGAAGGAAATTCGTGAGTTTTCAGTAGAAGTCAGACGAAAATTGCACGGCTTGATTGAATTTTCAATGAAACATGAATATTCAAAATAAAATTATTATGAATTTTCAATTTTCCCTTGAATTTTACCGATTTTTTCGAATTTTCACGGAGTGATGGAACTGAAAAATTAAGTATTCTATTGATTTCGTGATAATTCAAACTGAAAATCAATGGAATATTTGATTTTTCAATGACGAGATTTCCTGAAGTTTCAATGGAAATTAAACATGATAAAAATTTCCGAGATTTGACGCAGAAAATTTAGACGAAATTTTTCAACAGGGCAGGCCAATTGCAAAGGGAAAGCATGGACGCGGACAGGATGTACATTCAATTTTTTTAAATCCATTTCACTTACGATTCAACATGTCATTAACATTTGAAAAAAAGTAGGCAGTGTCCATTTTACCCCACCATGATCTGACAGTCCAGTTGATTTCTGAAATCAGTAGCGAAGTGGTCAAACGGTTCAAGTCGATTTTGACCACTCATCAGTTTTCAATGAATATCTCGCAACCTAAGGCAGATAGCAAAATTTCTGTTAAAACCTTTTCGGTAGAGCGCATTAAGAGTTTCAAAAAAGATATGTACGAAAGTTTTGCTATCTCCCTTAGATTTTGAGATATTCTTCGAAAACTCAGCTAAGAGCTAAGTCGACTTAAACCGTTTGACCATTTCGCTACTGAAATGTCATTTGGTTCGAATCAGGCAGTGACACCGATGCAACGAAAATCTTCAAAGTAGATTCTATCCACATCCACCCGTACTATTCCGGAAAGTACAACGACATCGCAATAATCACAGTATCAGGAACTATTGAATTCAATGAGCAAGTGGGACCTGTTTGTCTGCCATTCCAACACGCGCCCGACAGCTTCGCAGGACAATTCGTAGACGTTTTAGGTGATCACAGAATCAATTTATATGTTTTACTTATGAAATGTCTTAATTCATTATTAATATGCAGGCTGGGGAAACCTTGCGTTCACTGGGGCAAAGGCTACTACCTTGCAGAAAATAGAAGTCAGTGTTATTACTAATTACGAATGTAGGAAGACTTCGAGCATTCAGGAGTTCCAAATTTGTACTTTTACGGAAGGGAAAGACGCTTGTCAGGTAATATCGTCCTTCATCAATGATTTCTCTTCGGGAAGTATGTATTTTCCATGTGAAAGATCGATAATTGCGCAGCAGGAGTATTTTTTCTCTGGGGGTGTTCCTTATCGCTTCCTCGTAGAGAAAACAGTTTCTTTTGTTTTTTTGATTTGTTTTCTTTGAGAATTTCGGAAAATATGTTATTCTAAAAACTACTATAATTCTTTAGACACTTCAATTGACGAAATCAATTGTTTTTTTAAGTTTTCCGGTTAGCCAGTCAATTGTAGTTAAAGAAAAACGACGCGCGGGGCAGTTTCCCTCAAATGGTGACCAATCTAAGATTAACAAGGCTCTTGTTTTGTCAGAGAAAAAAAATTGATTTTCAGAGACGTCACTAATCATCAGGAATCCATGCCCCGTTAATCCTGAACTTCATCTCTTTCGAATGTCCTTAATTTGTCAACTTATTTGTTTTTCTTTATGGACTTTTTAAAGTAATTTTAATAGTACATTAGAGTACAAGGGCACAAATTTCGTTTTCAACGAATGTGTAGTTTACAGGCTGAGCCGAAGGCGAGGTCTGTACACACATTCGTTGAAAACGAAATTTATTACCGAGTGCTCTATAATATTTTATGTCAAATCGTGCAGAAGTCGAGTTTTGAGCAGGCTCCGCGAAGCGACATAAAGACTTTTTTTATATCAATTATAAGTTTTTCAAAATCATTAACGTTGTCAGGATAACTGCACCTTTTTTTTCGTTGGGTGTAGTTTGACGCTGGTGGGCCTCTACTGTGGAGAAATCACATAACTAAACGTCTGGTACTCACGGGAATAATAAGCTACAGCACTGGCTGCGCGTATGGGAACAATCCAGGTATAAATACCAGAATTGGAGCCTACATCGACTGGATATTATCTGTCTCACCCGCAGGTAGTAATCCCCTTTGAAATTAATTTCAAAAAGCCACTATTCAGCACAAATTATAAAATTGATCGTATATTTTCTCATTTTCTTTTCTTCTAGACGTGAAATATTGTGTGGAAGAGTAAGTAGTGGAATATTAACTTTATAGGGAAGAAAAACTAAGATGATTTATCCCCTGGAGTAATAAACAATCATTATTATGAGGCTTGTTATTAGATATGGAATAAAAAATTAATCAAAAGAGAAGAAACTTCACTCTTTTGAGATATCAGAAGATTAACTTTCAGTCACGAAGACCAAACAATTCGTCATCAAAAAGGAATTAACGTCCTTTTTTCTCTTGCGCCAACATCATTGATATTTATGTGAACATTTCTTTGTAGTGAAATATCACGCTTGTTGCCCTGCACTCGTAGAAATTTCTCCCGAAATTTCCAGTAAACAATCAATTATAAAGATTGGATTCAGTATATTTTTTCACATTATTCTCTATTTTTATTTTTATTTTCGAAATCTTCCAGTAGGTGAATTACTAATTTGAAAATAAATTTCATAAGAGCGCGTATTCAAGAAAAAATTAGTTTATTTCATGAGCGATTTGATCTTAAATTGAATTCAGATTCATGAATTCGAATTCAATTTAATTGTGCACAACATGAAAAATTCGCACGAAGTTATCGCTTAAATTTTCAAAAAATTTCTGGCAGTGTATAAACTCCCTCCCATTTTCCAGAGTAAAAAAAAAAGTATTCCACATTTTCCTCCCTTTTCGTATTGAATCATCCCAAGCAATAAAAAAAATCATGCCACAGCCCAATTAACACCAATTCGCAACTTCAAAACACTTGGAAATATAAAATACCCAACAACAGGGTCAAAAGGTTACTCCAGTCCCTATTGCATAACCCGTCCACAATCAACCCAATGTAAACCAAGCAGATGTACCACATATGCCATTAAACCCTCCCCACACACGCAAACTCCGAATTCAACCTAGAATGGAATCGCGTGACGTCACGGGGGTGTGTACCGCGCCTTCTGCGCGTGAGGGGAGGGCCAAGTCCTGCGAGGATGGAGGGGAACGCAGGGGTGATCGAAGCTTGAATAGACGGAATACACGACCCCTACCCGAAACATGGTAAAAGATGAAGTAAAGAACCGTTCGAGTTACATCATGATACAACCGAGTGCGTAGATGTGTGACGAGGGGAGGGGCGGGCGGGGGTTGGGGTGAAGAAATGTTCATTCTGCGTGGTGGTACCCACCCCCGAAATCTCAGCGCCGCGATCGATCGTGTGCAGTGATAAAAAAATGACCTAATAGGGGAGGATAGGGTAAAATAGACCCTTTAGAATTGTTTAAAATTATTCATAACTCTGAAACAAAGGTATCAGTAGAGCTCCGTTTAGGCTCACTACAAAGGGAAAGAATTGTTCTTTGTATTGAAAAAAAAAAATTATTAAATTTCATCAACATTCCCACCCGTCACTAATATTTTTAAAAAAGTCAAAAGCGTCCATTTTACCCCAACCTCCCCTATCACAAAACAGTTATTTTCGTCACAAGGCCGAAATAGTATATTTCGGTTAAACTTTACGTATCTTCAATTTGATCCTGTCATTGACCTTAATTTTTGTCTTTACGAATTGAAAAAAAATGAAAAACACCAAATGAAGATTTATTTGAACGAAATGAAGGATTATTAAATTCTTCTCAATTAATTTATAAAATCAAATCAATTGATAAAATGATTATTAATATTGAGGAATAAAATCGTTGTCTTCCCTCTTCAAACAACAATTTCATTTCAGACTAGTAAAGTCTTTATCTGATTTTGGATCAAGAAAACACGTGTTCAAATGCAAAAAGCTGTTCACCTGATGTCAATAAAAATGTAAATGAAGATTAAATTTGAGTTCGAATAAAAGCTTTTTAATTAATATTTACTGAACCCATCCATTTAATTCAAATAAACCGAATCATTCCTCTTATTCAGCTTCACCTTAAACTCTCGACTAATCCAACTGATTTTGTCGACCATCAAATGCTTGATTCAACTAATTCACCCGTTGTTACTATTCAATAAATCCTTTAATCGGTGTGAGCCAGGGATCCCCATCAATATTAAATTTCTGTAATACTACAAGGATGCGACCCCTACATTAATGCAGGTTTAAAATATGTTGATTCAATTTTTCAAATAATATAATATTAATAATCTGAGTTTTTACGAATAATTAGGTATTTAAAATTTGTTAATATGAAACTCTAAAATTTACTACTGAATGAATAATTCAAATTTCTTGAAAGGGGATTTTCGCTTACACAAATAATCATCAATCTTCCTACTTCGACTATTGATTGATAAAATAGTTGAAAATTTAAATATTTGAATTGATGATACTCAAGTACTCAAAAAATTTCAGGAGTGATGTTATTTAATTGATGGCTACAATATTTAACCGTAGTAAAATATTACAAATTTGGCTACCTCTGGTGTGAGCATGGCGCATCGAGGTCCTTGGCGACTTGAACTTAAAAAACCGATATAATTGTCCACAGTGACACACTTACCGACGATTCAGAATTTTTCATGGGCTTCCATCGTCTGTTCCGACACACTCCCACACTTCCCTCCTCCTCTCACCCCCTGGAGACATCAACACCTGAAAAAAAAGTTGTCATGAGTGCATATTTCAGCGCCGAATCCGACGGAAATACGATAATCCCGAACTTTTTGGAAAATTTCAAATTTTTCATAAAAAAACGCGAGAAAAATGCAGTGAATTCAACAAATGGCATACATGCGCAGTGGTCCCAGAGCCGAGCACCAATGGGGAACCAGAAAAACATACCGAGCACGGGTGCGCATGAAATCCTCCCTTCCCGCTTCGCCATTCAGTTGTGTATTGACTCTCGCACGAGACGTTTACAAATCCCTGTAATATTTCCATCAGGATTCGTCGGACGATTTTCAAGGAGTAAATAAAGCCTGACCTAGAGTAATAACTGGTGAGCCTGAAGGCCAGATACATGGGTCCGAAAGCCCTCAGGCCAGTTTCACTTCACGTTGAATATAACACGAGTCTGCAGAATCTCAAAAGCATCAAATTCAAGTAATTCGATGAACAAAAGTCGAATTAATTGCGATTATATCCAGATTGGACCAGAGTTATAGCATTATTCCCCTCCAGCGAGTATTGTTAATTGAAAAGTCATAACAAGCGATTAAATCGAATTCTGGAAATAGTAGGAAGAAATGTTTCCTCAATTTGTCTAATTCATTGAGAGTTATTTCAACTATTTCCGAATACCTGAAGATTTGGGGAAAACTAAAAGTATTGCATTCGAAAATAAGTGCTTCCTCACAGCGCAAATAAACCAGATTTGATATTTATTTTGAATACTTCGTGATAATATTTGAAGCAGAACTTTATACCTGAAAGGGGGAATTCCTCTGCCCTCAGGCGGGGCAATCGCGGTATTCGAATGCAAATATAAATAGCGATTTCATTGAGGAAATTACTGAGCGCATCAGTGAGTGATCGCGAGTATCAGACGGTATTTCGCGATTGAGGGGACAGGACTCTTGTGATAAACCAGTGACAGAGGTATATTTATTCCCTTATTTATCCTTCGGTGCTTGACGAGCCCCCCCCCCGTGAATTTCCGTTGATCTAGCAACGATTTTACGCTCAATCAATTCGATAAGAACGCGGAATTGTAAGACGACGGAATTGTGAAGACGTCGAATTGTGAAGACATTCCCTGGGAGATGGTCAGTGAGGCACCCAGAGCTGGACACGAGCTGGCACCTCTCAACGAGCCACGCCAGGTCCCGCATACAGTTACTATTGCCGTTGGTCCAGGACACAATGGGACGCATCCTGCTGAGGGGAAGGAGGACAATAGGGCCGCGTGGAGTGGCAAAATGCAGTTCTTTCTCAGCATCATTGGGTATAGTGTTGGGTTGGGAAATATATGGAGGTTTCCGTATTTTTGCCAGCAGAATGGAGGGGGTGAGTACATGGATCTGAGGCTTTTTTAAATTCATCTCTACTTTGAATGGACGAAAGAATTTTTTTTTCATTTTGTTTTCGAATGGAAGCTTTGTATTTAACCGATTTTTCGATTTTCTAATTTTTATTGCAAATGGTTTAGAATGTTGTGAAACGCGAAGAAATTATGTTTTTAGGGTCATGTCTGTATGTATGTGATAACTTGAGTTTTTGGTGATTAATTTTTAAAAAACTATTATTATTATTATTATTATTATTATTATTCGTATTATTTCTGTAATTGGTACATGGTACCAATATTACTCAACAAGGAGGTCCCTATATGCAGGAGAAATAATATAATTTATGTCGCGCCGTGCAATAAGTCGAGTTTATCGCACGCTGCGCTTCGCGCAGCTTGCTCAAAACTCGACTTCTGCACGACTTGACATAAAATATTATAGAGCACTCGGTAATAAATTTCGTTTTCAACGAATGGGTAGTTTACAGGCCGAGCCGAAGGCGAGGTCTGTACACACATTTGTTGAAAACGAAATTTGTGCCCTTGTACTCTAATGTACTATAATATCATATAAAACAGTATTATGTAATGGCCACTAAAGATGAAAAATTTCTGCAAAAGAAAAATACAAAAATAAAGTGGATGCAAAATAAAAGGCCTATTTTTAGAAAATTCATGTATTAGTTGAAAATTTAGAGTGATTCAATACTGAGTTTTTGTTTTTATTGGAAATTCAAGTAAGTTGGGGAATTCCCGTCTTTCTGCGGCTCAAAAGTTTGGAATTCCATTGAATTCTCAGTAAAATTTGAAATTTATGATTTGTTAACGAGATCAATGCTATTGTTCTGAATATTGCTAGTCAACTGTCCACGAAATTTCAATTTGTTTTGCAACCGTGGAAATTCCTCTGTTATTAATAATTCTTATTATTAAAGAGGATGACGTGATACAATCGAAGTTCAATCCATTCTAAAGCATAACGTTCAGTTATGAAAAATTCAATTATCCACTTGTTTTTCCTGGTTTGAAAACAGGATAAAATTGAAGGCTGTCAATGATGTCATCGAAGAGACAGAGAAATTAATCTCTTAACGAAAGAAAATAACAAATTTCGAATGCGAAAAATTTTAATTGGAAACCTGACATAAACAAAAATCGATAGATAATTTTGCCTTCGTGCGAATTTTTCCACGTAAATTTAATAAATTTCCTCCATCGTACATCAGGAGGTGAATTGGGGAAGATTTGAACAAATTATGTTAATAGAATAACCCGATTTCCATAGACTGTCAAATATAAGATTCTATCCGAAATGAATCGAAAAAATGAAGACCTACTGCGAAATATTCAGGTAAAAAAATGAAGAACTACTGCGAAATATTTAAAAGCTAGGAGAAAATATCCGAAATAAAACTGTCGGGTAGCCTCAAGTACTGCGCTCTGATTGGTCGAAATCCGATTGGGAAAAATAATCTGTTAGAAAAATTGAGCAATTCTCAATTACTTCAATAAATTAATTTTCTATTCAATTGTGGTACGTGTTTGATCCACATCTCAGGGACAATTGGAGGAAAACATCTCTCATTTCACCCAAAATTTCATTTCATTTCAAAACAATTCAATTCAATTTCTTCTCGTCAATGATATAATTATGCTCTGACCGTCAATATTTACTTTCCCGATGAGGGTGTCGGTTTCAAACAGTTGAATCTCGCTCACCAGTTACCAACCATCGACGAATCGATTATCCTGGGATTGATGGAATGGAGAAATTGATTGCATCATAGCGTGCGGGCTGCCATCGATTGAGAGATTAAAGTGCATCCAAGACATTCTTAATCAATTTGCTAATGGGTCAGGGTTGTGCAATAAATGGGCCATGATGGTCGCCTGTGATAATCCGGGGCCATTAATTACCGCGGATTCGCTCTCCTGGGGGATGAATTCTACGTGTATGCGCGGGGAAACTCAAAGTCAACAACTCGAGTCACGCGAACATGTTGCAGTGGTCAGCGAAATTTTAGATTTTAAAGAGCCATCGTTTTCTCATTGTGTCATTCGAATCGCTGAATGCTTAGCACACGTCATGAATGTCGTCAATCTTTTCTAGTTTGCTGGGGTGTCATCGTGGAAATTGATGAACTGCAAAGGGAAATATAAGTTTTGATTTTTAGGTATATGTCACTGATTTTTAGTGACATTATCAATCATTTCCAGTGACGTCGTCACTATTTGTGAAGAAAATGTCGATGATTCTCAGGAATCCATCGCCAAATTTCAGTAATTGGTGATAGATTTTTAAAAATCAATGACGATTTCCAGAAAATCAAAACTTTTTTTCCTTTTGTGCAATGCCTGTCGTGGTTTTTTCATTTCTAGTTTTGTTTCAATCATTTCAACTATAATATTTGTTGAATCTCAAAGTTAATTTGATTCATTTATTTCGAGAGATAGAGTGGGGTAAAATTTACACTGTTGATTTTTTTTTTAAATGTTATTGACTTTTTGTTTTTCATGAACTTATTTTTCTGAATTATGAATATTAAAAAAATGTCAAAAATGTCCATTTTGCCTCAGTCTTCCCTACTATCTAAAAACAAGGAATTACATGAAAATTTTAACAGTAGTTTTTAAAATAATTACAGTGAATTCGATTCAGGAGGAAAATTCCAAATTTTAGGAGGAAATAAAATGGAAATTTCCCGCTTTTCACTTGAATTTTTAAATAATAAATAAATAATAATTGAACTTGACTTTACGGTATTATAGATTTCCCCATAAATTGTGACTTTTCAATGACTAGATTTTCTGAAATTCCAGTGACAATGTGACTATTTAAAAATTTCCGAAACGTGTATCGGAATTTTTTCGATTTTTCAAATGAATCGACAGAAAGTCACGCAGATTTAACCTATCTATTTTTGAAATGACTGAGACCAGATCTATTTCGCTGGAATGATGCTATTTCCGGCGACTGGGGAATGCTCTCTGGTTCAATGGTGAAGCTCAACCCCTTGAAGAGCACAAAGTTACACATTTACACATAGTTGCCAAGTAGATAATGTACTTGAGGATATCCCAGTACCTCTCCCAGCTTCGTAAGGACTAAACCATAAATTTGCCGATTTTTAATCATTAAATTCTTCAATAAAATTGCGTCGGAAAAATTTACAATCCTTTAAATAACTATTTTGTTTAATCAGTGTCATTCAAATTCTGTTTTACAGAATTGTACTCTCTCCTTTCTCAAACCACCTCTTTATAAATAATGCACTGAAAAATAACAAAATTCACTCCTAAATATTTCGAAAGACATTAGTATTTTTTCAAAACATTGTCTTCTAACGAATGAAAAAATTAAATTTGCTTAAAAAACTAAAAACCGTTTTCAATTGAAAAAAAAACTAATTTTTTACCTACAATGATAAAAAGATGACATTTTAATCTCTGGAAATCAATTAAAAACATTTGTTTCCAGAGACATGTCACTGATTTATAGAAATCCATCACTAATTAATGATGACACTAAACATTCAAGAATCCTCCTGATCATCAATGATTTTTATCACTGAAATTTGATGATAGATTTTTTAAAATTAGAGGCAGGTCCCCAAAAATCAAGAGTATTTTCTCTCTGTGCCTTTTTGGATAAAAAAACGATAAACCGCATTCTGTGATTAAAAATATCGGCACGACTGAATAATTCTATTACACGCGGTTTTACCTCGCGAACGCCACAGACAGGGGGCTTTTTGCAGCGGTAATATCGATCCTCCAAACACAAAGAGTGCGAGCGAGAGAGACCGATGGGAAAAATAAAACGAACCGGTGTGACACATATGTAGTTTATTCACTACTTTGTCTTGAAATAACCGACACGTTTGCACAAGTCTCATGAGGGAATCAGAGAAACTAATAGACTTGAAATCATTCGTAATTCGCGGGAGTCCAATTGAAGAAATAAATAACCAGTTGTGATCATATGCGCACTGTCCTCTGGAGCGCTACCCAGCGGTTCTAAGACTTCACTTGGAATGAAAATCACCCACTGGGTGGGAGATGAGTGTTATCGGGAGTAATTGATATTCCAGATTTATTTATCTATCGATTACGACATGGAATCGAGCCCAATGGGATTCATGAATTCTCGGTAATTCGCGGGTGGATTTATGAATTTGATACAATGACTTGAGAAAGAATAAAGTGTCACACGCAGAGATTGAACAAATTTGCCGAGCGTCAAATGCAGAGATTTTATAAATTTTCGCGCAAATACTTCAACCATTGGTGTATCACACGCACACTTTTGGAAATTTTCGACAGATTGAAAATTCAGGAGAATAGTTGCCCGAATTTTCACGATCTTCAGTTATTTTCATTGTTGTATGAACCTGAGAAATCAAATTTTATTGAGTATTCAAAAAAATTGACTGATTTATTAATAACAAGATCAATGGAAATTCCATGTAAATTATTTGTTGTTAAAAATTTAAAAATTTTTTACTGGAAATTTTAAAGAGTAATTTTCTAACAGTGCAGATACATTCTGAGTATCGGCGTGTCACTTGCAATCACATTTTGAGTATCTGCGTGTTTCTTCTGCCTTTTGTCCGCAAAAATCCTGCGTGTGGTTCTCAGACAATAATAAATCTGGATAATAAAACAGAAATATCAATAAAATAAAGAGAAATTATACCGTCAGTAACGTATCAACGTCATGTAAAGACGAAAAACAATGCAAATATTCATAAAACGAAATGCATTAAGTTGAAAAATCAATGTCATGAATAATAAAAAAAGGAGGATTATATCATCAATAATCTGTAAACGTCGCATGTACAAAAAAAGAAAATGAAAAAGAAATTAATAAAGAGGATAAAATGAAGCAAAAAAATGAAAAAATGAAGAACGAAAGCAATAAAAAATAATGAGAACACATTTGTCGATAAAATATGAACCTGTTGACCTGAATAAAAAATAAACTCCGCGATTTTTCCACCAAAACTGCAAATCGAATTTTAAATGATTTATAATAATTGACATGGGGCGTGCTAGAAGAATAATCCGTCACTTGATACGTGTCACCTGAGTAAAAATGAGGTGTCAGGGAGACATTAAACCCAGACCGAGTGGAAACTTCCACGGAAGGACAGCGTTCTGTATCGATTGAAATTGTCACCCTTCCCCTGCCCCTATGCCGGCCCAAATTGCCGGTTCAGCACGTGACACCGGGCCATGTGCCCGTTAATTTTGGCTCCCCACGGCTAGAGATGAAAAGAATCGACCGATCTTTTGGTTGAACTAGCGTTATCCTCAATGGCAATCGCATTGTTAGAAAAAAAACTCTTGAAATTTTTATCCACGAATGATTCACATGAATTTCCCGTGTGCGCTGTTAAAAAAAATGAAATTTCATCGACAATTGATTAATAATTTTGGGGATGATGACATTGCATTCGATTTGACATTGAATTCGAGGAAACAAAATCAGGAAATTTCAAATTTCACTGAAAATTCAAAGAAAATTCCTATTTTTTAACCGCAGAAAGACGAAGATTCCTCGATTTACTTAAATTTTCAATGAAAACAGAAAAATTCCGCACCAAATTACGATTAATCGTACAAAATTTAATTAGTTGAACATTCAAGTATTTGAATTTGCAATGACAAAAGTCGCTGAAATTTCAGTGGAACTGAAATGTGATGAAAATAAAGTGTACCGGAAATTTCACCCACAAATTTCACCAATGAATTAATTAATTAATTCACTCCACTAAAAAAATGAGCTCTGCCTTGACGGAGTGGAGCAGATTTACTTGAGGGAAATTAACCAACTTGATAGAAAGAAATTTAATGTCTTTTATCAAAATTAAATTTCCGTCGTGATCATCAGAATTATCTCTAAAAAAATTCGAATACAAATCGCTGTAGAACGAATGTATTTGCCCGGAAGACATGTAAATGTCTCACGAGAACAATTACTACCACAAGAATTATGATGTTTTGATGAAAATTTTTTTTTTGTTCACAAGTAAATTTATTTAAAACGACAAAAGAGTTCTTCAGGGAAACAATTTTTCGGCAGAACTAAAGAAAATTCAATTCAATGCGATGATTAATTTTGAGAGATTTAACGAAATAAGTGGAGTGGGAATTATGTCGAGGGGAGAGTGATACTTCAGAAACTCTACTTCGATTGAATTTAGGCCTCTTCGGCCTTGGAAAATGTGTACTCGTGTGCGTGTGGATGAGATATTGTCTAGAGGGTTGCAGTCGACCAACTCTCGATCAATACGAGACACTCGGTTTTGCGTTACGCGAGAGAACTCGCAGCAGCCGAGATAACTAGAGTATCAACTAGAGATGAAATCTATAGTTCATATACGCAATACCCCCTTTCCCTGTGCACTAAAAGGGCGGAAGAATTTCGGGGTATTTTCTCACGTTTTTTCGGCAGGAGATACTGAAACCCTCAGAGTTTTTACCTGCGAAAAACCCTGCACCTGAAAGTTATTGACAATTCAATTGTTTAAATCGATTTTGCTCTAAACTGTTGAAGATGGAGAAAAATAGTTTAAACAAAATATGTTCTTTTTTGTAGAACTAAACATATTTGCTCTTGGGTATTTTTTTTCTACTCGAATTATTTAGGGATATCGAGGGTCATATGTAGAAAAATACCCTAAGTACGGAAAAAATCGATAAGAACACATACACTGTGACAAATCTTCCACTCAAAATTCTTAATTTTATGGAAAAATCCGTGAGAACTGTAAATTTCAATTTAATTATTCCAGGAGAATTAATGAAACACTGGGGAATTTTACAGGAATCTCTGTTCGAATTCTAGATTCCTTTGAGTCTTCAGGAAATTCCTTCAAAATTCCGGAAATTCCAAGAATTTTAAAGAAATTCTCTGAATATTCCAGGGAATTTGGCAGTGAATATTCATTTTTACTTGAAAATTCATGTAAATTGTGAAATTCCCGGCTTTTTGCCGCTAAAAAATTGTCACTTTACTTGCATTTTCAGAAAATTTGAAATTCCGTTGACTTTTTCCCCTTAATCGAGAATTCAAGATCTTTTTTGGGAAAGTCAGCCAAATTTTTCAAACAAAAGTTCAATCTTTGGCTCAATTAGTGCTATTGTACTGCGCAATTTATTCACGCACATGCCTGATGAAAATATCTGGCATGTGCGAAAATGTCAGGCGTAGGATTGACGAGTAGATTTGAAATCACGTGCGCGCAATTCAAGTGAATTCTCGTGAAGAGATTGAAATGCAAACGCTCACATGGATACAAATTTTTTTAACAAAAGTTTAATCTTCGGTTTCTTCATCTGAATGAAGAATATGGGACACATATTTTCATATTTCGATAAATATAAGAAAAGCTAATTAGTTACAGGAAAATTTTACGCAACAACACAATTAGTACTATTGTACTGCGTAATTTATTCACGCACATGCCTGATGAAAATGTCAGGTGTAGGATTGACGAGTAGATTTTTAATCACGTGCGCGGAACTCAAGTGAATCCCCGTGAAGAGATTGAAATACAAATGCTCACGTGGGTACAGCACGGATTCGAGAAATTTTCATTCATACTCGCCGGTGCTCATGAGTAGACAGAATAATTATAGTCTCAAGAATAATCGTGTCACTGAGTTATTTTCATCAATGATAGATTTAATTTTGGATTGGACATTCTATTTTTTCCATTTACTGCGGACGTGTGGAGTCTCAAGCGTCATTTATGCCTGGACGTGCCAATAGTAATCTTGTAATGACAAGAATGAGTTGCAGCCGGATTTCAAGTTTAAACTTTGAGTCTCACGAGAGGAATTACATTAAAATACGCATTAAACAAATCCGTAGATAATTCTGGAGGTTCATCGAACACGTTCCACTCTTTTTATTTACAAATTCTGATACGTGGAAATGCTTGCATTCATTGACGGTAAATGCGTTGCATTTTTTTATTGTGGAAGCCCAACGGAATTTTTCGATTCATCTTCAAAGGGTTTTGGGGATTGAAAGAGACTTGGGCATTGTGCGAGGGAATTGTTCTCGTGGGCTCTAACAGATCCTTCTATTCTATAGGGTCGAAGCTATTCAATTTATACGATTCAATGGTTGGAAAGTCGTTGAAAGAAAAAATGTGCGTTAACGTATTTTTCGTTTTTTTTTCCATTCTAATTTCCGAGTAAATTTCAACGGAAAGGGATCTTTAATTTTTTTAATACCACTTTCACAAAAAAATTGAATTTTTGAGAAATAAAATCTCCATTTCAGTCAAAAATCCACGTGAATTCGTCAATATTAGGCGGAAATAACTAAATAAAGCTATTATTTCATAATAAACTAAAATATTAGTTTCAAATGAAATTATATTATTCTAATATTATACTATTATTATATTATCAACAATTTTGTTAGACAGCGTCAAGAACGAATTTGTTCGCATGTAATAATCTTTCATCTGAATTAAACAAATCTCTCATTTAATTTCAAATTATTTATACCATATAATGAAACATTTGCATTTAAATATCTGAGTTTATCGATTTCCAATAAAAATAATGTTAAAATGAATGGAAAAATTTCAAATAAATATTTTTATTCAATTAAAATCCGTTATTTCTCAATGTGTAGCTGATTTTCCTCAACTTTCATGACAGATTCTGATTCTAAAATGACGAAATTTCCGGAAATTTATCTGAAAATGTCATTTACTAAACATTGTCTCAATTTTGTAAACACTAGATTGTCAAAGATTGCAATTATTCAAGATGATAGCAGTTTTTTCAGAACGAACAAACGACGACCTAACGATTCCTCAGGAGAAACAAATAAAACAAAGTCTTTCTTTTACGTGCGAGAGGCTATCTGAGGGGCTTCGTAGCCCCTCTTACATAAAAAAAGAATTTGTTCTAATTGTTTCTCTTAAGGAATCGTTAGTTCATCGTTTATTCGTCCTGAAACCACTGCTATTATCCTGAATAATTGCAAGAATTTTATTTTCTTTCATTTGATCGATAATCAATTATAAAAAAATACTCAAAGATTGCAAATATTCAAGATGATAGCAGTATCAAACAGTTTCATCCCAATTTCTCAGTTTTATGCTTCAATTTGGTGAATAATAATCAAACAGTCACCATTAATTTGTTAATTATTGCCATAAATTTTCAATTTCCAGGAGCATTCCTCATACCATTCTTCATAATGCTCATTCTCGAAGGCATTCCCCTCTTCCTCATTGAACTGGGCGTCGGCCAGCGCATGAAAGTGGGTGCACTCGGTGTATGGAACAATATCCATCCTTGGCTCGGTGGTATCGGTATAGCCTCCTGCATTGTCACGTTCTTCGTTGTACTCTACTACAACGTTATCATCACATGGTGCTTCTACTACCTGTTCAACTCCCTAACCGTAAGTTTAAACAATCCAAGAGTGAATAAAACTCTTGAATTTAGACCAATGCTAAATAACATTTTAAAAAATTCTACCCATCGACACTACCCCTACAACTAATCCATGAATATTCTTCTCCATTATCTGCTCACGTAACAAAACAAGGCTGTGACAAAAGTGTTTTCTCAACCCGATGTTAGGATGCAAGTGAGTAGAACAATCGATTTAACATGAATTATGAAAAAGAAGTGTGGTTTTTTTTCTAACGCGTGAGCACATTCTTTGAACTTTATAGAAACTCTGATATCACATTTCCCAAGAGATACCGGATATTTATCTCGGGTAAACCTACAGCTTGTTGGCTGAACAAACCAAGTAAACGTATTTATAATCTGTTTGATTACAGCTTTGCTATACCCCTGTATCAAATTACGATTATTGGCCTACTTCGTCCTTCATCCTGTCTTCTGCATCGCGTGTGGAAAAATACAATAGAAAATCATCGCTTCACTGGGGGAGAAAGTTAGGAAATTTAAAGCTCAGTGGAATTCATAATTTTTGAGCAGCAGGAGGACGAGAATTCTTCAAATTACTTGAATTTTTAATCACAACATAAATATTCCCAAATTATAATGAATTTCCAATTAATTGAAAATTCAAGAATATATTTACTTCGATTTCCCGGTGTTTTATCGAGTTTTCGTGGAGTAATTAAACTTAAAATTACGTTTCCATTGATTTTTCTTCAAATTGTGAATTTTCAATGGCGAAATTAGTTGAAATTTCAATGGAACTGTCACTTTCAGTCGAGAATTTTTAACAATGGGGAAAATTGCATCAGGCAATTCTCTGAGTTATTACCGAATTTTTGAATAAAAAATAATTAAACGGAAAAAATCAATCAAATTTTACAGAAAAATAAAAATCTATTGATTTTATCTATTGAGTATTTCTCTGTTGTTAAAAGAAATCAGGAGAAAACTGAAAGAATTCTGTAAATAACGCTTCAGAATTTTCTATCAGATTTTCGATTTTCAATTTTCAAAAACGCGCTTATTTGCTAGAAAATTATGAATTCTTTGTGGTTTCTATTGAAAATTTTCCAATTTCTCCGTGCGGATTTTGATCGACATTTTAAATAAAAAATCAGTAAATGTCGATTTCCCTACGGAGCTTATTCTGGTAGCAAAAAATTAAGCGAAGAATCTCTACAAAAAATCGCGAGCGAAGTCGCGAAAAAATAAAAATCTATTGAATTTGTTGTATCAAAAATTGGGAATAAATTATTAAAATTCTACTACGAATTCAACAGAAGCGCTCGGGTTTTCTATTCGATTTTTTCATTCCTGATCCCCGGCGGTTTTATTCTCCTCAATTCTATCCCACCCATTAATATTCATGTTTGTGTGCAACCTGATCGAGACAAACTCCTCAACAATTTTTCTAAAAACCCTGGATTCTATAAAAAATACACCAACAAATTGAGTAATTTATTTTAGGACACGCTGGCGTGGGCGAAGTGCCCGGTGATTGATGGAGTTGAAGTGGAAGAGTGTGTGAAAAGCTCATCCACCGCGTACTTCTGGTACAGAACGACCCTCGATGCTTCTCCTAGTATAGCAGAACCCGAAGGGCTCAAGTGGTGGATTGTACTCTGTTTGTTGCTCAGTTGGACGATTGTATTCTTCATTATGATGAAGGGAATACAATCATCCGGAAAGGTGAATGAAGACATCGGACTCGCCAGAATTATAAAAATTGAACGATTTTCAGAAGAAAATAATGTTAATTTTATATTCTTGTCTTTATTCAATTTCTAGGTCATTTATTTCACCTCTCTCTTCCCCTACATTGTCCTCACCATCTTCTTCATTAGGGGAGTGACTCTCAAAGGCGCCAGCGAAGGACTTGCTCACATGTATACGCCGAAGGTCACTATAAACTTTTCAGCTAATTCGTTGAACTTTCATCATTTCAGAATGATTTTAATTGATAAGGAAAATTTGGATGTAGAAGTTTTTTGAAACCTCATTTTGCATCAAAAAATGTTTCCTTGAACGTTTTTTTTTGTTTTCTTCATCCATATTTAGTCATGTTTAATTAGAATTCACAATGAAGTTGAGACAACTCTCTGGGAATTCAGAAAAGAAGTTTATAGTTTTCATAATAAAAGTTATAATTTTAAAGATGATAATCTATCATGTTTGGATTTTTCCTGCACGAATTCGTGGGCATGACTTTTACCATTTTTCTTTTTTGGATTTTGTAATTATTAAGAAGGAAAATTCATGCGGACTAATTTCGAGTTTACAGGAGAGATCTAAAAGCGCGAATATTCAGTGCCAAATTAGGCGAAATTTTCCATCATTTGAAAATTCAAGAATATATTTACCAGAATTTTCCTGATTTCTATTAATTTCCATGGAATAATTGAACTTAAGTTTACAGTTCTCAAGAACATTTCCGTAAAATTCTGAAATCTTCATGATGAAATTCCTTAACATTCCAGTGGAACTAAAATATCATGAAAAATTCCAAAAACTGTACCGGAAATTTCAGCCAAAAATTTTTCCAAGTGTATTCACGCCAGCTTGAACCAAAAATTACTAAAAACTAGAACCGTTTCTTCTGATTTTTGAACAAAATCCTCACTAGCTCCATATTTTACAACAAATGAAAAATTAATATTTTCCCAGAATTGTTTGCTTGCTAAATAATAACATCACGATCGCGTCCTGAAATTAAAATTTTTTCTCTGCACACAGATGGAAAAATTGCTGGAGCCAACAGTATGGCTGGACGCAGCGACTCAAGTCTTCTACAGTTTTGGTCTAGCCTTCGGCTCTCTCATAGCTTTCGGTAGCTACAATACCCCCGACAACAACTGCGTGCGGGACGTTATCCTCGTGAGTTTCTGCAACGCATTCACCGCGATATTCGCCAGTGCAGTTGTCTTCGCAATCCTGGGATTCAAGGCTGTGAGCAATGTCGACAATTGCCTAGAACTGTGAGTCCCTACTCCCCCGTATAATTCAATTTATCTTGATTCTCCTCCGGGTCATGCGAGCGTCGACGGTTCATCCCTCATCTGCGTCATATCGATCCCCGGGGGATGACGTTAGTCGGAATTCGCAGGCGTTTTTCATGTTTGATCAATGAGGGGTTTCGTTACTCCGGTGTTGCCCGAGAAAATTACCTGAATTAATTTTCTCCTGTTGTCGTCCTTTGACATTTCGTTATGTCCTTTGCAGGTCGAGGAAGTTGCTGACGAGTTCGGGATTCCTGAGTGACAACTCCACTAATGAAGAATTCGAACATGCCAGGATGACATTCAATGCAACTGCAGTTGGAGCGAATTTTTCGTTAGCTTCGTGCAGTCTCGAGGAAGAATTAAATACTGTAAGTTAATTACGTAACTACAACAACGTAATTACAACATAAATTTTCATTAGGATGAGTTGGAGAAGTACAGACGAGCTGTATAATTGATAAGAAAAACATTGAGTGAATTATTTCTAACGTTTTAATAGCTAATTCAATTATTAACAGTCAATTATTGGAAAGTCATTAAAATAATTCGGGATATTTTACACTAGGACAACTTAAGTGACAAGGAATAATTTGTTGTTGTAGAATAAATTATCAAAAATATTAATTTCTGTTTGCTTCATTTGAGAATAGAAAAAAAATCGGACATTTTACAACGATTTTATTATTTAAACTTTACAGAGCTAAATTTGAATCTCGATATTGAACCGTTAGAAAACATTTTAAAAAACTAAAAAAAAATTAGAGAGTCTGCTTCTGGAGGAAGATTGATAAACGAATTTGAAAATTACGAGACTTTTCTATAAATAATTTATAAACAATCCATTTTCCACCATAAAAATCATTTGTTCGGAATCGTAACAAATTTATTCATATTCAGAATTTTACCAGAAATCCATTTCATGCCTAAAAAAATTAGGTTTTCGAAAGTTTAAACAATGTCGATTTATTTCCAAACAACGACTGTTCCACAAAACAATTCTGTGTAAAATGTAATTTGAACGACGCTGAATATTCATGATTTTTTTCAATTTTTTTCAAATTCGATGATTGAAAATGGTTGAATCTATAGTGAAAGATCCTTGGATATCCTAAAATGAAAATTTAAGAATACATTCGTTTGAATTCCCCTCATTTCTATCAATTTTCCCAGTAGAAAGGGCCTAAAATTGACAGCGCCTATTGATTTTCCCCTGAAATTTTGAATTTTCAATGACGAAATTCGTTGAAATTCCAATGGAGCCATAACACGATAAAAATTTCCAAGAATATACCGGAAATTTCCACTGCAAAATTCTAAAAAATGTAAAAATGACTCCAGGCTGCCGAAGGGACAGGTCTAGCCTTCGTGGTCTTCACCCAGGCAATAGTGGAGCTCCCAGGAGCTCCATTCTGGTCCTGCATATTCTTCCTGATGCTCCTAGCCCTCGGCATTGGCTCCCAAATAGGGCTCCTCGAGGGTATGCTCTGCGTCATCTTCGACATTGACATCTTCAAGCGAATAAGAAAGCCGTACATAACTGCCTGCGTGTGTGTCACTTGCTTCCTCGTCGGTCTGATATTCTGCACTGGTGCCGGTGAATACTGGCTGAAACTATTCGACAGCTTTGCCAGCACCATCGGTCTCGTGGTTGTCGCTCTCCTCGAGATGATGTCGGTTGTCTTCGTCTATGGACATGAGAAGTTCACACAGGACATTGAGGATATGACGGGCTACAGGCCCGGATGGTACTGGCAGATTACTTGGAGATTCCTCGCACCTATGATCATGATTTGCATTCTTGTGTCCAGCATGTTCTCTATGGTAATGAACAGACCGCAGTATTCTGCGTGGATTGCCTCAAAGGTGAGAAATATTCATAAACAAATGCTTTATGGCAGCTGTTTTCCGACTAATAATCGAAGTTTTGCAGGATTTTTGCTTCTGAATGGAAGCATTGTATTCGTCAAATCGGAAATTTCGTATTTTTTGTGTCAGGATAACGCATTTGGGACTTAGGAATCCGAATAAACTATTTTTAGACCATGCCCGGATGTATAAATGCATGTGTGCATTTATGTGTGTGATAGGTGCAAAAGTAATTGTTTAGATGAACATAATTACGATTTAAAATATTCTTCCCAATGTTATCTTGACCGAGTTTGATCATGAGATTGATTGCATCATCCGTTATTGAAAATTTTTAACATTGGGACAATGTTGAATTCTATGAATCATTGGATTTAATTTAAAATATATTCTCATAGGAATTTCATTCGGAAACAAATGGCTAATTTATTGGCAAAAATGTGTGGACTATATTGGGAGGAAAAAAACGGCCCACTTGTTTTTTCCTGGATATGAACATTGAAAAAAGAAATGTCACGTAAAATTGTTGTTGAGCATTCCATTTGTTTTTTTGCTGATATTCAATAAAGATGTTCAATCGAGATTTTTAATTTTTTAGGCGACTTATTCTCTTTATATATTTTACGAAATGGAATAGATCATTGAAACTATTGGATTGTATGAGATATTCGATTTTGTAGGCCAAAACATATATGTATTCACTTTTTTAAACAATGAAAAATTTAACGTTGGCGTAATGTTAAATTCAATAAATCGTTGAATTCAGTTTAAAATACATCGTCATATAAATTTCATTCGGAAGTAAATTGCTAATTTATTAGCAAAAATTAATTAACTATTTTGTGACGAAAGGAATTTCCCGCTTGTTTTTTCCCGATATTTAATAAAGATGTTCAATAGAGATTTTTTATTTTTGAGCCAACTTATTCTATTCAGATATTTTATATCAATGGAATAGATCATTGACACTATTGAATGGTCTAACATATTCAATAAATAATTCAATCTAACATATATTCAATAAATAACATATTCCATAAATAATGAAAAATTGAACAAAAATCATTTTTTCATTATTTTGTTCAACAAAAATCCGTAATTAATTCGCAGGGTGCAACAGAGTCATTGTTCTACCCCGACTGGGTAATGGCTATCGCCATAGTGATTGTACTCGTTGGTATCGCTCCAATACCGATAGTATTCCTGCTCCGGAGGTTCCAATGCCTCAAACTCGATGTCAATATTCATCAGGGCAGTATTCGGCGGATCGAGACTACTGTTTCCACCAAGGAGATGATGGGTGACATAGATGTAAGTGTCCCTGATTTTTTCGTTCTCATAAATTTTGGTGAGAATATCGAAACATGCTGTCAGAAATTTTTTTTTAATCGGTAAGCGTAATGAGACGTTCTTGATTATGGATTTTAGATCTTATTTACCCTTTTGTCATTGTGATTCAGTGGCGAACTGGTGGAACGTAACAATTGAATCGCAAATTATAAAGCAATTCCGCAATTTCAAATTATCAAACGTATGAAAAATTTATATATTTCGGAACTAAATAGTTACTTCAAAGGATTTCTTACAATATTTCTCTGTAAATTTCATGATTGTAAGAATACTTGAATCATTGGTAAACTTGCAGAAATGAATTCGTTTTACTACACTTCGAATTAAAAAATGAATGAAGTGGAAGTTGCAATGGAATTTCCAATGTTGTAAATTTAAATTCAATTTCAGATAGAATCGTTCATAGAATTGATTATTCATCTTGGAAATTCAGTAAATTTGACTTTTTCATGAATAACAACTTGAACTGACGAATTCATTACGAAAACTAAAACTCAAAACTGAAACTAAAAACTAAAACTTGTTTTCTCCTTGCAAATTAATTGTGAAAATTGAACATCACATTTTCAGTTAAATTTTCAATAGATTGAAAATTCCGAGAAATGGTCCCCTAAATTACCCCAATTCCAGTACCAAAAAAAATGAAAATTTCAAGTGAACTGATATTGATTTGTCCACAATTATTCAATTCATCAAAGATATTCATAAGATCGTCGACAATAAACAGTATCGAGGTAATAAAAAATCATGTGAGCGAGTTATCGTTAAAAATTTCCAAATTCTTTCCTTGAAATCTGCAGCGAAGCGGCAAGAGGGTTCAATTTTGACTATCGGCCAGTTTTCCATGAATATCTCGAAATCTAAGGGAGATAGAAAAATTTTTGTCATAACCTTTTTTGTAGCCCTCAGGCTGCTCTACAAAAAAACTCATAACAAAAATTTCGTTATCTCCCCTAGATTCGGAGATATGCCTCGAAAACTTAGCTGAAACTCAAAGGGCTAAATCGACTTGACCCGTTTTACCGCTGCACTACTGAAATTTCAGGAGTAATTATTCAACAGCAGACGTTTCACTATTTCCCAACTGAATCATCCCCCAAATGGTTATTTGACATGACTAAAATTTCAAGATGGATACGGGTAATGGGGTGCAAAGTTGGATGTAACCCAACAGCCACCAGTCGTAGGTAAGCACCCCCTCGTCGGTGGTAACATCCGTAGGATGTAGCCCTCCCAGTCTGTCCTCAACGTGAGTTATCAGCAAGTTCTTTCCTTATGAATGCAGCAGTTAAACAGATCATCAAATTAATCTATTCAACCTTGATTCAATCATACGATCATGTATCACCCGCATCGACGGAATCAATCAACTCGAAACATTATCATTCTGACAGCATTATTTACCTGCTACCTGGTTTTACGCATGTATTGAATGCATTCTGTTTCAGATAATAATAAGTAATTTAATTGTGATGGCTATTGGAGGTGTTACGCATGCAGCGTTTCCTGCGATAATTCCCCTCGCAAAAAATCGATATCATGATTCATTATATCATATCTCATATCGACGAGACTGATAAGATTTCTAAAACTTAAAAATTCAAGGTGAAATGTTCAGCTGATGGAAATGGCTCATTCCATCAATTGCATTTAATTTTTCGTGTAATTTGCCATTTTCATGGAATTCTTTCAAATAATTTTCATTATTTCTAAATAATGTTTTTTTAATTTTTAAATATGAAGATTGAAAGAAAAAAAAATCTCAATAAATAAATTCCACGGAAAATCTAAATTCAATCTATTGTTTAATTATAATATTTAAATATCATTCATTCGCAGCTTTCATTTATCAAGTAACTGCTGGAATGCCGAAGGAATGTTGAATAAACTAACAATTAAAAATTTCGTTATTGAAATGAAGAAAATTCGAGAAATAATTTTGATAATTCAAAATTTCCAGATTGACGAATATCAGGATAGACTGGAGGACTTTCCAGAAGAGGAGGAGGGCAACAGCGACGACGATAACACCATAGCACCTCAGAATTACAAAGCCATAGCATCCAAAGAACACCAAGGTAAAGGATTGAAAATGAGACGTATGGATTACTGAGCTAAATCCCTGGGAAGACATGTAAATTTAATGTGTGTGGGTGTATGATGAAATTTGTACAGTAAAATGTGATATTTTCGTGCATTAAAACGCTGGTGGCTATGGTTTAATCATCAATGAGAGAATTAAACTGCCAAAACGAACTCAATGACATTTTCTAATGTTACGGAATGTCGCACTGAAGGATTATACCCTGGGCAATAGAACTGAGATTATACGAACAAAATGTTTCATTCACAATTTTAATCCAAAACATTGTAATTTAATTTACGGTTTTCACGTTAATTATTAATGTTCGTAATGAAATGTAAATAGAATATTTTACGACGAAATGCGACTGGAGAGTCCGTACAAAGGAGACAAATTGTAATCGATTATACTTGGATGTTCGAGGAATTTTTAAAAAGAGTTGATTTTGGTGGGGGATGACCACTGACGAGTTTTTCTATTTCAATTTTTTAGATTGTTTGATAACTGCGGAATTAGGTCCCGAGATATGGGAGCGCGAGACTGTGTTCAGAATCTGACTTTGCTATCTTCATCAAATTCACCATCGGGTGTTGATTAGCAATTACTTAGCAGCTGTAGAATCGTTCTTCACCTTTCAATTTTAAGACATTTTGGTCGTTCATTGGTCATCCTGGGATGATTGTACCTATGTACATAATTCGATGATTGAGTGATAGTTGAAGACGATGAGGAGAGGGTGGGGTAAAATGGGCACTTTGAAAAGAGGATGGAATTTTTTTTCTTGAAAAAAATGTTTTTTGTTTCTGGAGAATTTCAACTGGGCTCAAATGATAAATTCGTCTCTGCGAATGAATACTGTTTGAAGAGTGTCTCTGCCACTCCACTTTCTTCCAGATTCAGTAAAAAAACATTGGATGATTGAATATTTTGTGATTGAATTGAAACGAAGATAACATCGACGAATAATCGACTACTTAACAGATGTGGAATCGTTTTTTATCTTTAACTTCCAATTTTAAGACATTTTTGATCGTTCATTGGTCATGCTGGAATGATTGTACCTATGTACATAATTTGATAATTGAGTGATAGGTGAGGACGATGAGGGGACGGTGGGGTGAAATGGACACTTTCGAGGAGAGGATGATTTTTTTTCTTGAAAAAAAAAAAAAAAACATTTTTCGTTTGTGGAGAATTTTAACTGGGCTCAATAGACAAATTCTTCTCTAAGTTACGAATATTTTCTGAAGAGTGTCCATTGCACTCCACTTTCTTCTACAATCAGTCAAGGAACATTGGATGATTCAATATTTTGTAATTGAATTGAATTAAATGACAAATTAATCATTCAAGATTTAAATGCTTCAGTTTGAACACAAAATCTTCCGGGAATGAATTCCTTTTTTTATTCCACTCAATCACACAATTCCTGCTTATCCTCATATTAATTTTAATGCCAAGTCAATGGGAGCAAGGACAAAAATGAATTCTGAATTAATGATTATTCATTCTTTCGTTAAATGATGAATTGAAAAAAAAACAAAAATGCGAATTACTAAGTTCTTTGAAATTCAAGTGAAACTACAACTAGATAAACAAGTTCAACCACAATTTTCCAACTCAACTCGTCATTTTTTCCGGAACCCCTTTAATTTCATTATCTTTGTCTTGCTCCCGAATAGCGCCAGTACACAGAATATTATTCAACGAGACTCATGTTTATGAGTTCATAAGCTTCTTCCGATACGAAGGGGTAATAATTTCAAGGATTTATGGAAATTCTGATGCATCCCTACACCCCAGGGAGATTTTACACCCGACTCAATCGATTCTACAAGTCTTTCATTACGAATAATGTTTTAAAGAGAGAGCCCTGTTGAAAATTTTTAATGGAAAATCCTCATAAGCAAAATCTCCTTTAAATTTTCACTGAACAAAAAAACATTCTTCATGAACTGAATATCCACAACGAATTGTTGAGATAATCTACAGTTCTTTCGTTATTTCATGATTTTTTTGGTCGACTTCACGAGCTGAATTGACTATTTATGTTAGTTTGTATTCAGCAAATGATTTTTACTGAATTTTTCGATAAAAATAAGGAAAAAAAAAGAATTTTCGCAAAACATTTCTCATTATTGTGAACAATTGAAAAGAATTCATTCCCCGAAGAAAGTAATTGTCATTTTATTTGAATTTCTGGGGAAATTCAGGAATTCTGAATAATTTTCCGCGACAATTTCATTCGAAAATTTTCAACTGCGCAAAATAAATAATTCCTCCCAATATTTTTTCCTATTTGGTTTAAAAGCGTATTTATGAACTTATTTTATGCCATCGCGATATATTTTAAGTATCCGGAAGTATTGAAGAAGGCGCTCAAGGTGTCAAATAAAATATGGGAAAAACCACGTACCAAACAACCACGTAGTCGATAAACAAACAAAATCGCAAAAATATTGTACACTGAAATACTATATATTTAAATAAATGCTTATTTATTGCGGAATGCTCATTGTGTCATTAATTCATTGCACGTCATATGTGAACTCTCAGTCTTTTAAATAAATTTTTAAAAAGGCGGAAAACCCCCAGTGGATTCACCAGGAAATTTTACTGGACTTATATTAAAAATTCTATTTCCTTCGCCTATTATTAGAAAAATTTGGCAGGTTTTTTGACGTATTTTTTTATCGTAAAAATTTTTAATAAAAAAGATTCTATAGAAAAAAATCAATCGACTAGGGAACCTCTTGGCTCCATTTTTCCAAGTTTCTTTGCTTGAATTTTGGAAAATTGATATCAATAAATTTTCTATAGAGAATAAAGTGACGTAAAAAGATTAACAAACATGGATTTAATTTTATAAAACATGTTCCGTTGAATATTTCTATATATAAAAAATACGCAGAGCAGCTGTGAAATTTTTAATAGAGTTAATAGAATGAATATTAGATTTTAAAACCTAACACTAGGTTTTTTCTATGAAACTCTTTCGTACGTGCATGCATTAGCAAATATTGTTTTCCTTATCGATCATTATTCACGAGGATGTTTTCATCAACAACACAAAAAAATCCAAACCGTGCATTAATCATTTCCTATATTCATTTCATCATTTCCTATATCGTCCAATGAACTGAATTTATCGACACAAATAACGGAAAAATACTGTTTACCAAACATTTCTCTCCATCTGAACGATTCAGGAAGAATCCATTCCTAAATAATTTTCCTCAATGACATTCTGAATTCCCAAACTCGTTGCAAAAATTAAACATCCCATTGAATTCAGTAGCGAAATGGTAAAACGGTTTAAGTCGACTTATCTCCCAGTTGAGTTTTTGAGGAATATTTCCGAATCTAAGGGAGATAGCGGAATTTTCGTAAGAGCATTTGTTGTTGCTCTCAATCGGCTGTACAAAAAAGGTCATAACAAAAATTTTGCTATCTCCCTTAGATTCCGAGATATTCATTGAAAACTGGTCAATAGTCAAAATTGACGTGTACCGTTTTACCACTTCGCTACTGAATAGAATTTCCGAAAGAATAACTGATGAATCTACAATGCGCATCGTCCATCCTCAAACCACGCGGCTATCAACGACTTCATCAACCACTCAAAAAACTCAAACCATCCATTAATTTATCATCACTTCCCACATGGTTCAATAAACAAAAAAATGTGCTCGTAGATTATACCATTCCCGGAAAGTACTCCCCACGAAGTGATAAAAATCAAAGAATCGATAACGCTATGTCCTCCCCATCAGCGATAAACATGAGTTACCTGCCCCGACTAGAAACAACTATGTTTCACTTTGGGCGACTAGTCGGCGATTAGACGTTCTCATCTCAACTTCAACAATACCTTACCTCGTCTGGCGAAATAGAGAAAAAAACAACACGTGCGATAAACGTCTCTAATTGGTAGCAAAGATAATGTCCAACGTCGAGATATCGGAATAAAGTATACTTGTCAGATGCGTTCGAAACTTGGCGCTGTGCTGATACCGCGCTTCGCACGCTCTTCACTACTGCTGTGCTCTATAGTTTTTAAAATCTCGGAGTTAAGAATAATAAATCATCGAGTGCGCTGACATGGTATGTAAATATCACTTGTAAATTTCACTCCATTTTTCAATAAAATGACGTACGAACATTTGAGTTTTTTTATCTCAATTAGACATTTATTCTACCAATAATTTTTAACAGAAATTGTTGGCACCGAGTTTTCTGGGTCTTTCCGCTGTATTTTTAATCATTTCTGGTAACAAAATGCAAGAAAAAATACGCGTAATAAATAGAAAAATTAATATCTATCAATTTTTTTCTATCGAGTACCTATTAAGACATTTCATTATTAATTCAATACCATTATTTCAATAAAAAAACCGTTTTTACAAAAAAAATCCATTGGAAATGTTCTTCTACGTGATTTTCATTACAGATACATGACAGAAAAAAGTTAATAGCAATTTTTTAATAGAAAATTCTTGGAGATTAATGTTTTGAGTTGTTTTCGTTTAATTTTTTCATTTCTTCCTCATTACAAAATGCAAGAAAAAAACCTTGGAAAACTCATGCCCGAGAATTTCTACAGAAAAATCTTCACCTGCCGATTATTTCAATCAACACATTTTAGTAAAAAATCCCCCAGAAAATCCCATAAATTTCAAAACTATTTCCGGCAAATTCCTCACGCTTTCCACTGGATTATTTCGTGTTCACCGTTTAACTTATCACATTTTCAATCCCAAACCAAAAATAGTATGCGCTTATCTATGAAAGACACCCATTTAATAACATTTAATGAGATAGCTCTTTCGAATAAAACCCAGTGTCAATCAATGTAAAATTTCAAACGCATCAAAGCCAAGTTGTTATGTTGGAACTAATTTCGTGAATCCCACATCTCAATGCAATTTTTCCCGAGTCTAGACTGCATTAACTCATGCAACAGATCTTACGTATCACTAGAAATAGCAGCAGAAAAGGCGGGAGCCCTTCTGGCCTCGATTGAACGCACCAGACGTCTATCAATTGATATATCCACGTAAAATTGTTGTTAACTAATTGTAAGTGGGTGACATTAGGTGTTGTTATTATAGCCATTGCGTGCCCGTATTTGACGTAGAGTGGGACACATGTGTCCCTTGATTTCCTTGATTTTCGAGGTCTTGAGGGCACGTGCCCACAGCTAAAATTAATCAGAATTATTGCGTCACATTTGCATAGATGAAATGATCGGCTGAGTTCTCTCGACAGTTCTTGGAGACTATTGAGTTGAGAATTAACTCGGTTGAATAGAGATTTAACACTGCACATGCCGCACATCGGCTATTTTCAATTCTAAAAACTATTCAAAACGTCGTTCGTTATCAACTACATAAAGTCAATGCTATTTTCCAGGTATTCACGGACAATTCGCTAGGGGAACGTAGAGGAGTGTGACGATGATGTCGAGGAAAATCCACGTGAATCACCAGTTGATAAATCTTTATCTAGAATTTTTTCTATTATCTGTTCTACTTGTGGAGAATTGTGACAGTGCGATATGGCGACGGGGGTGGGGTTTGTAAATGTTTTGAGAAATAAGGAAATGAAGGACGCTGGGGGTGATGACAGTGAGTTTTATGTGAATTATCAAGGGAGGACTTATGAAATTAGTGGATTTTTGAAGAATCATCCTGGGGGACGACAGGTGCTCAAAGCGTATGAGGGATTGTCCCTCGATCGGGCGTTGGATAATGTGCCGCATTCGGCAGCCGCTTTTCATCTATTCCAGGAATTTGAAATGAGTCATAGAAGAGATTATGAGGATATAGAGGTGAATGTGGAAGAGAGATTGAGGGAGACTGAGGGAATCGAAATGAAGAATATAAGAATTAAGGATATCCAAGTACTTTGGCTATTTTTTCTCCAGTGAAATGATTTTCTACTTTTGTTGTCGAACATCAGAGCTTTCATTTGAGCCCCCAATCATCTACAATGATTTTATCATTTAAACTTTGCATGTCTGAATTTGAATCTCGATATTGAACTGTTAGAAAACATTTTTGAAATCTGAAAAAAATTAGAATGTTTACTTGTGGGGGAAGAATGATGAAATAATTTAAAAAGTTCTTTTTTTTAAGGATGACTCATTAAATACAATTAATTAAATAAAATTAAATAAGTTCAATAATTTCCACCAAAAAATAATAAAAATACATAGAATTTCGAATAAAGAGTTTCTTTCCTTTTAAATGCGCTATTTGTCTTTTTAAAAAATTCCGTTATGACACTCAATAATCAAAAATCAATATCTTCCAGAATTTAATCGACTGGAGTGCACCCCTTCTCGGACAAGTTGCATCCCTACGAGATCGATACTGGGAGTGGGTGAATCTCCCAGTGAATCGACCAATTCGCCTATTCAAATCGGACACTATGGAAATACTCACAGTGACACCCTGGTACCTAGTTCCACTCGTATGGATACCAATCTGTACATATTTCCTTTATCTCGGTGTATCGACTGATGTTTCCGGTCCTATCGGTGATTGAACATTTAAACATTCAAGTCTGTCAGCGTTGAAATTTCCCGTTCAACGCAAATATTGAAAATCCCCTATTCTACAAAATTCTCTTTATCTCTTCTAGCACATTCGCTCGCTAAGATTGTCCTCGCGTTTTCGTGGGGATTTTTGCTGTGGACTTTTTTAGAATACACATTGCATCGAAAATTATTCCACATGAAGCCGCCAGCCGATTCCAAGATACTCATATCTCTTCATTTTCTTCTTCATGGCCTTCATCACAAGGTAAAAACCAAGGACAAATTATTGTAGAAGAAATAAAAATTATTCTCATCAATTTCTCTTTACAAAATTGAAGAAAAAATACTTGCAGAACTCATGCGCAAGAATTTTTTAAGAAAAACCAACATCGATCGATTTTCTTTCACTAAATATCTATCAATGAAGTGCCTCATTAATGCAATAGAATTATTTTAATAGGAAACATTTTCTCTAAAACAATCCTGTTGGAAATGTTGTGCATAACATTGGAAATAAGGAATTTAAAATAATTTTTTTTTTCAGGCACCTTTTGACAATAGGAGACTAGTATTTCCTCCATTGCCAGCAATATTCCTGGCTTGTGTATTATACAATTTATATCAGCTGATGTTTCCAGTATTTATGTTGAATACTGTAGCTTCGGGAACCATGACAGGTACACAAAATAGAGATTTTCAGAAAAATTAATTAAAGATTTCCTTTGAATTTATTTGCAACGTTTTCTTTTTCTCAATTGAAAAAAACAAAATTACAGGATACCTATGTTACGACTTAATGCATTATTATTTACATCATGGGGCGCCCAACGCAGAGACATATTTATACACCATGAAGCGATACCACAATTACCACCACTTCTCACATCACGACGAAGGTAAAATCATCGACTAAATGAGTCAATACAATGTCCACCGAATTCCAATGATTCTATTATTGAAATTTACATCATCAGGTTTCGGTATAAGCAGCAAACTGTGGGACTACATCTTCGGATCGTTAATTGTACTAAGGCAATTGAAAAAGGCCATTATCTGGTAGACAAATTTATCTCTGCCAAAGTTTTTTACAATTAAAAAAATTGATTTCCATCAATGAAGCCAAGACTATCATTAATTTTGTTAATAAAACATTAGATAATACACATGTTATGTTACTTTAAGAAAAATATTAATCAATTCCTTGTGATCGAGGTTCGTGACATCAGTTCCCTCCTCTCACGAAGATAGTAACGAATTCACCCTGATTTATAATTATCCTTAAATCGCGATTAGATAACTTTGATTCTTAATGAATAATTTAAGTACGTTTGAAGGAACGAGATTAATCCATTCAGTTCAAGGAATGACAATAATGCATTCGAGGTAAAATGCAACGAAGAGGAATTACTCTTTATGTTTGAGATTAAAAATACGAAATTTGTACTGATACTGTTCGTTGTGACACCAGGTTCAAGAGAATTCACCAATTTTTCTCAGTGTAGTTAAGTACGGCTTGAGAAATCACGAAAAATGTAATTTTTGAGATGCAAAAAATCTGATCTTGCTCTTTTAATTGCTTACAAATATTTTAACGATATTTACATTTTGACATTTTTTGGGTAGAGGGTTGTGGGTGGACTCAAGTGAGATTCAATCAACAATTGGGTTTTTGCATGAAATTGGGTTAAAAATATTGGACACTTATTTTTTTGTTTCGATAAATAATGAGAAACAAATAATAAAAGACGAAAATTCTTGCTTTTTATTATTTTTAAAAATAAAAAAATATGAATGTAATATTTTCCACCCAATTTGCAATTTCATCGTATTATTTTATGAATAAATTGCATGCAAAAGCCCAATTATGACGTGGACAAATGCATATTTTGAGCAAACGGGGGGGGCATTCAATCAGAGATCAGCAGAAAAAGAATTCTCAATATGATTAACCAATAACATGATCATATGAATAGTTAATGGATAGAATAAAACTCTCGAAATAAATCGGAATTTCTTTGTCATCAGATTACTAATGCTTAATGGGAAAAAATGAATTTCGGTTGTTTTCGTAAGAAATAATGAAGTTTAATTGAATTTTAATCACCTCGTGATTTGGTAATGACACTGATGCTAATTGGATTGAATAATTCGAATAGTCAACTGACTACTCATTTCATAAGACCATGAAAGAAAAATATTCATTCGTCATTCGCAGTTAATCGATTGTTACGTGATCGTGGTGAGAATATTACTGATAAGATTGACGCCGATCTCTGAATGCAATCGTGGAAACCCACGTAAAATTGGATTGTTCGGATTTTTTACGCGGAAAATGTTGAATTGAAGTCGACTGGGATTCATCAATGTCAGGGGATGGGGAACAATTGAAAATTATCGATTGAAACATTCGTTTGTTGAAACTGTCGGATGTTATCAGTGCTAATTTGGTCTATGAACAATTCCCATTTTTCTCTTTGGACAGAATTCAAGAATTTCTTCGAATTTCATTAGAACAGTTACAATTCATCGAATCTAAGAATTTCACTTCTATTACAGTCAACTGACCTGCATGAACTCCAACTAATTGAATTTTTTTTGCATTGAACTTTCCATTGCTAATCAGCAAAATTGAATAAAAAACATTTGAATCATTCTTCAAACCAACAGGATACGTATCCAATATTTCTCCTCCAATTTTCATAGACGAAAAGAAATTCTTTCGAGAAATTCTAGTGCTAATAAGTAAAATTTCTGATTATTACTAAGAAATTGTGTAGACTTCTGGTAAAATTCCTGGGGTGTTCTATGAAAATTTCGCCCCTTTTCCAAACAGAATTTGTCTTTGTGTATATGAACTTTCCATTGCTAATCAGCAAAATTGAATGAAAAACATTTGAATCATTTTTAAAACCAACAGGGACACGTATCCAATATTTCTCCTCTAATATTCATAAACGAAGAGAAATTCTTTCGAGAAATTCTGCTGCTAATAAGTAAAATATCTCATTATTACTGATAAATTACATCGAGACTTCTGGGAATATCCCTGACAATTTCGTCCTTTTTCCGAAGTGAATTTTTCTTCGCGTATATAATCATTTCCGGGGTGAATTGGTAGACTAGAATAAATAATTAAATGGCTTTCCATCAATGTATGGAAGCGATTCAGCAAAAAAAATGCACGTATCCGTTTACCAATTCACGCCAGATTTCATCCAATAGAGAAACGTCTTGTTGGAAAAAAAATTCAAAAAATACAGTTCTTCCCAGTCTAATCCGCTGAACCGCAGGCTTGCAATCTCAAAAAAATAACGATAAAAAACAGCGCTGTGCCTCGACCGCCCCACCCCATCAATTAAACCTCAAAAATTTCCGTCTCCTCTCCCTTCTCGACATCACAGCACAAGCCACGAAAGATTTTCCCCAAGAATTGTCTCACACAATTCGCCTTGAGTATTAATCATGTAGCATCAGCCTTAACATTTTTCCTCCCCATACTCAGCTGTGGAAAAGTGCTCTTATTCTGAATGGGATTGAGCTTCGAGGATAAATAAATAAATGCCTCGTACAAGCTCTGTCTATCCATAACATTCACCTCAAAATGTCTTATCTTCTCTCTCGTGCACCAGTTAACAGCCCTCCCCGCTGTATTCTCAAGACTCTGAGTGTCACTGTCAAATCCAGTTCTATTGCCAACAACCACAACCGTAATCTCCTTCTTATCTTTATTCTTATCGATATCTTTTTTCAATGGAAACAGTACGTCTAGTGACTCGGGTTTGGCAGTGTCGTAAACGAGGACGTAACCGTCAGCAAAGCCCAGGTAATGTCGTGCCAATTGCTGGGCATTTGTGTTGGCATGGTGTTCATCGAGACCAGCTGTATCGTAAAACCTTACTTTCTCTTTGGTTCCGCGATCAGTCTCTATGTTCGCCACGTAGATATCCTCGATTGTGGGGTGAATCTCCTGGTATTCAGGCGGAGAGGAAAGAGATTCAATTATTGGGCTCATCGTCGTGATGAAATGACCTACGCTATTGGAAATTTATCGAAATCTCGGTGACAAATGCACTTCAATTTTTAATATGGATTTCATTTGAGATCAGATAGTTCAGAAAATTCCTTATAGTTCTTGAAAATTCAATAAAACAGAGGTTTTCAATAACAATGAAAGCTTGAATTTTTTAACTAATTGTGAAAAATTGCAGAGACAAAGATTTTCTCTCCAAACGTTAAAGATTTTAAGAAACTCACGCTTCTAGCAGAAATTAAATTGATAATAAAAAACTGGTTAATTGATTCCACAAAAAAAATTCCTACAATTCAGTACTAAAAATCTACTCATTTTGAGTCAGAAGAATTCGTGAATTAATTTGTATTTTTAAACAGAGAATATGCAGAAGGGATCGAATTCTGGAATAATTGAACATTTATTCAAAATTAAAGGAGTCAAGATGTCAGGCAACATTTCTTTGAATAACAAAGGATCAGTATATTAATTCCAGAACAACAATAATCGTCAATTTAAAAATGGAAAAGTTCTCAATTTGACAATTCAAATGTTCTTCATTCAAGAACCTTGAGGTTCCTATTAAAAAACCCGAGTTTTGAATACCTGAACCAAGATTTCTTCAAAACAAGAGAAAATGCACCTCAGTTTAAGTACAATTGCACCAGATTTCCGTAAAAATTTTCTTTAAATAAGTGAAAACTTCACATATTTTCGACATTTTTACTGGAAATAGGAGATTTTTTACTTTTTATGAACATCAAAATAGAAATGTCAAACATTCAAGAAATCAATTTCCCTTGAAATTAGAAAAAAAATTCATGTTCATGTTTTCATGTTCTAAAATACGATCCAAAAAATCCTAGGCTAATGCCACTAACGATTAACTATTGCCTCAAGGGACCAAAACTCTCGGAATAATTTTGAGAACATAGATCAACATGGAAAAATCAGAAAACCCAATCCTTTGAAATGAAAAATCCCAGGAATCAACAGACACCCTAACCTACTCGATCCACTCCAACTTACGGTCTTGAGCGTGACATTTCCGTATATCAGCTGCTCCAGCAATGCCGTCTTCCCGACGCCCTTCATCCCACACACCACGACCTTCGTAGTTTTCCCCATCTCCCCAAATGACACTTAGAAAACCCTAGCTACAGCCTTTTGATCGACTTGTTTGGAGATTCCCTGGCTAATTCAACTGCATGCCAAATGTTTTGATGGGGGAACAGGTGGGGTTAACGGGTGTATGTGGCACTTCACTTGACCCCTCCATATCCAGGTGCCGCGATATTCCGTTCCATAAAATCTTTGTACTCACCCCCTGCCTCTCCAGACGATCCATTTCCGGCGATTTTTCCTCAATTCTACGGCGAAATCCATCGATTATCGACGCACAACACTTCGTCACATTTCAATCTGTACTTTTCTCACAATTTTTGTTTTTCCGTTGAGGAATGGCGAGCGTCACTGTCCCGCGCGCGGGAAAACAACTGACGAGAGTCTCTCCACTCACTCGCGCAACGCGTGCCCTTCCCCCTCTCCGCAACAACTGTCGTATCGCCGGATAACTCACGACTCGACTGCACTCCGGCGTACGTCGGATTCAGTCCTATTTATTTCCTTGAAAGTAATTGAAGTCAATTTATTGCCCTCGAGATTATATTCGTGCGAAGTTGAACCCGTGAGTTATGATAAATTAGGCTGATCAGTTGCATTGTGATAGAGTGCGGGGTGGAAGTGTTTCAGGGGATCAGCTGAATTTCTTTGACGTGCGGGTTTTTACTCGAGGGGCGGATCATGGGGGAGAATGCACCCGGGGATGGTAAGGAGTCTGATAAATACTCGATTCTGCTGCCTACTTATAATGAAGTGGAGAATTTACCGATAATTGTGTGGCTCATCGTCAAGTATTTGGATGGAGTGTGAGTATGAGAATCTAACCTCTTCAGTATTTGATCTTATGTTTTTAACAATTTTGAAAATTGTTTGTTAAATTTAGCATTTCTGTTGACAATTCAATGAAATTCAGCTTTTTGGGTAGAATAATTGATGATTTTTCAATGAATATTTCAAGGAATCTTCTACAAATCAATTGCTCTCCCTTTTTTTCAAATCCAAGGATCACCAGTAACATTACTTTTTAATAATATTAAACGAAATTATACGGAAATTACTATTTTTTTTGTGTTACTTGGAAATTAATGAAATAATTTATAATTTGAATTGTCGATCAATTGTCAAGTAAATAACAAGTTTTTCAAATTTCTTAAGATGATTTTCGATTACCGAAATAATGGCAATCGAACTGCCTCACTTATTGATTGATAATTTATTTGAAAAATTGATTAATGATTAATTTAACAATAAAAATTTGCTATACATTATTAACTGATCTCATATCTATTAAAATAACATTATTAACATTTTGTATTTTTGCAACGCCTGTTCAAATGAAACAACATTTGTCTTTCAACAGAGTGCCTTTTGAGATAATTATCATTGACGATGGCTCACCGGACGGCACCCAAGAGGTGGCAAAAAAATTACAGAACCTCTACGGAGAGGATAAGATACTCCTGAGGCCGAGGGAACGAAAGCTCGGGCTTGGAACAGCCTACATTCACGGAATTAAACATGCGTCTGGAAATTTCGTCATCATCATGGATGCAGATCTCTCTCATCACGTAAATAATCCTCACATAATTGGCAAGTGATCGCTGAGAGTAATCTCGTTTAAACATTGTTGTGTGATAATTTGCAGCCTCAATTCATCCCGAAAATGATCGAAACCCAACGTCAGGGGAATTACGACATCGTCACTGGGACGAGATACAGCGGTGATGGAGGCGTTCATGGCTGGGATTTCAAGAGAAAACTCATCAGCAGAGGGGCTAATTTCGTGACACAGGTGCTTCTGAGGCCTGGGGTCAGTGATCTCACTGGAAGCTTTAGGTGAATTTCAAGTATTGATGGTTTAATCATACTAATCGATTCATTTATTTAGTAGTAGTCGTAGTAAATTGTTTGCATTATTGAATACATAATTTATAAATGCAGAGGTAAAAAGCGTGAGAAAGCATAACAGCGAAATATGAATTCATTATTAATTAATTATGAATTAATTTAAATCAATTTGTCCTGATGCCGAATCTTTTCTTCGTTAACGAATGAAGGCCTCTGAGTCTTAGTTGAGTAATTCATGAACAATGGGGGATACAGAGGAGATCGATTTGTTTCAGTTCACAATAAATAATGATACATTCGAAATTAAATGCAGCAGAAAGCAGTTATTATAAATTAAATGCTCAATTTTCTGTTTTTTGTGAATTGTAGAAATTGATGATTTCATTGATGATAATCTTTTAATTCACGTTGATGAATTCATTTTAATTAATTTTTGAGGATTTTTTGTCATTGTGACATCAAATTCAGCAGAAATCTCCAATTATTCCCGAATAATTGACTAGTATCTAATTTAGACGACAAAACTTTATTTTAACATCATTTGAATTCAAATTTTCCAAAGTAATTTATAAAAATTAGTGAAATTAAAAGCATTGCATTTATACACAAAAAAACAGAATTACTTTTCTCGTAAAAAATGTCATCCGAGCTAACAATTATTCACAAATATTCCAAGAACCTAAACTTTTGAATCCTTTATAAGTTAAATTGAGCATAAAATTTTAAGAATTGCATTCATACATTTGATTACATTTAATACACTTGATTTTCCCTCATTAAATGAGTACTTTTTCATATAAAAATTCGTCATCTATCATTTTTAAAAATGAATCCCTTTGTAAAATCCTCTCAAATTCACAAAACCAATTTCAACATGACACCAAAAAATTTTTAATCAATTCTCTTTTCCTGTAATTGTTCATACAGACTCTACAAGAAAGCTATCCTTCAGAAATTGATCGAGTCGTGTGTCTCAAAAGGCTACGTATTCCAAATGGAGATGATTGTTCGTGCAAGACAGTTTAATTACACAATTGGAGAAGTGCCCATCTCCTTCGTGGACAGAGTCTACGGGGAATCGAAGCTCGGTGGCTCAGAAATAATTCAGTTTGTGAAGGGACTACTCTACCTATTCGCCACCACTTAGACCAACTCGACTGACATTCAAAGGCTACGTTTGTACATAAATATCCAGCAATTTGTACTGAATAAATAACCATAACCAAATTACTTGGGTGATGATTACTCCCTTGATGCCACGTGCATCATTCCACGTGTTATTCAGAGTAACGATTTTTCCTCGTTCTTTCGCTACCCTTCGCCGCACCCCACTGACGTCACGCAGCCTCCACTTATTGATCCGATGAGCACTGCAGTTGATATTTTGACACAGAATTCAACTGCCTCGTTGTGCACAAATGATAGACAATTATTAATCCGTTGGTGGAAATGCGAAGGGTGTGTGGTTCTCGGAATTGCACGGTTGGGTTTAATGTTTGATGAACATCTATTTTCATCGATGAGATATTGCAATCAATTTGATAATGGAATATTTAATGACTTTTTTCAATTGATTATGCCTAATTTAGTCTGACTGTTCTTGTTATTTTCTACTGATTTCTCTCATTTTATGAGTTTGAGGAAACGATGAGATAAATTAATTAAATCAGGTCATGAATGTTGATTTTAATTAGAAAGCAGTGAGAAATGAATTCTTAACTATTTTTGTCAATGAATGAGGAGTGATTTAGCCTGATTCTTTGCGTTATTTTCCACTGATTTTCCTCATTTTATGAATTCGTCGAAATGATTAGATGAATTAATTAAAACAAGTCATGAATCTTGTTTTTAATTAGAGTTTAATAGTCAATGAATTTTCAATATATTATTTTTATTGATTAATAAAGATTGATTTAGTTCGATTGTTCTTGTTGTTTTCCACTGATTTCCCTCCTTTTATTTATTTGACGAAAAGATCAAATTAATTGTTCAACAGAAGTTGTAAAAATTGCTTCTCATTAGGGTACAATAACTAATGAATTTCTAATGACTTTTACCGATTGAAAAGGTTTACTTCGTCTGTCTTTTGTGGTTATTTTCTACTGATTTCTCCTATTTTATTCATTTCATAAAATGAATTAACGCTAGTCGTAAACATTCCTTGTAATTGCAATACATTAAACAATTAATTAGTAAAAACGAATCATGAATAGTTCAATTTAGGATAAATATCTTTGAATCTGAGAAACAGAAATTTCTAGAGAATCCATGAAATTTTTTTCTGCCATGAACACGATAATTCAAATTTTCTTAAGTATTTAAGATATACGATTCTTTCAATAATTAAATGAACACAAATTTGACATTGTTGAAGATTTAAACTTTTTACTTGCAATTTCAAGACAATTTTTATTACACCATAGTGATTTCTCTATTTTTTATGCTATTGTTGACAATAGGGGAGGTTGGGGTAAAACGGACACTTTGGATTTTTTTTTTAATGTTAACGAGGGGTTGAAATGGTGATAAAACTCAATAATTTTTTTTCAATATAAAGAACAATCCTTCCCCTTTGTGACGACCCTAAACTGAGCTCAATTGATAAATTTGTTTCTGAGTTATGAATAATTTTTAAAAAGTCTGAAGTGTCCATTTTACCCCACCCTCCCCTACTGCGATATTAATGTTGAATCAAAGACTTCAATTTCCTCTGTTCAATTCAATTTCAATTCCCATCAGGATTCTTATTTTTCATACGTCAATCTCAGTGCAATTCTTCTTTAAATATGTCTATTTACGTATGAACATTATGTGCCTTCTCAAGTTCCCGACAATACCAAGTAATTTCTAAATTCATCACCTCAAAAACTTTGAAAAAGTCCTTCAGCCTTCGCAATGACTTTGCACCTAAAAATAATTCAGTAGTTGTTCTCCCATTACCATTAAAACAAATCATTGCACCAGCAATTCTCGAATTTAAGAAACCAACAGTGCCTTAAACAAAAATAAAAAAGGCTCTCATGCCAATGCGAGATAAATGTCTCCCGAAAATCGCAAAGTATGCATGCATTCTCATCGGGGGAAGCACCAATGCCGTTCGACGTCGCGAGGCAGTTGTGGCGCAAGCTTCGCCGCGCTCACACGTATCTCGCGCGCGTGTCTGTTCTCGAGGGTTGGCCGAGGTCCACAGGGTTGTGAAACGCATATTTCACTGAATAAAAAATCCACCTATCGAGCCCGGAAGATGTCTGTGCCTTCTCACCCCAATAAAACGTCAAATTACACGTGCCTCGGCCCCCGAAAAATGTGAGAGTCTTGTCTTCCCGAATTAATTGCCTCTAAGAGTCATCGAAATGCCGAAGAAAATTGGGTTTAACATTGTGTACGCAACGAGTGAGTGCAGACTATTTTCATCGATATTTTCGGATGCTTAACCTTGATTTCACACAGGTGAGGAGGAGCGGCACTCGTCATTGGAGTTGAATATTCACGGACCGACGGTGAGGGGCTGGCAGAGTGCGAGAAAATGTGGATATCCACAGGAGCTCATTCTCAGGCTCCACAGACCGGCGAAACTAACGAGAATTCAAGTACTAGCTCATCAGTACCTCATTCGTAAGTGGTACATTATTTCCAGTTAGGTTAACAAGTTCTTTCCATTCGATTGTTGCTCACTCACATGCTCTATTTCCGGGGGCTGCTAAATTGCACGGTTGGAGAATTTAATTTTCACAATTTTCACGCATCTCATTGAGTATTCAAGAATATAGACGGATTTTTCGATAATAATATGGACAGAATTTCATGGAAATTTGATGTTATCAAAAATTTAAAGATTTTTCATTTGAAATTTCAAGAGTAGTTTTTATAACTTTTGAATGATTTCTTTTTTCGAGAGAATGTGGAAAAAAAAAATTTATGTGCAAAATTCATTGAATGAATTTTAAAATTCCACGGTTTAAAATTTAATTTTTACAATTTTCACAAATTCCATTAAGTATTCAAGAATATAGACGGCTTTTTCAATAGTAAAATGTATTGTTAAAAATTTAGAAATTTTTCACTTGAAATTTTAAGACTAGCTTTCAAAACATTTTAAACCTCTTTTTATGTTTTATTCTGTTATTGAAAAGTATTGCAATATTAAAGTTCTATCAACAACTGCAACTTCCGTTTTTCATTTCAACTTCAATCAATATTTTCATTTTTGAGAAATCAATTTCCTTCGAATCCTTCACGCAATCTGTGTATATAAGTATAAATAAATTCAATAAATAAGATATAAGTAGAGTGAACAAATGCCAGTTGAGTCGTCCGAGAAAAATAGTTAACAAGTTCTTCCTAGCCGATTGTTGCTCACTCACATGCTCTATTTCCGGATGCTATCAAATTCCACGGTTTGAGGATTTAATGATCCTGTCTTTATTCAGGGGAGTGAGGGACCTTGGACTGAATTATTCCGACAATCACGCGAGCATAAAGTTTTCTCATTAAGGATGTACAAGTGGAACGGTTGATGTTGGAGATGGGTTCTACTTCCGGAAAACTGGGCATTGAGTTTTGTTTTTATGTGACAGGAGACACATTTCGATTCAGTGGGATTCATAGTGTTTTGGTGCATCGATTTAATAGATATGAATTGTTAGTCTGAAGTGGGGGGGCTCCGTTCATACTTCCACGACTGTGCATATCCCCGACTGTGCATAGACTTGTGAAAAGTCTAAGGGAACAACTGTACATAAATTCAACTGCACATAAAAAAACTGTCCATTGGCACCGCTAATTACCGATGGCGGCGCTCATTTTCACCAATACGAGACCCAAGAGACCCGAGGGACCCGAGTTTGTAGCAGAGATGTCAGACAAGATATGAATGTTTTTTTGAAAGAGCGGGTCGAGAAATGTCGTGCTAGGACCTCTAAAGATGGTTTTGAACCAGGGGAGACTCCAAGACCCCAATGTTCTATACATACTCCTAGACCCCATTGTCCTCCTAGACAATGATGTCACAACTCTCTGTTCAATTGAAAGCAGACATCATCTTTAGAGACATTTGTCATGTTTAGAGGCTCTGGCACGTCATTTCTCAACCCGCTCTTTCATTTGAGCCAAAAAAAACATTCATATCTTGTCTGACATCGCTGCTACAAACTCTGGTCATCAACTCTGGTTTTCAGGCGAAATTGGAATTGTTAATTTACACAATAATAGGAGTGCATTGACGATTTTTTCTTAACTCGCAAAAATCTTCAAACAATTTGCTACCGATTGGTGATAAAATTTTTTGGAAATAATGAAGTAGGGGGGATAACGCCTTTTTTTTCAGGGGTGATTTTTCAAAAATTTATTTTTAAAAAAGTCCTAACTAGAAAATGTTTTTTATTAGCTCGCAATTTTTTTCAAAACTACTTCAATGAGGAAAAAAATAAAAATTTGGAATATCTATACATGAGGG
>NW_021680345.1:4087860-4146929 GCF_001412515.2 Diachasma alloeum
TTTTATACTACTGTGTGTTTCACGCAGTTGTATTTTTATACACCTGTGTGTTTCACGCAGTTGCATTTTTATACACCTGTGTGTTTCACGCAGTGGTGTTCAGATACTCCTGTGTATTTCACACTCCTGTGTGTATAAACACACAGGTGTATAAAACGTCAACTGCGTGAAACACACAGAAGTATAAAAATACAACTGCGTGAAACACACAGAAGTATAAAAATACAACTGCGTGAAACACACAGAAGTATAAAAATACAACTGCGTGAAACACACAGAAGTATAAAAATACAACTGCGTGAAACACACAGAAGTATAAAAATACAACTGCGTGAAACACACAAACTTCACGCATGCGTGGAGTGTATGGAGTATACGGGAGTGATTCACGCAATGGTGCGAATAGTCACGGCCTTAAAAAATTATAATTGATAATTTAAACCTGAAAGCTCATTCAATCGTTTTACTTCCATCAATTCTATAATATTTCCAGCCGAGAAATTGGAGATCTGGACAACCGAGGAAGACAATGCTTCCATCAACACGTCATTCACCTACCTCGGCTACATAACTCTATCCAACAATGAGTCAACCCTGTACAAAAGCAGAGAATTGAAGAGTGTCGCGCTCCCGGAGACAGAGGCACTCTCGATAAAGCTGAGGCTCCACAAGCCGCACCAGAACTCGCACAATGTTCAGGAGCAAGTGGGTCTGATAGCTGTGAACATCATAGGCGAGCCCTATGGACACGAGGTCTGTGGACAGGGCGATGCGCCCTACAATCCTCATTACACGTCCCCTTACGATGATCTGGCTTTCGAGATGTACGTCGACAGGGAAGTTGCGAAGATCATTAGGCAGATGGAAGCTAAGAAACTTCAAGCAGCTGAAGGTGATGAATAATATTCTATCAATAATTATTTGTATTCAGAGAAAGATGTCTGGACATTTTCCATTATTTTACTCATTCATTTTTATTCCGATGAATAATTTCACAATTAATATGAATTAACCCTTCATATTAATACGCAGAAATATTTTTCTCATCGTAGAAAACATCAAAAACTCTTCCTAATGTAGACAAATGGGCAATAAAATAGAAACGTTAACTTATGTATTAATACACGGTGATGAATAATATTCTATCAATAATTATTTGTATTCAGAGAATGGTATCTGCACAGTTTCCATTATTTTACTCATTCATTTTTATTCCGATGAATAATGTCACAATTAATATGAATTAACCCTTCATATTAATACGCAGAAATATTTTTCTCATCATGGAGAACATCAAAAACTGTTCCTAATGTAGACAAATGGGCAATAAAATAGAAACATTAATTTATGTTTTAATACACGACTGGAAATACTCAAAAAAAATTGTCCATTTGTTTCATTTGTCGTCATTTTTATATTAATTCCTCCTATTCTCTCTCACAGAAGAAAGATTTGAATATGCGTCGAAATTAAAAGTTGCCATGGAGATTCTCCGCAAAGCTGGGGAGCGTCTAGGTAAATACGAGCTTGAGAAGAAATACGCTATAGCATTGGAAGACTATGACAAAGCGAAAGCCAAGAAGGCCCAGGCGCAGCAGTACAGACAGCAGGTGTGTTTTGATCCCAATATTCAATAATATAATCAAATAGATTAACGATTTAAAAATAGTGTGGAAAAAACTTGGAAAATTCATGTCGAGAGATTTCTACAGAGAACTTCTCAACAGAAAAAGTTGTATACAAAGATGAAATTCTACTGATTTTACCTGTAGAATAGTTTCTATTTAGAACCTAGCATTCTGTCTTAAAAAAAGACTTGGAAAATTCTTGATGAAGAATTTTTATAAAATTCCAATAGAACTTCAATCCAAATTAGGTTTTATCAACCATTATTAACATATTCCTCACAATAATAACAATTTTGCCTCGAATGCTGATATTGAGTCCATATTATCGACAATTCCACCCCATCCAACAGGTATACCAAAGCTTAGAAGTAGAAGACCTGCTGGAGTTGAATGGTCCACTGGAGAAAAACAACATTTCGACAGTGGAGGGTAAAGAGGCGACAGCAGGTGACGGCTGTGCGTCGTCAGTGTCAGTCCCCGAGGACATTCTGTCCCCTCCAAGGCTGATGGTTCCCCCAGGAAGAGAGGGAGCCGTCTCTCCAACGGCCCCAGTCCACCAGCCCCCAGTCTCGCCCCTCCACCAGAAGCCTCAGACTCCTGAGATCACTGAGAGCCCTCCAAACGGTGTCATTGAACGCCAGAACAACCGCAACACAGGATCCCTGAGGAGGAAAACCAAATCCGCTGGTCCTTCCCTCAGATCCAGCTACGAGGCTTACGAGGAGCGGACAATTCCCGCCCTCAGGCACTCCCACACCAATGAATTCACGAGGGAGTGCCACATGGACAGCACTGACACCAAAGTCAACTCGAAGCTCAATGACAGGGAGAAGAAGCAGGCTGCACTGCCCATTGCTGTCTTCGGGATGGAGATGGTGGAGAAGTTCTACTCGAAACAGTTCACTGACAAGGAGGAGGGGCTCATGCAGCTGAAGGAGGAACTCAGAAAGTTTAATGTACAGGTCTCCAAGCACACACCTAATAAAACAGCCAGGGCTGCTATTCTGCTGCTGCACAGGGCTCTCAGGGACAAGGTCTTCAGTGTTTACAGTCTCGCTGCTCAATTGATTAGGATTTTCTTCTCGGGATTCGCTACTGACAGGTAACTATAAACTTAATATTTATTATTGTTGTACAATATTTATTATTTTTGTTATTTAGGATTACTAATGTGCTGATTGAGGGTAGAAAAATCAAGAACTGTCAAAGTCCACTGAATTTCTTTCAATAGATTCAATAGATTAAAATTCAAGATTATAGTTGGCTGAATTTTTTTCTTTATGTTAATTTTAACAAAAATTTGCAGTTTTCACAGTTTTTTTCATCAAACAATTTTCAATTACGAAATTCCTTGAAATTTCCGTGAAACTGTCACTTGATGTTAAAATATCCAAAAAATGTAGAAAAATTTCAGCCACAATTCTTTACAGTGTAAAATTCGTCCACATTATAATTTTTGTTGTGTATGAATTTATAGTATAATTAATAGTGGAATTTTAAGATTCGTTAATTAATAGTTTATTTCCTTTTGAAATGTCAAGAGAACCCTCTTGTAGCGAACGAAAATGGGAATGAAAAAGATCGCTTGATGTGCTGTGCAATTACGTTCTACCACTTCACGAATGATTTCATTTTTATTCAATTTCCAAGGGTTTCTTCAGCAGAAATAGCCAGAAGTGTCGATCGCTTGCTGCCTGAACTCCTGACAAAATCAGGAGACACGACACCGAGAATTCACAACATGGCTGTTCATACGATCCTGAGTATGGCCGATTGCAAGTGCGTCAGAGAGCTGCATATCATTCCCGTTCATCTGAGTCGACCTGTGAGCAGCAGCACTCATCAGAGGTTGGCTCTCAGTCGGTTGGAGATGGTTGAACAGTTGATTCTCAATCATGGGATCTCGACTGATAAGCAGAGGTGATAAAATATTTATTGATTATTTCCAGATAGTGAAGCTTTATTTGAATTAATTAATCATCAACAATTGGCATTTTTGAGGAATCCAAGCCATCCATCTCTGGGATGGTCTCTGCAAATCTATGAAATTATTTTTTTGTCAGGAAGAAATTCATTTTATTAACATTTTTGAATACAATTCAGTTGTGAAATATCCTTAAATGAGAAAATTTTTATGAAATGAATTCCCATGTCCAATGTTTAATTTATTTATTGAAGGTTCATTACATGTATTAATTTATTATGATTTATTAACTTTTTACGAAACATCTATAATCGGTAATATTGCTTGGTAAAATTATAGGATTTCGATAAATCAAATTTCATTTAAAAGTTTATTAAAATACCTTGAAAATGAGGAAAAAATGAGGAAATTTACTTTTTCTTATTTTGAATTTATGAATATTTTTCGAAGAATGATCTCCAATTGAAATTCATTCATTTGTCACTGCATAATTCAATTTAGTTGTTGTTGATGCAGAATTGGTAGAATTCCTCAAAAATGATGTTTCTATTACGATAGAATGTCCATTTCTTCTGATAAGACATTGCGATTGTTGCAGTGGTCTCACCTGTCGCACATTATCTGAACTCGGTTCTTCTGGACTTCATCATCCCGCTGAAGCTGTTAGAAAAGTCTCTGAACGTATTCTGGTGTTGGTTTACAAAGTCAATCCCAGATTAGTTCGGAAACAGCTGCCACCTGACGATGACATCACGAGGAGGAATCTGTTGTATCGTCAATTATTCCATGAGTTTGATTTAATTGATCTCCAGGTAATCTTTAATACGTACAACAATCGGGCCTTTGGAGGGAATTTCTTTCTTATTTTTCTTCTTAATATTTCGTTTATTTCGATGAATAAAAAGAAATCAAAACGCTATTGCAAATTGTTAAAAATTGACTGACATTTTTCCAATTGAAAACATTAATTTTTCATTTATCCAAATAAAAAATAGAAATTTCTCATATTTTACATTCAATCTTCATTATCGAAGATGAAAAAAGTATGCGCAAAATTCCAATTAAGATATTTTTAATCTTCTAGAAGTGGTTTAGTATTCCTGACGTGTAAAAATAGAATAATATTTTGTTCAGCATTTTTTTTTCATTTATAAAATTGAGAAAATGTTATGCAAAGGTTTAAAGCTAGTTAATATCAATTCTCCAGAGGAAAAAAGAATTGGAGTCTGTGCCAAAGACGACAGCAACCCCAACTCGATCTAAATCCATCGACACGAGTGGCTCGAATGCGTCAAAATCACCGAAGAACAGTCCAGGGATCAGCACAGAGAACTCCACGAGTGTCACATCACCCTCCGACAGCAGTGGTGATCACAAGGGTGACAAATTGTGTATTTTTTGTTTATCCAAGGGACAGGCTTACTCGGAGGAGGGCTTGAATATCCACTATTGGAGGAGCTGTCCCATGTTGACTAGGTGCGAATCATGCAAACAAGTTGTTGAAGTTTCTTATCTGAATGCACACTTATTGAGTGAGTATCTCATTTATTCAATTAACATTCCAGGGGATTGATTGAATTCTCGTCGAGTACATTGATTTATCTTTCAGGTGAATGTGATAGGAGAAATAATTACGTTAAATGCGATACGTGTAAACTAGCGGTTCTGGAGAAATGCTTCGAGGAACATTCCAAAAATGATAAATGCACAAGTAATTTTTATTTTATTTAATTCAGTAGTTGAGTGATGGATAAAATTTAACTGTTGCATTTAGCTTCATTTCAATGCATTCATTTAATGCATTAAAAAACATAAAAAATAATGAGTCAAATAGTAATGCTATAGAATTTCCTGAAAATTCCAATTGAATGTGCAAAATTTTGTTAAATTTTTTTAAACGTGAATTCAAGGGGAACATTACAAGAACTATTTTCAGGGAATTCGCTCAGCTATAAAAAAGTTTATCTGACAATTCAGCCAAAACTGAAGTCTCATTGTTCTCTTAATTTTATTCTCTAATTTTTACAGAACCAATTGAAGGATATGATCGCTGCCCCCTCTGCCACACTCTAGTCAATCAAAACAAGTGGAGAGAGCACCTGATGGGGGAGAATCCATGCACGAATAATCCTCGGAATAAACCAACAAAATCATGTAAGAAAAAAATCCTTTTATTACAACATCAATGATTTTATGCTCCATGAATTTCAGGTACAAAATCTCCGTCTAAGACTCAAAATCTCAGTGGAAAACTGACGTCACCAACTGGAAGAGATTACTAACATGATAATACCCCCCGATTTTTAGATGATTTTTATTTAACCAATTTTTTTCGTCGTGTTTATTTGATAGTTTATGTACTTGTTACCAAGTGTAATGTTTTTACATATTTATACGAGATAGTGAAACCCGTCCTTTAGTTATAGATAATCATGGAGAATTACAGGATGTATCACGTGAAATTGAAGTGAAATTCAACGAGAAACTGCGAATGCAAAGTAGAATGTAAATTACATTTTATGGTAGTTAGGCAGTAAATTGAAGGGATATTTAAACATAGACACCGTATTTTATCGACAAAATAACGCGTGGAGTCTCTTAATTTATTTCATAGATTCTGTGTTTTGCATTAAAATAGGGTAAAAAATTCCGGAAATAATTTTTACTACTTTAGTAATCAAGAATTCAAGAACTGAATTGATCTCAATGATGATTGACAATGAACATTAATTTTTTCCATCAATAGGTTTGCAACAAGTCATTTCGTCAATAAAATTCTGTGTCAATATTGAATTATGCCAAATTAAAATGCAGTTAATAACGCAATAAAAACTGAATCTCCTCATCAGGAGAATTGAACGATGGCAAGAAACAAATTGATATACCTCTGTATCCGACCATAAATCGATTAAACTCATCTGCACTATCATTAAGCTTCATAGGGTAATTGAACGAGAGGAAATAAATAAAATGGAAATTCAACTGTAGTTTCCTATTATCATAAAAAATACAAAATTGAACAATTCATGATTGGTGAGTTTGTTTCCCTCTAATAGGATTTCATCTATGAAACGATTGGAATTCACGTCGTCTCAGCAATCACATCCTCCGCAGTGTCGTCAGTTATTTTTTCGTCTGTCAAATTTTCTTCGTTGGATGGAAAAATCGAAGTGTCATCCTCACCTTCAGTCGTTTTATTCGCGTTTCGATTTTCTTCGAATTTGTTCTTTTCTGAAATTCACAAAAGGGAAATTAAAATGAGTGCAATGATTCGAGGGTGCATAATTGATAATTTTTTTTACAATTGGAAATGAAAATAAAAGGAAGAATATTCTACACAGATTTTCATTTAACGTCAGACAAAACGAATAACAGAAATTCATATACATAGATTAGAAATTCAAGTGCAAATTTGGAATAAAAATTCTTGAAATAGTCAATAACAACCGAATTTTAAAGTCAACTTAAAATTCAAGTCCAAGAATTTTAAGATTAAAATTACAAAAACCTTTCCATTTTCTAAAATAAAAAAACGACATGGTTTTGAATTTAAAACAGATTCAAAAACTTGCAAGTTGTTTAATCTCAGATTTAATCAAAAGTTAACAAAAGTAAAAGTTTGCCAAATATTGTTTATAATTCTGCAATTTTCCAATGTTTCTTCACGAAAATTATCATTTTCCATAAAAAAATGTTATGTAAAATCTCAAAAGTAAAAAAAGTATTCTCACCGAACTTTGAAAAATCAGCCCCCAGCAAACGTAAATAATGAACAGCATCATGAAGAGGTACGTAAGCCCTCAGGGACATTGTCCCCCTCCAGCCGACCATGACGAGCTTCAGAGGATCAAGATTCTCTGCATCGCTCTCCTCATAAATAAGAATGCAGCTGCCCGAGTCTATATTAACAGTTCCCTTCTGAATCTCCTCACTCAGCTTCGCTATCTCCGGTGGCGTCTGAGGATTGTCATTCTGCAGGAGCTCCACTAAATCCTCCCTCCCAATCTTCACTTTACGATTCTCACCGATGTAGGAGAGAATACTGGGCATTCCCTCCTGCGCCAATCTAAACGCACATTTCATATTCTTATTGTCACACCTAACGAAAGTCTTCACTCCAGTGTTGATCATCTTAACATTGTTTTCATTCAGGAGAACAATGTCTCGAATTGCTGGCGATGTGAAGTATATATTCTTCTTTTTTCCCTCTTGACATCTCACCAGGAGACAGCGAGGGTCTAAATCATCAGAGATACTATAGAATTCCCTGAAAATGATGAAAAAAAAAATTGTAAAATCAGTCAACGACAGATGGAGAAAAGAAGTTGAGGAAAAATTACTGAAAAAGTAATGCGATCACAGATCAAAATTTCGCTCTAGGTCTTTTTAAAAAAATTCGGGTAATTTGTCCTATAGAGAAGAAAAAATGAAGCCAGTGAACGTAAATAATCACTCAATGTCTGGAAACATTTCTGTTGCCAGAACAAAATATTTCACAGGTGCACGAAATTTTATTCTCCAAGGAATCGTCAATTTTGCTCTCACTTTTATCATTTTACTGAACGAATCATATTCTCTACTTGAAGTATTATTTTTTAAACTATATTTTGCTTCCCAATGATCTCTGGGGCTGTGAAATTGACCAAAATTTACCAGATAATTTATTCTCAACACTTCTCTTCGTGTATTCCCTCAGATTCCCCTAGGGATTTCCGGAAAAAATTCTAAATGACTTAATTTAGTGCATTCTCGCAAGTTATTGAGTTTTTCTATTGTCATATGTTGTTGAAAGTAACAATAACTGTTTGAATCAGTTAAGACATTATTTATTAATTAATTGTTTAAATCAAATAAGAAATGATTTCATGAAATTTCCTGTTTATGAAATTTCCATTTTTTTTAATTTTATAAAAAATTCACTGTATTCGGAATTTATCAATCTACCGTGGATTAGTTTTCAGGAAATATTATAAATTTTTTCAAGGGATATACCTAAAGGATATCCAAGTATCTATTAGTTTGGTACAGACTATACTATAGATTCAACCATTTTCAATCATGAAAGTTGTCAATTAAATTGCGTGAGAAAATTTCCCCACAGAATTATCATTTTTTAAAACATTCGTTGTTTATCAATAAACAATTCAAATTGTTCGAACTTTCGGAAACCCTATTTTTTATATTAAGGTCAAGATTAAAATTCTAAATATGACTAAATTTGTTACGAGTCCGAACAAACGATTTTTTCAATGGAAAATTGATTGTTTATAAATTATCAATAAAAAAAGCTCGTGATGTTCAAAAATTTAAATTATGAATCATTTCACGAGTCTTCCTCCAAAAGTATTTTCTAATTTCTTTCACATTTTCAGAGATTCAAATTCAGACCTGCAACCTTTAAATAACAAACTCATTGTAAAATGTCCGTAAACTTGAGGTCAAATGAGGTTCAAAAGAAAGCTCTGACGTTCGGCTAAAAAGTACAAGAGCATTTCACCGGAGAAAAAACAGCCAAAGAACCTGGATATCCTTAAATGATATACAAAAAAAATGTCTCCATACTTGATAGCAGGCCAAACCTCCTCCTCATCCTTAAAGAACACGAAAGGGTCCTCCCGATACCCAAACATCCTCTTCTTCTTCCTCTCGGGTCCAGCCTTGTCCTGCTCCCCACTCCTCTTGACGCCGCCCTCCCCGCCGTCCTGGGGGCTCCCCTCCCGCTCTCTCTCCCACGGGAGAGCCTTCACCTTCTCCAGAACGGCGACGAAGAACCCCCCAGTGTCCTGATGATGCGGCAGTATCCTCATGCACTTCTCAAGATGAAACCTTCCAGCCTCCTCGGGCTTCGGCGGAAACATCTTGGGCCTCACCAGCGTCTGCCACTGCTCAGGCACCTCCTCAAACGTCTCATAAAACTTCATATCCTTGGAGCAAGCAACCCAGTGACTGACGCCAGGATTGCAGACCAAACCAGGAACGAACTCCCTCCCATCGACGAGCCTCACCGAGTCCCCAGTTTCGCAGAGCAATCGATGGAGCACAGCCTCATTCTCCAGAGGATTCAACGAACAAGTGGAGTACACCATTCTCCCCCCAACCGCCAGCATCTCCAGCCCCCTCTTGGCAATTCTGAACTGAATCCCATGGAGATTGTGCCCATTCGCTGGATTCCACTTGCACCAGATGTCCGGATTTTTCCTCATAGTGCCGTCCCCAGTGCAGGGCACATCAGCAAGAATCCTGTCGAACTTGAGAATCCCCTCAGACCCATCTGGACTGGTCATCCTGAAGTTTGGCATCACCGAGGAGTCGTGATTAGTGATCAGTATGTTGGGGCTGTTGAGTCGTTTCGCCTGGTGCACCAGCATGTAGCACCTGTTGTTGTCCACGTCATTAGCTATGACGAAGCCCTTGGGGTGGGGATTGCCCTCGTCAGCGTGAATCATCTCGATGAGTTGAGCTGTCTTGGAGCCAGGTGCTGCACACATGTCCAGAACCTTGTGGTCAGGCTTCACATCGAGCACCAGAGGGGGAATCATACTGACAACCTCTTGTCTGCTGATGCTCCCACTGCTCGTCTCGGCTATCAGGAAATTGTGGAGGCGAAAATAAGCCTCTGATCGGCGAATGTCCTTGCGGGTGAGCTGCAACTGCCAGGCCAGACCCTCTGGGTAGAAGGGTAAACGGTGGGGCTTCACCTTTGGCTCGTCGTCTGGGGTGCTGTCGAGCTTTGCATTCAGGATTTCGGTGAAGAAGTCACCCTGGATTATCTTTGAGAGGGCCTTTGTCTCCGCTCGGGAGCCGGCGGTTATGCGAAAGGCCACGGGCAGGTTCTCTTTCATTTTTGAGAGGAACTCGGGCCACTGGTCTTCGGGGACTATTCTCTGGGCTTTGTAGAACGTCTCGAAGTCTTTGTTGTCGCGGACCATGTCCTCGTAGTGACGCTGGGGTCGTTTGTCCCACTCATCTTTGTTCTGGGTGGGATAAAAAAGGTTGGTTGATTGAATGATTGAAGTTTATTGCTGTACATTATGTTGTGCAAAATTATGGTGGCAGAGCCACGGAGCACATATACTGAAAAAGTATAAAAACAGCAAACAGAAACAATCTCTTAGAGTAATCAGTTAAAGGCAGAGATAGAATAATAAAAGAGCGAGGCTTCAGCGGATCCCAACTAAAACAGGGGAAGGAGAGATGAGAGAAACAAAGAGCATGAGAATAAAAAGAGAGAAAGGAGAAAGGGGCCGGGGAGAGCAAAATGAGAGAAGGTGGTAGGTCATTTTGAAAGTTTACCATAGATTAATCGCAGTTCCTTACTTTTTTATTTAAATTTTTAAATCATTTTTAATCCTCAATTACAGTTAAACAATTCATTCGAAATATCTGAATTTGATTTTTCAGATGATCAAATAGTCATCATTCTTGCGAAGTTGATTACTGATTTATGGAGTATTTCAAAAATGAAGAAAATTGATTTGTGATTAATTTAGTATTTGGAAGATTGAAAATTTTGATTGATAATTAATATAATAAAAATTATAATAAAATTTGAAAAATTGTACGATATAATCGTGTGATTTTATACGTGATGAAATTATATTAACTCTGAATTATGATTTTGCCTATCGCTGATGAGGGGGCACAGAAAAATGACACAGTTCAACAATTTTTCGACAAAATGAGGTCTTACGCACAAGGGAGACCTTTCATTTTCTGACTCTTTTGATGTTTTATATGACTTCCTTTCCTATAGAAATCTCAATCCTCACATTATAATTTTAGATGCCACTGGCGAAAATTGTTTTCTGGGTTGTATATCTAAGAAACTAAAGATTTAATATGAATAAAATCTCAAAAAATCAGCTTCGAGTTTAAACAAAAGCTTCTTCACGAGCTCTTCAAACAATCCCACTTATCTAATTCAAACATCTAAAGTTTCCAATGTTTAATTAACACTCAGTGGCCCATGAAAGCATCGCATGCGAAAATTGAATTTCATTAAATGTCAGGAGATTATAAATTTTGTGAAAAAAGCGTGTAGAATCCCCTCGGAAAAAATCATGTGCAATTTGTCGATCGCATTTGTTTATTCACTACTCGATGCAGATATTGCTGATCCCGAATATTTCGGAGCTCAAGGCATCTCAATCAAAACCACAACCACATAAATTTCAATAACTCATTATTCACCTTCTGCCTCTCTCGCCGCTTGTCGCCAAAGTTCTTCTTAGCTCCCCGTCTTCTGCCTCTGCCCATTGTTTACAGCCCTATTATTTATCCACTTCGTCAAGAGGGAATTTTCGTAGAGGCTATTTACACGGTGAAGTGTCCAAGTCCACGTGCTCAGCACTGACACTCTAGGCAACTTCACAGCAACGTAATCGTCTCCAGTCATTGGCTCGACGATCGCCAATGGCCATCGACTTCTGGGGGACACGAACCACTCACGAAAGACCACGGCGGCCAATACACCCCAGGAAAAGTCGTGGGTCGAGTGCGTGACGTCATCGATGGGAAAAATTTATTTATAAATTGTCAACGTTTAATTCTGCACTTTGCACTACTTTGCAGTCTTATACCTAAACGTGGTACAGAACACTGGGAACAGTTGCTGAGGTGAAGAAACGTGTTGAGGTCATTGTGGAGACAATTTCGTTGCCGGTTCGGTGAGTTTCTCTTGTTTTTTCGGGACACCGGTGTCTACTCGAGAATTTAGAACGCATTATCGAGGCTTGTTCGGCGAAATACGAAGGAAATTGCGGTGTTTTGTAGGAAATTGCGGGTAATTGGGCGAGATTTTCTTTTTTCGGGGGAAGAAAGCAAAAATTACGTCGGAAATTAATCGACAAGGAGCTCTATTGTAAAGATTGAACCGGGCTCAACAGAAAAATAAAAAAAATGAACGTTTTTACTTCTAATCAACGCTTTAGGTGCACTTACAGTTTTTTCTTTTCAAGATGTACCGATTTTGGGTGAGACGTTTCGTTTTTTCATGTCAATTCTCAACTTGAACAGTAAATTTGATTTTTTTCATCACTAGAAAAATTATGAATAAGCAGATTCTACCAGGAATCATTCCCAGAATGATTCTTGCATTGTTATTCCTGGGTTATGCGAGTAACAGTCATTTTTCCCTGTTGATCACTGTTTTTTTTTGGTAATTAAGAGGTTAAAGACAATTGTGTCAACATTTAATTACAATATTGCTATCCGCTATTCATGGAGCCATTTTCCAAGGGAAATACCGAGGAAATTTTCGTATTTTCCCATATTTTGATGCGAAATGGTTTTTTTGTCTAGCTATGAATAAGCACAATCTCGTAGGTATTATTCTCAGGATGATTCTTGCATTATTATTGGTTAATTAAAGGAGTAACGGTTATTTTTTCCCTGTTGATCATTCAGTTTTTCTTCTGTGATTAACAGGTTAAAAACACTTGTGTCAAGATCTATTTACATTATCGTTATGACACTTTATCGAGGTTCATTTCAAGGGAGTACCGAAGTCGTTTCAATATTTTGAGGGTACTTTTGACTGATTCCAGGATATTTACATTTTTTATGGCGTAATACTTCTCCCCTGCCCCGGTTGCGAATTATTCTCAGGATGATTCTGTCATTATTATCTTGTATCAAGATCTATTTACATTATAGCTGTTTTATTTTTCAATCCGGCGCCTTTATCCGAATTTTTAATACTTTATCAAGGCTCATTTCAAGAAAATACCAATGAAATTCCGTTATTTTAATGGTATTTTTAGCTGATTCATGGATAATTACTTTTTTTACGGTATAATACTTCTCCCCTGCCCCAGTTATGACTTATTTTCAGGATGAGTCCTGATTATTATTATTTAGTTGTCCTCGTAACGTTTTTTTCTCTCTTCAGCATCGAATTTTTCTGTGGAAATTAACGAGACAATCGCCTTAACATTTGTTTAGATTTTTATCTTTTCTCTTCTAGTTTTATTTTTATAACGGAGTATGAAGAATTTTTTTCAGGGAAATATTCAAGAAATTGCATATTTCCACTCGAAACTTCTTTATTCCCTAGTAATGAATGAGCAGATTCTGGCAGGAATTATTCTCAGCATTTTTCCATTACTATTCTTTGACTATACCAGTAACGATTATTTTACCCTGTCGATCATCCAATTTTCCTCTGGTAATTAAAAGGATAAATTGTCACAGCATCAAATTTCATTATTTTTATCTCTCACCTTCGCTCATTGTTCCTGTGGAAGGGGAGGAATGCTAAGCGAGAGACTGATAAGACGATGATTCATTCAGTAAATCGACACGTGTAGATTGTCAAAATTATGCGACCGCATTACTCCATCTCTCGAAATTTCATTGAAGAAATATTGACCGTGTGTTCCAGGTTGAATTTAGTCGCCAGTAATTAATAATTCAGAGATTAAAGATGAGTCTGCAGTGGACGTTGATTGCATCATTCTTGTACCTCGAGATATTTATTGTCCTCCTGCTGGTGCTTCCGATAGCATCACCAACGAGATGGCAGAGGTTCTTCAAATCTAGATTCCTTCAGAGTTTGAGCAATCAGGCGGCGATGTACTTCTTGGTTCTCTTGGCTATTCTTATTTTGTTCTTATTGGATGCTATCAGGGAGATGAGGAAGTACTCTACCACTGAGCATTCTGATCATGCACATTTGGATGCTGAGATGCAAGGTATTCATTCAAATCATTGGAAATAGTGCAAAATTGAACTGAAATATCTTGATTTATTAATGAATTAAAACTATATTTAAATTTATTCATCCTTCTAGTCAAGAATGATTCAGAAAATGTCATGAGATATTTTCTGCAGCTGAGAAAATTTCAAATAAAAAATGTTCAATGTTTTTTTTTGCTACAACTCCTTATTACCGAGATATTCTTCAATTAACAATCAATAAAAATGCTAAATTTGTATTTAATATTTTTTCTACTCAAGAATTCTTTAATCATTTCCTAAATGTAATTCTCAATTTATGTCCTGACATTTTTCTCGAAAACTATTCATTAATTAAAGATAATTAAACACGAATGAAAACACAAAAAGTAAAAATCAGTGGCGAGGTGGCAGTTTTCAATAAATATTTGGAAATCTAAGGGAGATGGAAAATTTTTTATTAATACCTTTTTTGTAGCCCTCAATTTGCTTTGCAAAAAAGGTTGCGATGAAAATTTCGTCATCTCCCTTAGATTAACGACTTGGACCGGTTTACCGCTTCGCTACTGAATTCTACCACTCTCGACTTTTTAGTTAAAACTGAAATAAAAGCGGAAAAAATGTAATGCATTTTTTTGTCATCAGGAAACATGAGACTCTTCAGAGCCCAGCGTAACTTCTACATATCCGGCTTTGCCCTCTTTCTCAGTCTCGTTATTCGTCGTTTAGTGCTGCTCATTTCAACTCAGGCGACACTATTGGCCCAGAGTGAGGCATCCATGCGTCAAGCACAGTCAGCCACGACGACAGCACGAAGTCTCCTCGCCCAGAAGGGCGAGGCAGCCCAGAATGACACCAATGAGGCGCACGACAAAGTCGTATCCGAGCTCAAGTCCCAATTATCAGAGCTGGCTAACAAGAACAGTGAACTCGAGAGTGAACTCAGGAGGGAGAAGAAGGACAAGGAGGCACTCAAGTCCCAGGCTGATTCCCTAGCTAAAGAGTACGACAGATTGACCGAGGAGCATGCCAAACTCCAGAAGGCTGGGGCTGGTGATAAGAAGAGTGATTAGACCCTTCTGACTCTCGTCTTTTTTTATAATTCTATCTTAATTAAGGGGAGAACATTGTGGACCCAATTTGCTCTGAAATAATCTCCACCTGAGGGATAAAACTATTTTTTTAAAGGAAAGAGATGTTCCAGAGCTGATTGAGGCTTCATTGGTGATTTACTAATTTTAAATTCATGTTTTCAATTATGATTTCTTCATTCGATTTGGAATCATTCGTATGCTTCTTCCATCTTCATACTTGAACGTAATGAATCTCCCTCAGAGATTGTGTATGATCAAAAAGTTATCCTACATTTTTACGCACTTTAATATAGTTTTTGGTGATGCTTAGTTGAACTGCTCATCTGCAGTTTCTGAATAAAATGTGTAATTCGAAAGTATTTGGTTTTATTGAGGGGAAATACTGGGCGAGTGGGTTAGATATTTGAGTGATTATCGACTTCTAACTCTCGTCTTTTTTTTATAATCCTATCTTCATTAAAGGAAGAAAATTGTGGACCCAATTAGCTCTGAAACAATTTCTTCCTGAGGAATAAATTTATTTTGTGAGCTGATTGAGGCTTTATTGGCGATTTACTAATGTTAAATTCATGTTTTCAATTATGATTTCTTCATTCGATTTGGAATCATTCGTTTGCTTCTTCCATCTTCATACCTGAACGTAATTAATCTCCCTTAGAGATTGTGTATCATCAAAAAGTTATTCCACATTTTTACGTACTTTAATATAGTTTTTGGTAATGTTTAGTTGACCTGCTCATCTGCAGTTTCTGAATAAAATACGTAATTCGAAAGTATTTAGTTTTATTGAGGGGAAATTCTGGGCGAGTGGTGTCAAGATTTGGGGGCTGTAAATAGACGACTGGTATGCACTTAAAATAACACTAAACTGTGCAGAATTCTCACCTATTAATTCTCCATCCTCTCCGAGAGTGAGACTTCTCGATTTTTCGTTCAATCGAAGGAATTAAACACAATTTTTTACATTAAACTTCACATTTTATATCTTTCGACGAATCACCTTGCTACAGTGCCCTTGATAATCAATCAATAGCAAATATCTTCAACTATTTCTGTACAATCGAATACACTCAACGTATATAAATTTCTGGATCTGCCCGAGAAATAAAAATAAATGATCTTGATGTCTATGCAGATAACAAAATAATTTACACATTGTCCTATTCAATTATCCCCTGATGTTATTGAAAACTAGATAGTTTTATTTCCACAGTTCTGTAAACAAGTGGTTTATTTTTCTTAAAGAAACAATTGATGCTTTTACTTGAGCAAGCATGTATTAGCATCCCGCTGAGATGAGACCACAGCGGCGTTGATCTACACAGTGATTGAATTCCTCAACTAGACTTGAACACTTCAGGATTTCTTTTGGATTCTCTTGGTAACAGCGAAGGACTTTTTCCTTGTCAGCACCACATGCAGGAGTTGTTGTATCAAGATTTATATTTTTGTTACCTGAATGACACAGAAACGATTATTTACTCAACATTTATACGTTTATCATTATTGTTTCTCATTAATTGTGGATTTATCTTCATAATCAATTATTTTTTAATGAAAATGAAATAGAAATTGAATTTCGGCAAACTTTCCATAAAAAATGTCTGAAAATTTATTCTGAAATCATTAGTAATTAAAAAAAAGAAGATTTTAGGATTGATTGTAGCCGATAGTGTCAAGAAACCTTTTCTCTAGCTCAAAGAATTAAAAAAAGAAGAAATAATCCCAATTTTATATACATAAACAAAACGACTTCTTGAAAAGCGAGTTCTTCATTATAATTTTAACCCATTTATGTTAAATATGAAATTATCTCCATAACGAATGCTTTTATAGGAAGATTACAAAAGAAATTTTTGTACCCAGTGAAATTTAAAATGGAAAAAAAACTGAAATTTTCCTCAAGACGACAAATGGATGTTTAACTTCTAGAACTGCTCTCCCAACAAAATCCCTCACCTTTAGCATTTGTAACTTCATCCATAGCACGTTTGTACTCCTCCTGGAAGATCCTGTTGATCCTCTCATGAGCCAATTTCAAATTATTCAGTCGTTCCTGCCAGTACTGATCGTGCGCCTGGAGCTCGAGCTCCTTCTGCTGCTGCATTTTATAAGCTGTTATCGTGTACTCTGGGTGAGTATGCACTGCTGGGTATCCTTCGCTGGGTGAAACTGGCGTTATCACTGGACTCTGTGGAGGTGCGGTGAGGACGTCTGGCCCTGGCTGCGGCTTTCGGCTCCTCGTTGCTAGACGATCAGCCAGATCCGTCGATATTTGAATAACCGATTCCTCATTGTTAATCGTCAATTTACGAGCACTCTGACTTTGTCCCATAATCAATCCCCTGATATGAATGTTCAAATAATCAAGTGATTTAGGGGATATCCGAGGGGGACAGACACTGATGAAATGAGTTTTCCAATTGTATTTTAGTTTTTTCGAGAGTTTGTCTTACAGAGAGGGATTTGCACTGGAATGGGAATTGTCGAGTTCAGCTGAATGAGAGAGATAGAGATTATAGTCAGAATTCTATAGATTTGATTCCGATTTAAGAATGGCTATTCAATTTTCGAAAATCTAATTGTTGCATTTTTGAGGAAAATTCGGTAATTTTTTTAGAACGATTGGGAAGTATATGAAATTAATATTTATGATAATTTAGAGGTATTAGTTGCAATAGCTTGGATGAAATTAAATGAACAAATTATTCCTCGTGCAAAGGTTCTTATGAGATTTATAATCAAATTTACAATTACATGGACGAAGAAATCTCATAGAAAATTGAGCGAATTAGCTGGAAAATTCTGTAATTTTTTAGACTAACTGCAAGATATATTAAATCAACATTTCTGATAATTTAAGGAGATTAGTTGCTTGGACGAAATGAAATGCACAATTTTTTTCTATTCATTCTCAAATTGATAATTCCACATACGAATAAATTTTATGCAAATATCAGCGAATTCGCAGGAAAATTCTATTGAATTCCTTTCGAACTTTTATTAATTTCAGCTATTGACTGTCAGTCAATGTGACAGAATTGGCACAACTATTTACCAATATCAACAATTGACAATAGCTATTCATCCAACCGATTATTTAAACTTTTATTTACTCTACAGACTTCGATAAATCCCAGTCAAGTAGAACGTGACACTTGTTTCCTCAAAAAAAACCCCAAAACTGTAATTACTGGAGAAACAATTGCATCAAAGGTCTGTCCCACTTGGACATCCTCGGTCCAAATACAGTCCTCAAACTTACTGAATGTAATCCTAACCGTAATTGTCCCGTGGGGGTTACCTTTCACTACGAACTCTCTCACTCTTGAATTATTTAGACCAAACACTTGAATTTTAACGAAATAAGTCAGACCTCAGTTACATAAATTTCATAATACATGCTGCATATCAAAGGTGCTCAACCCCAAATGGCCCTTTTCGAGGTTTTGTTCAGCCTGCAAAGGTGTGCATGAGAAGCACGGACATTGGCGCGTGACAGCAGACAATCTGCGTGCGCAACGGAGAAAGATTTTCCACCAGAAAATTCAACCGTGGATATCAAAAAGTACTCTTCAAAGTGCCTCTACTCCAACGATAAATTTAAAGATTATTCAAAACTCCAAAGAATTTCTAGAACACTCGATCAAGTTCGAAATCGTATCATTTCTCAATTCAATTATCGTTTTGGTTTTTCATTCGTTTTGCGTTTCGACGACGTGTTTATTGATCTCAAGATGATTGTTTTCACACAGGTGACTCAGTTAATTAGAAGAACTCTGTTTCTTTATTTTTTGTTTTCATTCGGTAAGTTTCTACTTTGAACCTGATCTTAATCGCAAAAAATGAACTTTTCACCCTTCTACTACCCTCAAGTACGTTTCCGAGGGGGTTGGCAAGTTTATAGGAGATTCTGGAACTCCTTAGAAACATCATTGTTTTTTTAAATTTTTCGTATTGAAAAAAAAAACTTTTTTTGTGAAAATCGTACAAAATGAACTTCTGACTCCTTAGAAACATGCTTCAATAGAAATCGTTTGTTTTTTAAGATTTTTCATGTTGAAAAAAAAAAGATTTTTTGTGAAAATCGCACAAAACNCAGTCAATGTGACAGAATTGGCACAACTATTTACCAATATCAACAATTGACAATAGCTATTCATCCAACCGATTATTTAAACTTTTATTTACTCTACAGACTTCGATAAATCCCAGTCAAGTAGAACGTGACACTTGTTTCCTCAAAAAAAACCCCAAAACTGTAATTACTGGAGAAACAATTGCATCAAAGGTCTGTCCCACTTGGACATCCTCGGTCCAAATACAGTCCTCAAACTTACTGAATGTAATCCTAACCGTAATTGTCCCGTGGGGGTTACCTTTCACTACGAACTCTCTCACTCTTGAATTATTTAGACCAAACACTTGAATTTTAACGAAATAAGTCAGACCTCAGTTACATAAATTTCATAATACATGCTGCATATCAAAGGTGCTCAACCCCAAATGGCCCTTTTCGAGGTTTTGTTCAGCCTGCAAAGGTGTGCATGAGAAGCACGGACATTGGCGCGTGACAGCAGACAATCTGCGTGCGCAACGGAGAAAGATTTTCCACCAGAAAATTCAACCGTGGATATCAAAAAGTACTCTTCAAAGTGCCTCTACTCCAACGATAAATTTAAAGATTATTCAAAACTCCAAAGAATTTCTAGAACACTCGATCAAGTTCGAAATCGTATCATTTCTCAATTCAATTATCGTTTTGGTTTTTCATTCGTTTTGCGTTTCGACGACGTGTTTATTGATCTCAAGATGATTGTTTTCACACAGGTGACTCAGTTAATTAGAAGAACTCTGTTTCTTTATTTTTTGTTTTCATTCGGTAAGTTTCTACTTTGAACCTGATCTTAATCGCAAAAAATGAACTTTTCACCCTTCTACTACCCTCAAGTACGTTTCCGAGGGGGTTGGCAAGTTTATAGGAGATTCTGGAACTCCTTAGAAACATCATTGTTTTTTTAAATTTTTCGTATTGAAAAAAAAAACTTTTTTTGTGAAAATCGTACAAAATGAACTTCTGACTCCTTAGAAACATGCTTCAATAGAAATCGTTTGTTTTTTAAGATTTTTCATGTTGAAAAAAAAAAGATTTTTTGTGAAAATCGCACAAAACAAACTTTTAGCCCTTCTACTACCCACAAGTACGTTTCCGAGGGGGTTGGCAATTTTATAGGGGATTGAGGGACTCTTTAGGAACATACTCCAATAGAAATTGTTTGTTTTTTCTGGATATTTCATGTTTAAATTTTTTTTTCACCTGGATCAAGGGTCAGATCTTGGATTTTTCCAGGGGAAAAGTCGACTTTCGGCAAAATGGAATTTTCTTGCCGCGTGAGCTCGACTGTATATGTCATTCTTGTTTTATTTATTTTACAAACTGCCACTTTGCTCATGAGCAGGATTTCCTTCAGTTTAGGTCACTGCGTACACGTTACGTCTTTTTCGCGTTGAAGCGGACGCGTGATTTTTTTAGATGTAACTGATCTGGCTCTCCCTCACAGGGAAGAGCGTGGTTGGGGCTCATCCCTCAATCGTCACTCAAATATTTAGCACTTAGGTAGTTATTATTATTAAGTTATTATCTTTTGCATTTGCCATCATCTGCGGACATTGTCTTCATAAGAATGACGTTTCGAGTCCATTATTATCAACAATTTAATTGGTTATCAGCGATCATCAATAGAGATGTTCTCAATAGGAACCACGTTTCGAGTCCGTTATTATCAACTATATTTCCTTACCTAAGCACGAGTTATCAGTGCTTTCTCAGAGCAACGCAAAAATGCTCTCAATATTATTTACGTCTTGAGTTCGTCCCTAAACTTGTCTAAAACCTAGCTGAAATTTAACTTCGAATTTCCATTGTCCCAAGCATGTAGCCATGTCATTCTGTCTGTATTATCGCGATAAATCTAAAAATTTCCACAATATCCCCTTCACCCATCGCCTCAAAAAAATTTCGAACCCCGACCATCCCCGAAAAACTGCTAATTTCACATTAGTTCCTTTCGCATCCCTAACGTTTCGATCCATTTTGATATGCCTATACTAACCCCAACCCCATCCACCCTCTCTGCCCCCTTTTGGTGATGAATCATCCCCCCCTGGATCAATCCGCCTGATCGACTAATCCCCCCTGCGAAATGGGGATCATCCAGGCGGCGAGCAGACCCCAGAAGCCCCCCTGCATTCCCTGTCCGGAGGGTTACGTTCCGGGGAATCCCGGAACATTCGAGGAGCTCCACAAGAAAGTCAAGGACCTCTATCCCCCGATATTCGAGGGTGCTAAATTACGAGTGAAGAGATGCTACAACGCCGACTTTTACACGATCCACTCCCTCAGTCTGAGCTCGATGACGCCCTCGGGGTACAAATTGGGCACGTGTTACACTGGCTCCAAGCGAGTGGGAAGACTGGAGCGATATCCCGTGATCATCGGGGAGCTGATGCCCAATGGGAACCTGGCGGCGACAATTGTTCACACATTGGGCTGTCGATTGAGGGTGAAACACGTCAATCAAGTGGTCAAAGGTAAATTCGAGGCGTCCAGCTCCACCGTCGAGTACAGATCGGACGAGGCAACGCTATCAGTCACCCTGGACAACCCTGACTTCACCAAGCGCACGGGAACCCTTGTCATTCACTATCTCCAGGCCCTCTCCAACAGGCTGACCGCAGGCACTGAATTCGCATTTCACAGGAGTCAGTTGATACCTGGGGGACGGGAGTCCATGATTGCACTGGCTCTGAGGTACAGCACGGGGGCTCAGACGTTCTCAGCGACTCTTGGAAATGCTGGATTACACTTCTGTTATCATCATAAGGCCAGCCAGCAGCTGCAACTTGGGGTAGAGCTGGAAACGAATTTGGCTAATCATGACTCGAGTGCTGGGATTTTTTACCAGCTCGATGTACCCCATGCGGATATTGTCTTCAGGGGAATGGTCAATACCAAGTTGACGGTTGGGGGCGTGCTGGAGAAGAAACTTTATCCGGTTCCTGACTCCTCGTTGATGCTCAGTGTTATGTTGAATCATGGGACTCAGAATTTTCAAGTGGGAATCGGTCTCAATGTCGGGTGATAATCTATTATTTTATTTTGAGTATGTACATTTACTGTGATACCAGGGTTTTTTATATAAAAAGTATAATGGGAGTCTTGTGTCTTGAAATTCGACAATTTTTAGTTTTTATGACGGTTTTGTAAGTTGGAAGGAAATTTACGAATTGAGGTCTCTTTAAATGAGTCACTGATGCAAATTGCACCCCAGTCTTGCCAACGATTCAATAGTGAAAATATCAAACGTAATTAGTAAGAAATAGCAAATGGTATTCTTTCCAGTTACGTGATTGTATTGCGATTATTATGAATTTATTGATGACTTAATTTTCACTCATTAATTAATTCAATTCGCTGATTCATCAATCAAGTGAATTCTCAAAACATGTGAATACAAAATTTACTAATTATGATTTATCACTCCACTGTTGACTACAAGCAGAAATTTCAATGTCGAGTGGTAATTTATTATTTTATTTTGAGTATGTACATTTGTACATTTACTGTGATACAAGGGTTTTTTTTATAAAAAAAGATAATGGGAACGTTTTGTGGCTGGAAATTTGTGGAGGAAAATGGGACCAATTTTTATTTTCTACGAAATGTTGGTAATTTAGAAACAAATTCACGAATTAAAGTGGCCAATATTAATTCAATGGGATTTTGAAATTTTAAATGAGTCACTGATACGCATTCAACCCCAATCTTGCCTAGTGATTCAATAGTGGAAAGATCGAACGTAATAAGGAAGAAATGATAAATCATATTCTTTCCAATTACGTGATTGTATTTTTTTTATTATGAATTTATCAATGACTTAATTTTCACTCATTAATTAATTCAATTCGCTGATTCATCAATCAATTGAATTCTCAAAACATGCGAACAAAAATGACTAATTACGATTCATCACTCCACTATTGACTACAATTCCGAGAAATTTTGTATCCCTTTCTGAGGAACTAATGCTCGTCGTGAATGATCTTCCGAGGCTCTGAGTCATCGGGCTTCTGCAGGGTTTCACCCGACGTAGCTTTCAAATCGTCGAAGTTTACTGTGGCTGCATCGAGAATGAGCCCGTTGTTATCTGCGTAGTCTAGGATTTTGCAGATTAGGGGAGATTCCACCCCAAGGATGTACTCGCAGGTCTTGGGCTCGAGGAGGAAGAGGGATACGCTGGACGGACTTGCAGAAGTGCTCTCCACACACTTCAGTCTCACCTGAAATTTCATTTATTCATTTATCCAGAGTCAACAGCCCACGACCAATTACAGAGCCAAATAATTCCAAATAACACATAAAATCTACTTTTAATTAATCATTCATTTATTTATTTCTTCAATCAATCAATTTTAACGATCAAAGAATAGAAAAATTCCCTCGTGAGGACTTTCTTGGGAATCGAAACGTCAGGATAATTTAGACTGAGAGATTCTTCTTGAACTTTAACTACCCTAAAATTGCTGAAGTCAATGTAGATGACACGATGAAATATTTTCATAACGAAATGCTACGTAAATATTAAATTAATATGTTGATGTATTAATACAAAAATTGTCATAATTTCTTATTATAGTATAATAAGAAGCTACAGTAGTTGGAGGAACATTTGATTGAAATGGAAATTACCAGTTGTTAGAATTAATACACAAGACACAAAGGAATTGATTCAAATTGTTTGTCCAGAAGTTGCAATAATTACCTCAGTCTGGCGCAGTTTTCCAGTCTTATCGCAGACACTGCCTTCACTGTAGAAGTGGGAGAGCTGTTGCCTCTGGCCCACAGGCTTCGGCCTCTTCTGGGGATGTGCCTCCATCCACTCAATGTGCTTCTGCTTGTCGAATTTACCCAGATCCACCATCGTCTTGGATCCATCTCTCTCCACGTGGTACTGCATCACTGATTTTCCGTAGCAAAATTCGTACTTCCACCAGCCATTACCCTAGAATTATTCCTCAATTATTCGAGAGTTTTTCCATCATTTTTCCCATTTTATTCTAAATAAATAATTCGAAAAATCTGAAAAAAAAAATTTGCTTCAGTGATTTATGGTGCAGTTGAAAATTAATAATCTTTCAAAATTTTTACTTCAGCCAATTTTGCAAGGAAATATCTATCAACTAAAAAAATTAGAATTGTGTTGTTTTACAGTTAGAAACATCTCTTGATATTTTCTAAAGCCACTCATTATCGGGCAGAACTGCTGATTAAAGAATACATACTCCATTCAAACAATGCTTTCCACTCAAAAAACTCTGCACAGGAGTGACATCCCCTGACGTTTGTCCTTGATTCATATCAATCATAGATCCGAGAAGATCCTCTGTATTCTTATCCAAACTGTCTGCAGCGTGAATTTCCACCCTACCTCGGGGCTCTCCATCCTAAAATGTCGATGAGGAAACCATAAACATGTTTAACTATTCCATTATAGAATAATTAATTCACCAGTGAAGTTGGAAAAGCAAATAATTCCAAAAAAAAATCGCACTCTCCAAATGTATTTCCTCAGATCTCTTTCGATGAAAGAGATTCGCCCAAATTCATCAAGAGAAATTTTTTGTAGACCATAAAATCCCAAAAATCTCTCGACGTTTTGTTCCAAACCTCAGTCTCAATCATTTTCAAAATAATCAGAATGTGAACTTAATTTTCCAAATTATCTCTTCACTGCTGAATTTCAAAGCCCAAAATTGCCTGGATTTTCAAATCTCAGTCAAATCTCAAGTAACATGCCACAAAAAGCAACTGTGCAAATAAAAATAAATAAATTGCACTGCAGAGGTGTACAGAAAGCCCAAATAAAACCAGTAATAAATTGCACACCCAGAGCGCATTTATAAGAAGCCCATTCCCCTAGAATGAAGATATAATTTCTGACCTGGCCGTCCGTAACTATACGGAAGATCCTATACACTTTCTGTGGCTTTTCATCCTGTTCAACAAATAATTCAGTGTGTGTTGAGGTGATTAAACAACAAAATCTCTCTAACGATCTATCATCCTGGAATGGCTAATTTTGATTAATCTCTCAATGCTGTCGTGACTTTGTTAATTCCATTATTCGCCAAGTCGTCCTGGGGAGGGGGGCTTATTGAAACAGCTTAATTAAATCGAAAAATAATCGTGCAGAAACTTCTACAAGAATTAACTACCATTACTAATTAATTAATAACGGAAGCTCTATACTCCATTCAGCAGCAAACATTTTCCTCAAATGTAAAATTATTTCATTGAGAGGTTCTTTGTGAATGCACTCATTACATAAATCATTAAATGATTAAATAATTCAATGTTTAAATACTGAAACCAGTGTTTTGTGCATTTCCTTGATAAAATTACCAACTAAACGCAATTAATTGCTTTCGGTTTTTGGAACATTTGAAGTTCTGCATTAAGAAATTGTCTGCAGAAGTCTAATTCCCAGATTCCAATTACACAATATACAAATTGAATTCTTCATATTGCATAACTCAAACTTGTCAATGTTTAATTTATTGTGCAGAATTCAAGTGAATGTGGGATTTAAGAAAAAATGGGGATTGATGGGTTTTTTTTGCTTCAATTCATATTCAAAGTGAATGAATTTAACAAATACAAGACATAATAGAACAGAAGAATGAATAAATACGATTGACTATATCAAAATTGAAATAAAATAGATTATTTTCATTACAAATTATGTCCGCAGTAAATACACGAAATCAATCTGTATGACGTCTGTTTTGCTCCCAGATAAAGGGCTTCCAAATGAAATCTGGAGTTTACACAGCACAATGTGTAATTGGTTCGGTGTATTTCACTTTAGTAGAATTCAATAAGTATATCATGTGATTATAATCCGAGAATTGCAATTTCTGAACACAAGCTCTCACTGCAAGACATCGAAAGAAAAAACGAAGGAACTCATTTCATCCGGAAAATGTAATTGGATACTTGTTGGCTACTGAATTCATCTAAAACCAATCAAAAATAATAATGGCATCAATAATAAATGAATAATAACTATCAACCAAGATGAAAATAAGAGTGAAACTCCCACGATATGTTTACCATGACTTTCTGATGCCTGAGCTTGAGGCTCTCGGCCTCGAGGGCAGCCAGTGCCCTCGGTCTCTTGGGTGCTTTATCCTGAGGCACACAGTTGATCTCATCCTCGCCCCCGCCCCTGGGGCCGTAGTCTGGATGACTGCAGATGAAGGGAGACAGGACGATGGCCTCGTACTCGCAGCTGGAGGTCTCCTCCAGGGACAGGATCTCGTGTTTTCCCTGCTGGTGGCAAACGTACAGCAGTTTAATGGTCCTGGGTTTGTTGCTGAGGTCGCAGATTGTCCCATCAGTCATCTCGATCTCCACGTAGGGCATCTGAATGCCATCGAACTTCTTCGTGGGAATTGCCGACTTCTTGTCGGGGTTCTTCGCCAATTCGTCGTACTCTGATGAGAGCTTCTCCTTCTGCCCCTTGGGGAATCTTCCCAGGTAGAACTCTTGCACCTTCACCTTCTTCCCTTCTCGCTCTTCGTGGTATTGGCGGACGTGTCTGCCGTGACATACTTCGTATGTCCAATATGTTTCTAACTGAGGGGTGAAGAGAACAAAACTAGAGAATTCATTTGTGATTGAGTATTCGTTTATCGTTATTGATAATTAATTTATAATTATCAATAATTATAAATTAATTATAATTGATAATTAATTTATTATATCAATATTTAGAATTAGTTTATTCATTTATAATTAGAGTTTTGAGATTTTTGGAGTATTGTTCAGTACCTTGAAGGAACATATGTTCTGATTGAACAGAGGAGCTAGCAGTTCGATAGGGTTGGGCCCTGTGTAAGGCTCATCACTATTCTTCTCTTGCTTTTTAGCAACTGGAATCATGCAGGTATATTTCTCGTTGTTGGCTGTGGTTATTGGATACTGCTCGAGATTGTCCTGTGTCTGCTGAAAAAATACGAAATAATTCTCTATTTAGGGCTATCTTTGCCATGAATGGTAAATTAATTGAACAGGGGATATGAAGAAGTATGATTATTATGAGGAAAACAGTTTCAAAAAATACTGACACCTTCCGTGAAGTTTTTAGGATATGAGCTTGTAGGATTTCATCAAATTTAGCTGAAATCTGTCAAGTCTTTTGACAATTTTAGGAGTTTAAGGATTTTTAAATATTTTTCTCAAAGTTCCATGAAATTCCAATTTGATCAACACCAGATTTCATGCATTTACTCCGTTGTAAATAATGGAAATTGTGTAACCTTTCAGAAATTTTATTGTTTAAAAAAGTGAAATAGAATTGTGGCAAAATTTTGAATATATTAATGGACTCAAAATAAAACAAAAAATTCAATTTACAATTTAGTATTAATTTTCAAGAAAACGATATTGAATTCGATTAAGACTGGCAGAAAAATCATGAAATTTAAAATTTCACTGAAAATTCTATAGAATTCCATATTTTTGAGCAGCAGCCGAAAGACGAGAATGAGAGCCTGAATAATTCCCCAAAACTGCTCAATTTCTAATCAATTAAAAATCCAAGAATATATTCACCCGAATCGTTCTCATTTCCATCAATTTCCATAAATTAAAAGAACTGAAATTTACCATTTTCATTGATTTTTCTTCACATTGTGATTTGTTACCGACGAAATTCCCCAAATGGAACCCTCAGTGAAACCCTCACTTGGGGAAAATTTCCAAGTCTTTCCTAACAGTGTATGGCCTAACGATTGTTTACAATTTTCTCATTCAAAAGCTCTTAATCTTAAAAAATGCAGTTTAAAAAACCCCCCCCTGCATATTACCCCATCAGTCCCTAAAACGATCTGTTAAGTTGCTCCAAAACATGGAGCTCCAACTTTTGGAGCAAAAAAATCGATTGTCAACCCGCGAATTCAGATGAATTGTCTCACCAATAAATCCGTGCTGATCTTCCCAGGCCAAATGATTTTATAAAGTACGTCAGCATCCCTAGCCGAGAACTCCAGGCACTCCACAAGAAACAACACTTGACAAATAACCAAAAAACCGAGTCTACTTGTCCTACGCATTTTTGTACATTAGAAGTAATTATCACAGGCTGTTATTACATGTCGTGAGTGACACACGTCGCAGGACACAGTGGGATACCGAGCGGCTTACAGCATGTTTTGGTTTTATCGAAAATACTGCTGAATTGTGGAATATAGGTGCAGGTTTTTAGTGGCTCTGTGTGAGTGAAGTTGACACGCGCATGGACACGTAGAGAAACACGAGTGGTTCGGCGATGATTTCCCCCACTTCGTGAGAGCCACCGAACGCTGCAGAAAGTGCTTTCATGACAATCAAAACAAACTGACGCTTACGTGATTTTTAAGGGATTTTTCATTGGGATAAACTGATGTAATTGGGCCTTGAGGATGACTGCACACGTCATGTGCTTAACTTCCTCGGGGGGAATCCCTTTATTCTCGAGGAAAAAGGGAGAAGGCAGTGTTGTAAGTATTTAATTGCATTCAATTATCAAAGAATGCAGTGAAACCATTTAAATTTGATGAATTGATTGGAGAATGAAGTGTTCGAATCAAATGAGAAAAGTCATTGATTGAATTTACTCGGTTATTGTGCAGATGAGGGGATTGTTAATTATTTTATTAATTAGCTTTTATCTAATTGAAATAATTCAACAAGTAATTAATTAAATTGAAAAAAATGTCGTGAAATCGTTTCAATTTGATAAATTGAGGGGAGAATTGAATTTGAATTCCATGATAAAACTAATTCATTGAGTTTACTCGGTTATTGTGCAGATGAAGAGGATTTTGTTGATTTTAATAATTAGCTTCCATACTAATTGAAACAATTTATCAAGTAATTAATTAGATGGAAAAATACAATTAAATCCTTAAATTAAGTGAAAACATTACTTGATTAATTGATTAATTACCTACATTTAATTGAAATAATCATTATTGTTCGTTTAAAAATGAAAGAATGCAATGAGAAAAAAAATCCAGTGATGAGTGGAAATAGAGAATCGAATGATCAAATCAGATACTGAAACTCATTGATGAAATTTAATGATCCATTCAACAATCGAGTGAGGTACCCTAATTACTTAATTAAATATTTTCCAGTGATTAAGATAATGCAGGGCACAGCCAAATTCATGACATTCTCAGTTGAATTAAAATATCAAATTATCTAATCAAACGATCGAACTCATTACTTAATTATAACTCTTCACCTCAAACTGAAGGAACCGCTTCAATTAATTGATTAAGTGCATTTTTTTTCTTTTATCAATTAATTGCATTTTACCAATTAAAAAATTTGAATAAAACAAAAATTAAAACTCATAATAATAATCGATAATAAATAAAATTAGAAAATCGAATAGTCCTCAACTGAAATGCTAAAACGATTGATAACAAAATTGATGTTAATTATTAATTATTCAACAGATGACATTCTCGAAGATGGCATCCCTCAGCGGCATCCACATGTTCCTAAAATCCCAAGACATAAAGCTAAAAACCACAGAGATGCCGGACACAACTGTCGTCTGGAAGGAATTCGCCGAGTCGATTACTCTCATCGCAATTGCCAGTGGCACGACCAAGAGTGTTCTCGAGAAGTTCATTGATGCCGTCTTCAATGCTATGATCCTCGTGGCTGGGATCGACGAGATAAAGAACTCGAGGAATGTCGAGAGGCTGAAGAAGGAGCTGAGGAATTGTAATAACATCATTGATAAGTTGTTGGATTGCTTGGATATTGGCAACAGGAGCTGCAGTGAGATCGACTTGGTGACGATGTCGAGCAGTATATTGTGTCCTGAGAATCATTTTCTTCATGTATGGGTTCATATTTAATTCATTATTTCGAGGAATTCATATGAATTTATGATCGGTTCATCTCAGAATCAGGGATAGCCATATCCATTAATTATAATTACATTGATATCACCCTTGAATTTTAATTATTGAAGTAATCATCAATTTAAATATTCAAATTCCGAATTATTTATGAATCAGTAATTTAGTTAGGAAGATAATTATTTACTTAATAAAAAATTTGCAGTTCCGTATCATTAAATATTAAATTTATCATTTGGAAATTTAGAGTATAAATTCTAAATATAAATTTAGATTTATATTTAAACCTTAATCAATGTAAGTTGGAAATTCTTTTAATACTGAAGAATCGTAAGACTGATGGCCATTCTTGTTCAGAACAGAATGATTTGAAAATCATATTGATATTGCAATGATTTTTATTCAATTTCAGAGTAGTCTAGAGATGTTGATGGAGTATCTAGAGTCCACTTATGGCTGCATTCTGATTCATGGCTGCATGGCAGTGGGCACAGACAGCTGGCTCCAGCTAGACCCCATCGAGAAGAAATTACTGATGATGGCAGCCTCGATGGACAGCACCTGCTCCACCTGTGATCTTCCAGTATTTCTCCCCAAGATGAGCCCCAACGTAATTGAACACAACTCCTCAACTCTGAAATTAATTCACGACATTTCATGCAAGAGACTCTTCTGATGTACTCATTAATTCTATTAATTGTAGGTCGCATTCAGACTGATATCAGTAACTCTGATAAGAGGAATTCAAGTCCTAGCCCTCTGTGGGCCTCGTCCAGACTTGATCGAAGTGGAGAAAACTGTTATCCAACACTGGAGGAATAACGTGGACACTCTGAGAGCTGCTGAGCAGGCGTATCCTCAGTGTTATCCAGCTGATCTGTCCTTGGATCCATCAATTCTAGGGTAAATCAAGAATATGAGAAATTAAGGCCCGAATGAATCATCTTTCGAACGTGATCTTGGTTGTTTTTTTTGTTTTGATAATCTGAAATGATCTCCAATTGCTATTTAGTTTTACATAGCCCTGGAGTCTCCAAAAATTATGATTCTACAATCAAAAAACATTGAAAAGAAGCTGAACATTTTTAAAGAGCGTTTTTAATATTATTGGGAAATAAACCCAATAGGGAGGAAATTGCAAATTAATAATTTGATGTATCTAATGGCTGTTATGTCGTCATTTGTCACAGTAGTCAATGGCTATCAGATCGTTAGTTACCATGATAAATTATCCATTCACTATTTCCTCTCTATCGGACCTATTTCTTAATCTTTATTAAAAACTCTCTTTGAAAATGTTTTTTTTCTACTTTTTTTAATTGTACAATCATAATTTTTAAGGACTCCTGCGTGATGTAATCCAATGGAAATTGTGATATATTTTACATTATGAAGATGGAAAAACAATCGAGATAACATTCGAAAGATAGTCCACCCGGGCCTTGAATTCTAAATCGCATTGGAATAATTTACGTTTTCAACTTACGGAAATCCTACAGGATTTACTATGAAGAAATAAAATATTTTGTATAGAATTTTTCGGATAAAGGTCCTATAACATTAAAGTGTTAATAATGTTAATGTTAATAATGTTAAATATTAATTCTATCGGAATTTCTATAACATTTTTTTATAGATGTTGAGTCTAGAATTAAAACGAAAAAATCTATACTTGAATTTATTTTTAGATTTCTACTAGTAGACTGCAACATTGGAAAATTCGTCATGGGAAGAAACTCGAACATGCAGTCGACGAACCAACAAATGGGCACTCAGAGACTCGACATTCTCAAGACATTTTATTATCAGGCGGTGGAGCCATTCCTATTCTCCCAAAAAACTGAAACCCCAGTTGGAGAGAAAAATCCAAGTGATCGTAAAGTGATTCATGCCAGGGAGACTTACTGGTGTTCAGAGTACCACAAGTGTCACGCTTTCAGGGAGAAGGACAATATTCTGTGCATTTTGTACCCTTACTCCGTACCGAATTACACGATAAGACTAATAACTCGAAAGACATTGAAAATACTCATTTCTGACAAGCAAACCTGCTGGTGAAACACGCATTATTAATTGAGTATTATTCAGTCATCAACAATTACTTTTTACAACGGAAGTTTTTTACATTTTATACGAAACTCAACTGGTGCTAATGAAAAAATAATACAAGTGAAAGAGCGATTGCGTAAATCTGTGGAAATCGAGTGTGATTTGATCTTTTAATTATTAAATTCTGAAATTTTCTACATACTATTCAATTAAAGAGAACATTCTCATAAGCTAATTTTTCATTTATTTTTTTTATCCTGAAGAATAACTCCAACAGGAACTTTGAAACTTGAGACTCAAATTCTTCCTGAGATTTGCAGAAATTCAGAACTAAATCGAGACTTGTGCCGATTGAACACAAAAACAACAATCTAAAAACACCAATTATCACTAGGTAAAAAAATGCAAAAACGTCATCATGAATACGTTTATTAAAATCGACTCCTTCACTCCCCTCGAAACAACTCCATTCAAATCTCAAAATAACTCAAAATCGATCGATCATCAGTTCATTCCCCGGAACATGACTAGAAGATCAACAAAACGTCGCCATAACGAAGAAAACGTCTAAACATAACAATAATTTCCTAATTAATCCGTAAAAATCGTCATCACTCTGCCCTGTTGAGCTCTGATATGCTGTATTTACGATTCCTCAGATTGATGACGACAACAGTGATATTATCGAGTGATCCCCTGTAATAACTCTGCAAGGTGAGGCTTTTTGCCCCGAAGTAGGGTTCGTTGAGCCTCTCCCTGATGTAGGCAACGGCCTCTTCATTCGAGAAAGTGTCCCACAGACCATCAGACGCGAGGATCAGAAAGGACGGATCGTGATCGCTCAGATCGAACGTCAGAATGTCAGGATCAGCAATGACGAGTTTTCGGTCCTTCAGGGGGTAGTCACCGAGGGCTCGGGACGTTGCCAGGATCCCTGCCACCCTCCAGACACCGTTGAAGGTCACCAAGCCCCCGGCTTTGTTGATCCTCTGCCTCTCGCGCTGCTGCTGGGGCTTGTGATCGAAGGACAGGGGAATTGCGTTCCCTTTGCTGTCACACATTACACCTCTCGAGTCTCCAACATTGGCTACGGTCAATTTATTGTCCTCCAGGACAGCTATCAGGGCTGTCGTTCCTGCCACATCCATGTTCTTCTTGGCGGCTTGAATCAGGTGACTGTCCACAGCTAAAACCTGAAATTTTCAGGGGTGAAAGATGAGAATCTATTTGAGTACAAGTTGGGGTGAGGAAATAGAAGTGATCAATTTGGTGCAATCAACCAATTTTTGAGTAATGTTTAGCAAGTCATCACATCAGATGATAAAACTTTCTAATTCATTAATTAATTGACTTCCATTCATTATAATAATGGAGGGCATAAGCAAATTGCATTTATCAATTATAAAAATTTCAGGGGAAAAATAACATTGAATAATAAAGCTATTTTCTTTCTAGCATAATTGTTCGGGGGTCGGCCTAAATCATTAATTTAATAATATCATGATGTTTGAACTTTAGTGATATTTGAAAAATAATAAAATGATTGATAATTTGAATTTTCAATTGATTATTGAGTAAATAATTCTAAATTTCATAAAAGGATTTTCGATTAGCCAAATAATCGTCAATCTTCCAAATTCAATTATTGATTGATAAAATAATTCAGAATTTGAATATTTAATTGATAATTAATGTAATAGTTGAAAAATTGTTGAGTAATATTAACAATTGACTCATTCAAAAACTAACTTTATTCAAAACTTTATTTAAAAAAAATTAATTTATTAATTAAATTGCGAAGATTTTCTAGTACTTTTTATTCAACTTTTCTCTCCATGTAATGAATTTACTGATCAGTGCGATCTGTCATTAATGAAAATCACTACGAACCTCGTCAGTCAAGAGCTTAGCGTAATTAATCCTCTGTCCTTCTATGTACATCGACATGTCCACAGTCTTCGGAGGGGTCTCGGGGGGTCGATCGTGCCGGACTTCCCTCGTTATTGGACGGACTAGGCTATTCAGCTTGTTCAGGAGCTCGGGATCTGTTATTGAGCCTGATTTACTCTTTATGGTGTCGTCAGTGGTGGACACAGTCTTCCGGAAGGACTTGCGTTTCTCCAGCGGACTCTCAGGCACTTTCGGCTCACTCGGGGGGTTCGGGGGGTCAGACTCCTGAGGGCTCACTGGAGCCTTTCCTGCGATCATGTTCTTCAGCTCGATCACCTTCCTGTTTATGTTGGGCATCAACTTGTCGCGGGCGTAATCCGCTGCAAACTTTAATTTTTATGGGGGAATTGAGAGAGGATTTTATTTGGTGAACGAGTAGAGGGGAATATTGAGATTTTTTAGGGGTTGATGAAGTAAATGACAATTTTTGTTGGTAATTTTTTCAGTTTGAGAAAGGGAAAGAATATCCAAGTACTTTGCAGTCGAAGAACAAAAACAGAAAAGCATTTGAGCCCCATTTGACCCTAAGTATCCGGAAGTTTTACAATGATTTTATTTTTTAAACTTTGCAGGTCTGAATTTGAATATTGATATTGAACCGTTAAAAAACATTTTTAAACTCTGAAAAAAATAGAACTTTGACCTTTGGAGGAAGATTAATGAAATCATTGAAAAATTGCAATTTTCGAGAATTACGAGCATTTTCTACAAACAATTTTGAGCAATCATCTTTTCACCATAAAAAATCATTTGTTCGGAATTGTAACAAATTTATTCACATTTAGAATTTTACCAGAAATCGATTTCATGCATATCATTTCTTTGGTTTCAATTATTGATGTATAAACAACGACTGTTTAAAAACATAATAATTCTGTGCAAAATGTAATGTTAATGACACTGAATATTCATGATTTTGTTAAACTTTTTCTCCCGCAATTGAATTAACAAATTTGGTGATTGAAAATGGTTGAATCTATAGTGTGCTCTGCACCAATCGGTAAAAGATACTGAGACATCCTTAACATTCCCTCTCAAAATTACTTATTGACGAGATCAAAGTGCAATTATCTAAAAAAATGAAACTGATTCTTTCCATTTTTTTTCTAATTCTCTCATTATCACTGAATTTGTGAAATTATCTTGAATTATCTTGAGAAGGAGTGAGTTTAGGGCAAAATGTCAAAAGAAATTTTTTTTAGTTTATAAAATTTCCCACAAAAATTTTCTTATCACATTTTCCCCTGAACTCGCTCCTTCCCAAGATAATCCCTTAATTAAAAAATTAATCAACTGAAGACTCATCAAATTACCTCTCCCCCGTGTCCATCGAAAACCGCAAAAATCGAAACCCCAGTTTTGTTGATATCCTCATTAACTACGAATCTATCCTCCATATGAGGCCGATGTCCCTGTACTGCGTATGCCGCGACATAACCCTCCTTGAGTTCCCACTTGAGCTTTTCGCCACTAGTGCTTGCATTGGCAACGAGGAACTGCAGCTTCGACACCTGAAATGCCCAAAAAAACCCTCAACAACTCCATCAAACGTTCATTCACCACCTGACATACCTTCGAACTCGTTTTTCCAAGGGTATACTGAATCTTCCCGAGCAAAGTTCTGCTCCAAACATCGACTGCCTGCAGGTAGAACAGTATGACGAACATAACTGTACCACAGAACAACACTTCTGGCTTGAGCGCATACAGACGCATCATCCTCCAAAAATAACCGATTGGTGTATTAGAACCAGCGGTTAGACTAGTGGGCAAACCCACGGCAAATTTTGAGAGGAGCTTCATGTATGATACATACGTCTGTGGATTAAATAAATATGGGGTATAAATATTATAATCTAAATCATTGCCACAGACATGCATTTGAATACGAAATGTTATTAACTCTTTGAAGAAATTATTTCTTTGCAATTGCAAAATTGGAAAAATTTATGACAATTATGGAGTGCAGTTGCAGCAATGATAAGTGCAAATGAAGAATTCATAATTTTTTTAGAACTCAAATCATTATCACAGTCAATTAAATTCACTCTTAATTATTCACGATTGAGGATTTTTTTTATTAATTAGCCCTTTGCAACATGAAAAAAAAATGATAGATGATTTTTTGAAGTTATTAACATGAAGGGAATTATCTTAAATGTGAATATAAAACGTTATTAACTCTTTGAAAAAATTATTTTTTTGCAATTGCAAAATTGGAAAAATTTATGACAATTATGGAGTGCAGTTGCAACAATGATAAGTTTAAAGGAAGAATAGATGATTTTTTCAGATGATACTCATTACATTCCATTGAAATCATGAATTATTAATAACTCTTTCAATTAATTGTTCCCGCAGCAAATTTTGAGAGGAGTTTCATGTATAATAAACACGTCTGTTGATTAAATAGATGTGGGGTATAAACATCATGATCCAAATCATTGTCGCTAACAATTAAATTCACTCTTAATTACTCATGATTGAGAATATTTTAAATCAATTATCATTATTTGCAACGAAAGAATTAAAAAGCACCCAAGACAATTGCTTAGAGCAAAAAATGATAGATTGATTAACACGAAGGCAATAAGATTTCATTTGAATATTAAATCGTTAATAATTTTGAGAACAATTTTTTTTGCAAAAACAAAGTTATAAAAATCAATGAATGAAGTCTCTAAAGGAAATGATATTCGGGCTATAAACATTGAAATCAAGATCATTTCCGCAGACAATTAAATCGATTAATTAAATTAATTCGAAGATTTTTTAAAATTATCCCTTTGCAAAGACAACAGAAAAACACCCAAGAAAATTGTTTACAACAAAGTCCGTTTGGATATTAAATCATTAATAATTCTTAGTAACAATGATTGCGTTGCACCAACAAAATTGGAAAAATTTACAATTATCAAATGCAATTAAATCAGCTACGAGTGTAAATGAAGGATTTTTTAAACTAATTTGCAGACAATTACACTGTATTTTAAAAAATCAGTCATTAATACTCAGCTATTAATTCCTTAGCAAACAAGCGATGAATGATGAATTAAAATACTTCTCCCCGAGAAAATAACATATAATTTAATTAATGAATCACCCACAATTTTTTAAGCAATGATTAATATCCAAAACAAAATCAAAACCCAAAAAAGCAATTATCGACAGCAGCGAGAGCACAAATCATCGTAAAATGAGTTAAATTCCCCCTCAATACTCCTTGATAATTACATTCCAACAATACTAATAAATGAAAACTCATATTTTCAATCAATCATCCCTTTGCAACAACAAACCAAACAACAAAAACAATGAACCACTCTGCAACCCAATTCCATCCCCCCACACTATCGGAGCATGTCAAACTGTCCCGACAGCTAACCTATCACCACAATCACCACTAATTAACACCCTTTAATTACCTGATAAAGCACTTTATCCTCCAATTCATCATCCATATCCCTCCAATCTCCAACCTCAAAAACCGATAGCCCAAAAATCCCCCTCAAATACCCAAAAAATTGAACTTTGAATTCCAAATTCAAAAGTCACATCGCAAAACTGCGTAATCCACCGAACGATTAAAATTCCCCTCGATAAAACCCAAAAAGATGTCTTTATTGGACCCGCCGGAGTTATCAAAACCCTAATTTGTCTAAAATAGAGAGCTCATTTTTACGAAAGAGTCGTATTTTCGAGAGGTTTTGACACATGTATATCTAGTCCAGTAAAATAATGTTTTCATGAGTTTTAATTGGATTTTTCCCCTGCGCAAGTGTTCCCATTGGTCCAGCGACTCGAATGTGGTTGGCACCCGTGTCATTGGCTTTGCGTTTATCATTCCGCCGGATCCACCAGTAAAAACCCCTGGGGCGGGGGGGCCAGAAGCCACCACCTTCCTGAAGACCCTCTCCCTCCCTCTCACTTCATCCCACAAACTCACATCTCTCCGTCTCCCTCTCTCAAAAGCTGACGCTTCCTTTGAGGTGTCTTAACCAATCGGAGTAACGTACGAAATTTACGCACAGGAATATACTGACGTGTCCCCAAAAGCCCACCACTCTCGCGATTCATGATCATTCTCGAAACAGAAGTAAATTAAACGCACGACGTGACGAGCTACCAATTTGTTATCGGTTATTGTGTGTTGACTAAATTGTTTGTTATATCATCAGCATCAGTGGACTCATTGTGGCTAAACTATGGCTGTAGGAATCACTAATTTCGTCAATTCCTTCACCAACAGACTGTAAGTAATCCCCAGTACCTACTCATTTTATTTTGCAAGAACGAGAAGAAAAATCGTTATCAGAACGCGTTTTTGGGGAAATAGATTATTTGTTTATGTCCGCTGGGGAACAGATGGGGCAGCTCGGATCAATTATCTTCGGGGTTGGAGGGGATGCTCCTGAACGTTTTTTTTGGCAATTTTTGTCGATGATGTAACGAAAAACAGAAAGCTGATTGGGTCGAGTCATTGGGTGATTTCGAAGAGAGTGGACGCTCCTGACTTTTTTTATTTCAATAATTCATGAGTTGTGGATTGAAGGAGGGGAAGTGCTCCTTCAATGGCGGGAGTGGGGCAGAATGCGAGAATTTTTTTTATGAAAAGCATTTTTCCTGGTCTTTGTAATTAGTCTGAACTGAGCTTGATTGATTATTTCAGTTCTGAGTCGAAACAGGTGAGAAGGGGTTTTTTCCTTTTGTATTTTGTAGGTATTTTTTTGGGCTTTAAAATGAGACCTGAGTCATTCAAATCGTATGGTTTGGTCGGGAATTATTGGAAATTCAAAGAGGTCCATTTTACCTCACTTGCCCTACTCCCAGGGAAATGACACTAACAGTGTGAATCTAGTAAAACTCTGTGTGATGTTTTTTTCATTTTTTTCAACAGTATTTCAAGAGGATTTTAAATAAATCTTCTACATAATTGTTTCATTTTTAATTAATCAACTCTTTTTTTGTGAAGGACAATTTGTTCGTATTAAATTAACTATTTACTTGATATGAAGGGAAACGCAAGTAAAAGTCAAGTTCAAGGTCGAATAAAAGCTGCATTACGAGATATTTAAATAAACCCGTTTGTTTGATTCAAATAAACCATTTCGCCGGGTAACTTCTCAAACGATAGAAAAACGTTGTTTTATTCGATTGTTTCTTATGAACATTAATGAATTTGTTCCTGAACTCCGGAATTTTTGAGAACTTTACTTCAATCCAATCAAATGAAACTATTTTTTTTATTTTTTCATTTGTTGCAATAATGTTTCAAGAAGAATTCAAATAAATTGTTTATTAAAATCATCAAAGCAATTCAGTAGCGAAGTGGTAAAACGGTTTAAGTCGACTTATTTCCCAATTAAGTTTTTGAAGAATATTTCCGAATTTAAAGGAGATAACGAAATTTTTGTCACTACATTTGTTGTAGCACTCAATCGGCTCTACAAAAAAGGTTATAACCAAAATTTTGATATCTCCCTTACGTTCCGAGATATTCATTGAAAACTGGTCAATAGTCAAAATTGACTTGTACCGTTTTACACTTCGCTGCTGATTTACTTAATATGAATAGAAATCCAAATAAAAATCAAGTTCAAGGTTGAATAAAGCTTCATTACGACCTATCCAAATAATCCCCTTTATTTAACTCAAGTAAACTATTTCTCTGAGTTTTAAATAAACTGTTTCTCTGGGCTTTTTTCTGTGAAAAAAATGTCGATTTATCCCCTTGTTTGTTACTAAAATTGATAAATTTATTCACGAGTTATCAACAAAAATTGATTCTTCATTTTTCCGTACACGTTACACGATGATTATCATTTCCACTGTTTTTATGCGAAGCACGAACGTATTGAGTGGCATTCCTCGTATTTCCCCGATAAGACGCAGCTGATAGTGAAGACGTGTTGGACTCATTAAGAGTTACATCGGCCTTCAGTTGAGCATTAAGTAGCTGACGTATTCGCAATAATTTATTGGACTGTTTTTGTGTCGATAGGGAGGCACCGCTACGGCAACACCTCAAGAATGTCTACGGGTGTTTGGCAATGTCAACATTGGCAGCAGGGACTGGTGCCTGTGTGCACCTGTTCACGGATCTCCTCGAGGCGAGTCTCTTGAGTTCTCTGGGCGCCCTGGGGCTGTTGATCGCCCTGGCGGTGACGCCCGACAATGGGAAAAATCAGAAGCTTCGGCTCGGGTATCTCCTGGGATTCGCATTCCTCTCGGGTCTCGGATTGGGTCCTCTTCTGGAGATTGTCATCAGCGTTGACCCGAGCATCATTGTCACTGCACTCGTTGGTGAGTTTCATGGGGTTGACGTCATTTTTTTGGGGAATTCTAGAGTAGGAAATTGAAGGAGAGACTCAAACCTCTGGCACTGAGGGAGGCATTGAATTCTGGAATTTCCTAGGTTTTTTTTTATGTTGAGGAGAACTTTAAACGTAAATTTTATCTGCTATGGAACAAATAAAATACATAATCGTGAGCAAGTTGGTGAAACTGAAAAGTTCTGGAAGTTTTCGCTCTTTTTATGGAAATATGAACTTTGAAACGACGAAAAATGGAGGAAAACGTTTACAAACGATGAGTCATACTCGATATTTTTGTTAATGGTCAACTTATCTGGGAATTTTTCAGTTGATTCATTGTTAATCTCAAATCATTTCGATGGAAAATTATTAATTATCAAACAATGTGGAAAAAACTGAGGAAATGGGAAAAAGATATCAAATCCAGAAATTTGTGGATTGTTTCGTGTTTATGGCAATTTAAAACACACATTTTATCTGCGATGTAGGAAGCAAAAATGTGATATTATAATGACCAATAAAAATAAAAATTAATTAGTTATTATTAATAATTAATTATCCATTTTTCAATTCATTTAAATTTTCACTCGCTCAACTAACTAATCAAATTTTAACTTATTTTACCACAATGAAAGTGTAACCTCTCACCGTGACGATCAGGAGCAGACTAAGTGCGTACCCATCGTAAATTCATATTTTCAGTATTTTATTTTGTGAATTTCCGAGAATTCAAAAACAATGACTCCTCCAGGAAAAAACATGTACAACTTACTCTCTACTCACCAGTGTAAAAAGGAAAACTCAATTGTAAAAATATAAATTCAATTGCGCTCTACGTCGGGACTCTGGATTCATTCCAGCAACCTGCTCAGCTCCACAGAACAATCCTGAGATTTCTAGATTTTTCGTATTGAAAGCACGACGAAAAGGCCCCCCCACAAAAACCTTGAAATCAAACTTTCCAGAATTTTCTCTACTTCGCGTGACAACGCATTTTCCTCGCATCAATATTGAAATATACCATCACCCTCACTGCAAACTTCCCGCATAAGTTCACTCCCCAAGTAAACGAAAGAAACAGGCGACGAACTTTGTTGCCTAATTAACGATATTTTATTCCCAACTTTCAACTTCAGGATCGACCGTTGTTTTCGTCTCGTTCAGCATTTCCGCGCTGTACGCCCCTCGGGGCCAGTGGCTGTACCTAGGAGGCACTCTCATCGGCTTGTCCAACATCGCCATTCTCCTGCTGCTCTCCAACATCTTCTTGCGCTCATTCTTCGTCTACCAAGCTCAACTGTATCTGGGTCTCGCCCTCATGTGTCTCTTCATCATCTTCGATACTCAGCTGATCGTCGAGAAGTTCCACATGGGCAGCAAGGACTTCATTGGTCACTCACTCGAGCTGTTCATTGACCTCTTCAGGGTATTCCGTTACTTGCTCGAAATTCTGGAAATCAAGGTAGTTAACACATAATTTTAAAACCATTTTTTAGTCATTAAACTCGATTTTTTCATGAATATCTTTGAGTTTGAGGCAGAATTACATTTTCATGAGGAAAAAAAATCTTTACAATTGTTTTGTCTCTGACACGGAGATCAGAATTTTTAAAATGAAATCAATTTTTTCTAAAACTGTTGTAAATAACTCTATTCATTTCTTTAACCGCTAAATTTATAAGAAAAACATCTAGACTTTTTTTTGAGAATTGTCCTTCACATTTAACAATTCAATAATTTGAATTGTTTATTCTTTGAAATTTCAATCATGAAATTTCTCATCGAAATTTTCTCCTGAAAATTCCTCGCCATATCAATCTAAAAAAATGTAAATCAATGTTTTCCAATTTTGTTATTTTCCAGGAGCAGTCGAAGCGCAAACGCAAGCAATAATAAAAGCGTGATAAAATCGAGAGGTGTCACCGACATTCGAGTAAATCCATTATAGAGGTCTTCATCCTTTCTATTATACATATATCTACTTTAATTCATATTTAAAATAATAAACCGCGAAAAATTAAGAGGATACTAGATTTACTACGATAAACAAACTTGTTTATACTTGGTTAACGAGTGACTAATGAATATGTTTTCGATGAATATTCGCGAGCCAGTGAGATTGCCGAGCATTACTCTTCTCTTTATTTTGTAAAGATAAAAATTCCGTAAATTATCCCGTGTCAATTGTTCCGTTTCTTCTCTTTGAATTTACACGTACTGTAATTATTAAATTATGAGGTTTATTATAATACAATATTTTTCAACTTATCAATCAATCTAATAAATTTATCATAAATAATTTATCCTGTGGTTGTTTCAATTCTATGTACTTATTTTATTTCAGGAGTCGAGTATTTTTTTCTCATATTCAATAACGAATTGTCAATTATTTCAAATTATCATCAATGTATACTTCCGATTGCGATCGTTTCTACATTTTTTCCTCGTGTAGACATAACAATTCGTCATTAAATATTATTATAACCTTATTGAAATATCGAAGTGAATGGGAAGTTTAATCCAGGTTAAAGGGGCAGTATATCAATTGAATAAAGAAGTTCGACGTCTTGCGAGTTCGAAGTCTTACATTCGCGCAGAAAAGAGAACAAACTGCAATCACACAAAAGACTATACATTCAGTCCCATTCCATACTCACACACAGGGTAAATAGTCAATTACTTCATTCTATAACAATTTAGCTATTTGTTATTTTTTATTGGCAATAAAATTAATAAACGAAGACCACTGTTTGTCTATATTATGTGTTTCACTTTATTAAAATCTAGTCTTTACACATACATTACACAACTCGTTATGAAAAAAAAAAGAAAAATCATGTGTAATCGATTAGTCCTTCATGTATGAAAAGTGATGGAGTAAATACTAATGTAGATGTAATAACGATAACACATTGAAACTTCGTGTTATCGTTAAAAGAAAATTTACACATTCTGTCATCGTAGATGCGAGCAATTGCCATCATTAATTGGCTGCTCAATACGGGCGCTGGCGATCCCTGTCCCTGTCGCCGCGTCTAAAAAAATACGAAGGAATGTTTATTAATAGTTAATGGGGATGGGGGTGAGTTGTGAATCGATGGGAGTTACTACTGACCCGCCACCTCCACGCATGGGCCCTCCACGTCCACGTCCTCCACTGCCACCTCTGTCACCCCCACGGAATCCTCCACCCCCGCCTCTGCCACCTCGGTCGCCACCACCACGTCCACCACGATCATTCCTGAATCCACCACCACCTCGTCCACCTCTGTCTCCACCACGACCTCCTCGGCCACCTCCGCCGCCACCACCACCACCACCACCTCCTGCACCTTCTGGTTTCGAGCTTTTGCAGAGGTTGCACTCGTCACGCCAGGCGAAGTTTGTGTTTCCGCAGTCGGGATTTGTACATCTGGCGATTGGAAATTAACAAAATGATGAAAAATTAATAGGAATTCATTACATGGCCGACAATTTTTTACTGAAATTTTCGGTAGACTGTGGGAATTTTTGACAAGTGGCAGTTCCACTGAAATTTCAAGCAATTTTATTTAAAAAAATCAATTGGGAGGTTAAATTTCAGTCCGATTATTCTATGGGAGGTAATAGGAATCAAGAAAGTTCAGATAGATAAATTCCTGAATTCTTAATTAATTGAAAATTCAAATAAGGTTCAAAATTCTTGTTTAAAAGTTTGAATTTTATTAATTATTCTTCCTCAAATCGAGCCCAATATCGATTTCCTGAAAATTACTACTAAACTATCCATGAAATTTCAAGTCTATTTCTAACATTCAAAAATGTATTGTGGAAATTTTAATGACTCATTGAGTTTTTTATGAAATGGACGGATTGTTCCTCCACAAAACATATAATTCTTCCTTTTAATGTGGACCCTAGCCTGAGCTCAATTCATAAATTGGTTTCTCAGTTCTGAACACTGAAAATAAAAACATCCTAAACCCTCAATTCCAGTAAAACTGCAAAATCAACGAAAAACTCGTGTGTGTAATCAATCTAAAATTAATTAATTTTAAATAGAGAAAAATGGGACGAACAGGAGAATGAATTGATAAAATTTGAATCGGAGGAAAGAAGAATAACAAATGAAGATGAAGAATAACAAATAAGAGATGTGAATTGCAGAAGAAAGGTTTCAAGGAAAATGAAGAATGTAGTCATGACAGAATCTAATTGATTAGCAATTCGTAACAATATAATGAAGAGCTGTACCTCCAATCGCCTCCGCGACCACCGGAGTCTCTCCTGTCGTCTCCTCCCCCACCGCCGCCGCGATGATGATCGCCCCCATCCCTGTCTCCTCCACCCCCGCGACCTCCAAAACCTCCCCTCCCACGCCCACCACCACCAGGAGCACCGCCTGTGCCACCACCTCGTCCACCCCCGCGTCCTCCCTGCCAGTTGCTCTTGTGCTGAGCCATCTGCACTTTTATCGTGCAACCCTTGAAATCCTTGCCGTCAAACCAAGTGATCGCAGAGCGTGCTGCATCCTGATCGTCGTACGTCACCGTTGCTTCGCCTTTCGGCTTGCCGGTGTTCTTGTCTCTGTACACCCAAATCTTTGGTTTGCCAGTGCGCTTATCGTTCTGGAAGGAAGATGATGCGATTCAGAAAGAAGAATTGGCGACAATTTTTTATTTTTTAAGAAAACATTAACAAAGTTATGATAAAGAATGCAATAAATATGGTAAAAATCACAATATTTTCGTGAAACATTAACTTGAAATATTCTAATCTTTAGTAGAGTTTGTCAGTCAGCTTTGAAGATTTTTTTTAATATCTAAGAATCCAATTGGGATAGATGCAATTTTATGAAAAATTTTTTTTTTCGAAAATGACAAAGTTCTGATAAAGAATGCAGTAAGTTTCGTAAAAAAATGTCAGAATTTTCGTGAAATTCCAACTCTCTTTTTATTTTAACTTAGAATTCAATTTTTTCAAAGGGGATTCTTCCTAAAAATTACATTTTCATGAAATTTAAACTTGAAATATTGTAAATTTTACTGCAGTTATCTATTGGAGGAACGATAATTTTCCATTCGGCTCGCGTAATTATTGTCATGTCACCAATTCCTCACCTTGATGATCCCAATAGCCCCAAAATGCTGACAAATTTCCTCCTCAGAGACCCCTGGATCCATTCCCGAAACGAAAATAGTGTCCTCTTGCACGACCATCCCGTCATTGCCGCCATTCCGGTCACCAAAGCCCCCTGCAACGCGGCCACAATTAAAAATCCCATAACCAGTAATCCTTGAAAAACCTCTCAATCTCTCAACAGCCCTACCAGGATCGACAGTTCATGAAAAAAACTCTACTATTGCCCTAATAACTACAATAATTTTCTCCAAAGCAACGTGAACCCGCGGTTTATCGAAAATAAATAAGCAAACATTTTGTACAGTTATGCACGCACGAGAAAATCTCATGAAAAAAACCTGGAAAATTTAATAGGAAATTCTGTTGCAGAATTTTGCAGCTTTGCATAGAAAATATTTCACAAAATTTCATCTTTCAATACAACTTTCTCCATAAAGACAATTTTATACGGATTCCTCGACATGAATTTTCCTAGTTTTACTTCATTTTTCTTCTTTCATAAAAAAAAAACTTGAAAAATATGACCCGAGTAATTCCTATAGAAGATGTCTGAATAGAATAAGTTGCACAGAAAAATAAAATCCTATAGATTTTTCTATAGAATATTTTCCACTGAACATTTCCATCTGAAGAATAAATTCTTCAATAGAATCCGCCAAAAGCTAATAGAAAGTTCAATCGAAATCCACCAGAATTTTCTAAAAAATTCCCTAGCGTTTTCCACAAAGCTTCTTCGTACGCGTGAAACAGCACATCGACCATGATAAACTCAAAAACATCATTACGATGACAATAAAAAATTTGTTCATCTCCAGCCAAAATCCTCTACCATTGATTTAAATAAATCATCGATCAACACCCATCGTTGTCATTCCAATGGTCATGGCTTGTTCATGACAATATTTTACCACATGCCCTGTATTTAAGTTTCACCGACCCATTCACCGAGTCACTGTTAACTCTTTTACCCACCAACAATTCTCTTACAATAAAATTGTAAAAATTTGTCTTTACCATTAAATATTCGGTTTTAAATCACACATCTGTTACCCTGCCTAGTATTAACATTACATATCCACTTAAATTTGATCACTTTCATATTCCTCGATACTCTCCATAACGTGAATATAAAAATACCAATGATATAACCATGTTGAATTAAAAAAAAAAATACCTCCCGCAGTTAATGTACCGCCAAAAAACACCAAATGAATTTCGACTAAGTATCTCATCGTAATCCAACACAAGGTTGCAGTTGCATATAAAAGGGCTCCATCGTCGTAATAATAAACCATTTGAATAAATAATATACCAAAAATACACCTCTGACGTAATGAGGAACTCTTGCATTGCTCTACATATCGAGCACACCAGTCGCTTCGTAATACGATTTGTTATAAAAATGCGAAACTTTCAGGGTTTCATACTCATTCTAGTTGCTGTTTCGATCCAGCTTGGGTTCAATACTAGAATTAGCCACCACTGATTGACGAATCGATCATTAATAAACGGCATACTTCAACACCGATGCAGTATTTTGTTGACAAATGGACTGTTACACACAAGAGAGTTCCTTCATTTTTTAATGGATCAGATGTTTTGCATTCAAACCCTCTCTCAAGGAATTGCATTCGAATTTTCGATTGTGCGAATTTGGGTGCAATTTGAGATCAAAATGTTCATGGAATTTTTTTATGTACTCATGTTTTCTACGGTGGGCGATTATTGATGCTTCAATTACAGCTTAAATTCTCAATAGACTGAACATTTAGGAAAATATTGAACTTTCACGGCTTGCAATATTTTTTAGTGTCAAATCGACCTGAAAATCGCAATATTCATGTGGGTAAAAAAATTTAATGCTTGTAGGAAATTTTTTTTTATTCATGCAAGTTCCCTGTTCGAAATGTATAATTCAAGTATCTCTTTTCTTTTTCTTGAGCTCCAAATACTCAAATTAAGATAAATCCGCAGACAATAGCAGCCAAAAGTTAGTCCCTTTAGATTTCCAGAAAAAATTCTAAATGACTTAATTTATGGCATTCTCACAAGTATTGAGTTTTTCTATCCTCATGTTGTTGATGAAGACAACAATAATTGTTTGGATCAAATAAGAAATTATTTGTTAATTCATGGTTGACAATTTCGAATTATAAAATAAGAATTACAATTCCTGCAGGCAAGATCTTGATGCAAAGCATAACATTAAAAAAAAAAATAAAGAAACTATTGCGTGTAATGGGTCACTCGAAGTATTCCGAATAATCAATTGTATCCTTAAAATAACACAATCGCGATGTGGCAGCCCTTTCATATAATAAAAGTAACCGAGTATTAATTGATAAAATGTTGAATCTTTAAAAATATTAGATTGAATGCGTGAATAAGCACCAGATCAGTACAGTACGATCTGGTGCATTTACCTTTGTTATAACCACCACGGCCACCGCCACTGCTAAAACACAGAAGCAGATATACCAATGAGACGACTCATGGGGGGACAGACTCGATCAGTTCGATCGTTGATGTGTTTTTTCATATCGTTGATTCAATGCCAACCCCTTCTCATTCCTTTCTCTTGATGGTTACCTACTGTCTAAATGTCTGTCACCATATTTTTTTTTGTTTTTTTTTTTCGATCAAATTAACATTATCTTATACTATGTCAAGTAACAAGTTGCAGTCCGTTGATTTATTGGTGTCAGCATGCAGGTTTACCTTCTGTGATTACAACTAACGATTGTCCAATATAAGAATATCCCAGTGGAACAGTCCCGAAGAGGAGGTATATTTTTCAGGGCTTCATGAGCAAATGTTCGAGTTTGTCGAACCTGTTGATATGACGAAATACTAGAAATAATTCTGCCTATGACGCGGGATAAAAGGAGACTTCATTAGTTTCCGAAAATTTTGTTGGATTGCAAACAAATTATTCTATTTCGTCAAGAACTTAAGGAGTTTTCAACATTGAAATAAGTGTCTATTTTATTCCATTCAGGTTTTCAGTTTTATAGTAGTTATTTTCAGTCGATGATCAATTGAACAACTAATTTTCTACCAAGAAACCGTAATTTTACATGTGTGAGCAAATTCAACTCAAGTTTATTGAAATTGTAGAGAAAAATGTGACGTGAAAAGAATATTCACCAAAAGAATTGTTCAGTAATTTCCAATAATGTCAATCATTGAAAATTTATGCAATTTTATGAGAATTTTACTAAAACCTCTAGTAAATGCAATAACTAGAAAAAAATTACAACATTTTTATAAAATTTGTATTCAAAATATTGAAATTTGAAGTGGATTTACGGCATTTTTCATAACAAAAAAAAATAGAAAATTGGAAAAGTGAATAAATGAATGAATGATTGAATAAAATGGCATAAAAAAATTTATTTCAGTAAACAGCAGTGTCATTTTTCAAATTTTCCTCCCCACGCATTCATGTACTCAGGGACTGTACCACCGAGATATCCTTCCACTCCAATAAACCAGATTCTAATAGTCTCAATGAAACCACAAAACAAGTGGAGCCGAAAACGCATTATTTTCCATTACCAGTAAAAATTCTCCACGAGGTATAAACAGAGGGTAGAGTCCACAGCACATATTTTATACTGTTAATTTCTAGTAGAAAGTGTATCAACGAGCCTGAGCTGGATACCAAGCACCGAGTGGCGATACAAAATCGTCAATGGTCACACGATCTTTTCAGCTGTTTTTATCATTCGTTACGATATCTCTGCACAAATGATAGTAGTCATTGTGGCAGATTATGATGGTGCATTCAAGTGATGGATAGGGTAAGCAGACCAATAGATCAACACCGACCAGAAGATAGACGGTTTCACCTTATTCAGAATTTTTAAATGAATATAGTAAAACAGGAATTGAACTGCTATAATTGACGATGAATATTTCTCTTTATCGATTGACATTTTGAGTGGATCTATCCTCTGATCCAGTCGTCTATCTATTGAGTGTTTGCGTTGCATCTTCTTTTTTGTCATTTTAGCATCTATTTCTTCGCTGTTCGCTCTTCAAATAATTTTTTGTCACTGCTTTTGACATGAAAAGTCTTTTCGTTTACTTGTAAACGAAAAAAGCCACAGTTCCCCACTCGTTGAATGTGAGATCACTGACAAAAACTATAGTTCGACACATGTGAGACGGGAAGTTGAAAAATCTGTCACACTTGTACTGAAATATACTATGTTAGGTATAGAAACCTAACATTGTATAACAACCTAGGTATAGTATAGTAACCTAACATATCGTTGGCTCATTTACGCAACTTACTAACTTCCTGATTTATATCGGGTAGTTATTGTAAGGCCCCGAAAATCGAAACAGAAAATGTCATGATGTCTTCACGTTTCATGACCTTCAGAACTTTTCTATTAAGTTTTTAGGGTGATTTCTCTGGGACGAACGGTCCGATTTAATTTTCTTTCACGCCATCCATGCGTTTCCATGTCACTTAGAGCTGATTACATTCCGAAAAACATTGTCTCAACCGTTTTCTCGATTTTGCAATAAAACTGATGAAAAAAAGTTGACAAAATTAGTTTTTTTAACACAAATTCGATTATTTCTCCTGAAGAAACGATGGAATTCAATTGTTCTCGTCACAATCGATGCGGTGTTGTATGACTACGACTGGAGTGAAATTCCAGCTGAATCCCCTTGGTTGTATAGTTATTCGAATAAGAATTTTTCGGAATTTTGCAACTTTGTCTTCTGATAAATGAGCAAGAAAAGGAATTAATCGGGGAGTTGTTGGTTCGACTTATAATAATTCCCATCCACCCTACCAGTCCCCCCCACGACCCCAGACTTTCAATTTTTGGTACCTCGACGAACCGCAATTCCTCTTAACCGTCTATCTATTGGTCTGCTTACCCCAAATGGGAAAAATTGATTAAAATTGGTAACAGGATTCTCCACACCTGAATCCCTCTAGCCATGATACTCAAGGTTCTACCGAACCTTATCTGTTAAATCACCACCAAGAGTTGAATTATCACAATTACCTCGGTGATTCCCGATCGTGTCATTAACTTGAACCACATTTTTTACGTCATTTGTCGTATACAACCTGTTATCATTACCTTTTTCATTATAAACCAGTTATACCTGTGCGATAAACAAAAACCTGTAGGCACACTTCAAACACATTAACGCCGAAATGGCAGGTGAACCAGAATTGTTTTTTTTCTTTGCATGATTCATGAATTCAAATGTTTGAACATTTGTTATCAAGTTTAGATAATATACAGGACACCTACTTGATGATCACCGAAGATGTTTAGTCTCCAGAGAGAAGTGCTGTTGCATTTCATCTCTTTTTTTAAAATGAATTTTCGACATTCGACGTGAGAAGGAATAGTTGGGGCTAAAAATGGAAAACTTACTTATAACTACCGCCACCGCTCGAGCGGTCGTAACCCCCACGGTCGCTGTAACGCCCACCACCACCGCCACCACCACCTCCGCTTTGTCCTGGGAACATTATTATTATTATGAATTTTTCAAGTTTTGTTAAATGTGTGGTACTGTGCTTTATTAAAATTATGAGAAACTTTTTCGGTCAAAAATCTATTCTCATAAATGCTAGACTTGGGAATATTTCATGATTAACTTGGCTTGCGAAATTATAAAATTATAATAATGAATTATTATTTTCTTGTGTTTTTCAAGTTATTAAAATATCTTTGGGCCATGTCTTGTTCTTTTTTTTTAGTCGCGAAGAAATTGTTATTCATGTGATTGTAGAAAAAGATTCATTTTTTCTCCGAATCAAGATACAATACCAAAGAATATTAATTCGATTTTAATGAATAGAAAGAAGAAATGAATACAGAGTTTTTTTTGGATATGAATAAAATTAAGAACCCTTGATTGCAAATATTTTTCTTGTTTTCTTTCTCATTTCGTTTCTTATTTTTATTTTTTATTGGCAATCAGATATGCAATTTATCAATTATCTTTCCTCTTCCTTAAATAAATGAGTGAGTTTGTCTTAGGTTATTCTAAAACCAGAACTCATTGAACATCACCTGTACGAATGGAGTTAAAAAATTGCAGTTTCATGTATCAAAAATAAGAGAATAACGGTGTTAATCAGCTAATTTTTGAAAAATTCAAGAGTCGAGGTCAATCAGGAGCTTCAATCATGCAATCTTTCAAAGTTTTTACATTGCATCTTCATCCTTTATATTACGAAAAAAATGTGTACAATTTTTTTTGGCATTCCCAGGTCCAAATAAATAAAAAGTTTGACTGTTTTTTCCAGAGAAAACAGTGTTTTAAGGATATAAAGAAACCAAAGATAATTTATATTCCAATGAAATATCACACAACTAACAAGTGATTCACTCAATTAATTAACTGATTCATGAGATGTACGAATTCATTCGGAAGTGATAATTATGCGTGATAATTATTCATAAACAAGAGAAATGAGATGTTTTCGGTTGTAATTACCTCCGTAACTTCCTCCAGAGCTGCCACGGTTATATCCACCCCCTGAATTACCTCCGTAATTGCTTCCCCCGTAATTATTGCCACCAGTACTGCCACCACCGCCTCCACTGCTCTGATTACCAGAGGTAGCTCCGTAGCTTCCCTGGGTGTAGCCACCCTGTCCCTGGGTCTGGTTGTAATCCTGAGCGGTGGAGGTACTGTAACTGTTGTAGTTACCGTAGCTACCACCGGTCGGGGGAGGCTGGCTGTACTGATTGTAGCTGCCACCGCCCGATGTTGGTGGAGGATACGATGTATCTTGTCCACCGCTCGGTGGGGGCTGGCTGTATTGGCTGTAGCCTTGCTGCTGATAACTTGAATATTCTGGAAAAGTCAACGGGGAAATTGCCCTTTATGACTTTTCTGGTAATTTTTTTTATCGTGATTAGCCCGATGTACATGACGATGAAACTAACGGAATTGTCGGCCCCAAAATATTCAGGGGATATTCAGGGGATTGTTGAGGGTTTAAGGGTCAAATCAGTAGCGAAGTAGTAAAACGGTACAAGTCAATTTTGACTATTGACCAGTTTTCAATGAATATCTCGGAATCTAAGGGAGATAGCAAAATTTTTGTTACCACCTTTTTTGTAGAGCCGATTGAGAGCTGCAACAAATGTAGTTACGAAAATTTCGATATCTCCCTTAGATTCGGAAATATTCCTCAAAAACACAACTGGAAGATAAGTCGAGTTGAACAATTTTACTATTTCGCTACTGAAATGATCTTATCAGCAAACTTTTTTCAATTGCGAAGGAGTTCACATGTGACTTAATATTTGCAGACCTCTAGATTCGCCGAAGTCGAATGCTCCGTTTTTTTTTTCATGGAGAAGGCAATTGTTCTTTGTGATGAGCTCCAATTAAACTCAATTGATAAATTTTTAGGGCTTTTTTTCGTGGATTTTGAGATGACCAAAAATTCATACTGTCTAATTTGAAGATATTGACAAATAAAAACTTCATTCGAAGAAATAACCAAAAAGTGACACAATTTTACGTTTCGGTTAATTTTTTTTTCCTATGGAAATTACATTTGTTTTCCTTTGTGATGAGCCTCAATTAATCTCAATTGAAGAATCTGTTCCTGAATAATGAGCATTGAAAAAAATCAAAAGCCTTCATTTCGTTTCACCCTCATTTTTCTGAATAACTTATTCTTTTTGGAATTTTCTTGACCTCAATTCTTGAACAGGAATTTGTTAGTGTTCTTTTCTTGAATTTTTTGTGCCGACAAAAAATTCATGTTGTCGAATTTCAGGATGTTGATTTGAAAAAAAGGCTTAAAACCTTCTCGCGAATCAATAATAAAAAAAGTGAATCATGAACCCCAAGAATTGAATAACCAACTTGATAAGATTCAATCGCTAGCTAATTTCACATTCCCCTTAATTTTTTTCTCATGGAAAATACAATTGTTTCCCTCTGTGATGAGCCTCAATTAATCTCAATTGAAGAATCTGTTCCTGAACAATGAGCATTGGAAAAATCAAAAGCCTTCATTTCCTTTCACCCTCATTTTTCCGAATAGCTTATTCTTTTTGGAATTTTCTTGACCTCAATTCTTGAACAGGAATTTGTTAGTGTTCTTTTCTTGGATTTTTTGTGCCGACAAAAAATTCATGTTGTCGAATTTCAGAATATTGATGTGAAAAAAAAGGCTTAAAACCTTCTCGCGAATCAATAATAAAAAAAGTGAATCATGAACCCCAAGAATTGAATAACCGACTTGATAAGACTCAATCGCCAGCCAATTTCACGTTCCCGTTAATTTTGAGTGGATCATAGGAGCCATCCATGTGTAAAAACAATTGGGAAAAAATGGAGGAGCAAAAATTATCGATCGGTTCATCAGATAGGACGCTAGGCAATAGTTCGAATGAGGTCATCGATGAGGCGATTAATTCCCCGATTTTGGAATGGGCTTGAGCCCTTCCTCGCCACGGGAACGTATGAAATTTCCCAGAGAAGACATTCGCATGATTTTCCGGGGTGGACCGGGTGCGTGGAATCGGAACCCGAGACACCCAAGCGTCACGCGAGACTTCCGTGTTTGTTGATGTTTCTCGTCGGTGTTCCGGGCACGTGGACACACCGGACAAAATTTCTCCGAATGAATTATTAGCGGGGAGAGACGGTGGAGTGAAATATTTGCGGGTACTTACGATTGTCCGTCATGGTGTCGACGTAGTTGAAGAAAGCACGACGTCAAGACCCACGTAATGGCGGGAACCAGTGGGGTCTGAGGGAGCGACGTAGTGGACGCCGGGGGAGAAGCAACGTTTAAGCGCAGAACGATGAGCGCATAACGGATGTCGGGTATTTTGACGCCGTTGGTACTTCCCGTTTGGTTCAAATGAAAATCTATCGCGTTGAACACATTGATTAAAGGAGCTCTACCCTTACGGTAAATTCAAAGATTATTGAAAACTGCAAAAACTCGATTAGATTCGGAATTCTAACTTTTTTCTCAATTTAATTATCGTTTTGGTTTTTCAAAGAAGAAATGTTTAAAAATCAGGATTTAACCCAGTGTCTCATGTGAAACAATGAAAAATATCGAGACAATATAATCCTTCACAATCAGCCGCAATTTCTTTATTTTAGAAATTTAAAAAATTTAATGTAACAGCCCAATAAATAAATAAGGGAAAATCAAATAACAATTAGCCATTTTATAATTAAACTATTTTTATTCATGTCTGCATTATAAATACTACTCGTTTAAATCGATAACATTATGACGATTCCTCAATTTTCTTACATTCACTTTCAAATAACATTGCCAACCGCTGTATATTTAATTTATTTACATGAGTGTGCAGAATCTTTGGAATAGAGCAGAATCCGCATTATTAATTATTTCGTCTAAACCCATAAACTCAGGACATTCATATATTCAAGTTTCCCCCGCATTATCTTGCAAAATTATTCGTCACCAAGTGATCATTCTGAATGGCTGGTAAAAACAATTCGTAGAAACCCAGAGGCAATATTCACCATTCATCGTTAAATTCACGTCTCAGATGTCACTGACCAATTAGAACTCCAAAATTTTCCAAAACGACCCTTTACACAGGTCATTTTTAGAAGTTTACGAATGAAAAAAAAACGAAGAATATCGTGACAACATATTTCTTCAAAATGAGCTGCAATTTCTTCATTTTAGAAATAAAAAAATATGTCTTCGACGTTTCTAATTGTTTTCTCTTTTCCTACCTCAAATTCTTCTCAACGGAAAAAATTTCATGTAAATCCCAATTGGCCGCTAGATATACAGAAATTCAGATTCTCCATGAATCCATCAACCAGGTGGAATAATAAATTACAAGGGGAAAAAATAAGGCAGTTAAAACATAGTTAGTCCATTAACGGCACGTTGATTCCAGTGATCACGATTTGATGTAAAAATTATGGATCACGAGTTGGAATGCTGAGAGGGTGTCAAACCACCAGGATGCTCAGGACTGTGTTTCTGTTTTTTTCGTTTCTTCTCCTTCTTCCTCTTCTTCCTCGCCTCCTTCTCCTCGTCGTGTCTCTTCTGCTTCTTGTGTTTCTTCTCGTGTGTATCAGCACCACTTATGTCAGTGGCCGCTATCTCTTGGCCAGCAGGCACTTCACCAGGTTTGTGTTTGTGTTTCTTGTGTTTGTTCTTGTGCTTCCTCTGAGGCGCTTGGTTAACGTATCGATACTGCTCAGGTAACTGTACATGAACGAGATTAATGAGTGGAGTGGAGGGGGGAAGATGGCTCTTGAGCTGTTTAAGCGGTGATTTTGGTTACTCACAGGTCCAGGGTGAAGACGAAAGCCTGATAATTGAACACTTGTGAGGGGGAGTAGCTCCTTACCCACTATTGGTGGTTTCTCAATTACAGAACGCAGTGAACTACGAACATGGATGGAATATCATTAGCTATTGAGAATTTGGCTCATTCCGTGGGTTAATTATGGAATTTTTTTGAATAAATTGAAGGAATAAACTGGGAATAAGTTAATAATTTCATTGTATTGACGGTTAGAAATTTTCGGCTGAAATTTCTGGTAGAGTTCTTGGAAATTTTTATCAGATAAGTTTCACTGACATTTCAGGGAATTTTGTCATTGAAAATTCACAATTTCATTCTCAAAAAATCAATGGGAACTGTAAATTTCAGGTCAATTATTGGGTGAAAGTTAATAGAAATCAGGAAAATTCATTGATTGATAATTAGTAATTGATTGGTAATTGATAACTTGATGCTCAGTATTCGTGTTTTGCTCAAAAATTTGACTTAACTATCGCCTTGAAATTAAATTCAATGTCTCTCGCTAGAAAATTACTAGTAAATTGTCCGTGAAGTAAATTGGACATTTTTTTCAGTTGTGAATTTATCTTGAAACCAAAGTGTCTATTTTGCACGTGATAAAATTCTCAAGAAAAAATGCCTTGAAATTCTTTTCTAATAAATAAGATAATTGGGTCATTTTCACACATTATCAAAACACTCTGCAGTGAATTAAAAAATTGGCATTATCATTAATTGTAAATTTATCTCGAAAGCGGTTCGCCCCAAGAAGAAAAATCAAGAAGCCATTTTTGTATCTTCAGAATATACTACAGATTATCAATTTCAGACTACAGAATTATTTGATCCTTTACTAAAATTACGACAAGAAACGTCAAGAAAAACGTCTTTGATCCTGAAAAAATCCTTTGAATAGTTCGATAATCTTACCACATCGCCAAATAATTCTACAATTTAGTGAATACAACAAATTAAAGATTTTTTATTAATCCATTCATTCTTGAGAAATAATAATTTCCGAAGATCCTAGGAAACGTCCCTTTAAACTGCTTCAAAGGATGATGAATTCTCTCGAAAATCAAACCCTCCCCTCGCCCCCTCCAAAAAAAAAATGCTCATCACCTATTATCCTGATCTCCAGGAGTGTCAATGATCCCAGGTAGATTCGGTAGAAACGAGGACAGCTGCTCCTTGAGTTTCTTCCCACTGAACTTGCTGTAGGAGTGTTCAAGGCCATAATAGGCCATCAAATTGGTGGCTCCAGTCAAATCGCTTTCCCCTGCAAGCAAAATCCATGCACTAAACCTCCTCGGCAAACCCTCGCCCTGAAACCCTCAAAAACCCTTACCAGGCGGTTCCTTCATCAAATAGAAGGGTCCACTGTGGACGATTGACGGATTCTTTCCCAGTGAAATGGTGGTTTTTAATGTTCCCGTTGAGTCCTGTCGTGATACCACCGGTGACCGTGCACCCCTCGGCGATGACTTTGGCGAGTACTGCTCGACTTTACCACGAAACTGATCGCCCATCATCATCCTCCAGCTGTTTTACTTCATCCCACCGTGCCACAAAATAATAAACCAACCCAAAAGAGTCCCCAAGTCCCCCCCCCGAGCCCCCAAAACCCCCTGGGCACCGCGAAAACCCCCCAAACAGACAACCTCCTCCCCAGGAGTGTCCCCCAAGCACAGATGCACTACGTGCAGGCCAAAACCGACCTCACGTCTCTCTACTATCTCCCCACATACCTAAAACCCATCCTAAAACCCAAGTCCACTCAACTCACCAGACCCAAACCGTCAACAATCCCTCAATCTACAGATTCAGTGACTCGTCTCCACGAACATTGCGTAAACATAAAATATTACACACGATAAACATGGTGACTCGGTTGGGACTAAATCTGTTCCGTTCAGTCCGATGATTAACAGAACTCTGAGATGAAAAAACCCGTCAGTGTTCCAAAGGTTCAGCCACTTCCGGTTCCCAAATCCCCCACAAGTCGCGCATTCCGGGAATTCCGGGGCTGCGCCATCTGCTGTCGCCCATGAAAACGGGGCGAGTGGTCCGTTCTCCTTGATTCCCCCCAGTTCTCGCCCGACATTCCACCAATCGGGGCTCTCTCTCGGCCGTCTCGACCCCCTCCAATCGACGAGAATAAATAAAAGAAAAGAAAAAACGGAAAAGCACCGTTGAGGAGGCAGCCAAGAGGAGAGTGTGGCTCGTATATCTCAGAGGTTCACCTCGACCGTTTTGAGCTGCGGGAGCCGTGTGAATATCTGCCATATTGTTTCACCGGAGTGTTTGTTTTGGGGTAAAACCCGCAGTTCAGCGTTCTCTCCCATCGATTCGACTGAGCCCACTCCCCGAACAATTAGTCAATTTTTAGTTGCAATTTAGTAACGAGGCGTCTGTGAATTCCTCGTGTGTGAGAGCTCTCCTTTTGTCTCTGGATAGAAAAAAAACGGATAGAGAGAGGAAGGGGACGTAGACAGCGCCTTGTGAATTTTAGTCGTTTCGTGGTAATCGTGAAGACGGTTTAGACATGGCCTGCGCCACCCTCAAGAGATCCCTCGAGTTTGATCCTGTTCACAGCCATGGGAGGCCCAGCAAACGGAGAAGATGCGTTCCAATGTGCGTATCACCTGGCACATCGAGTCAATCCACAAGCAAACAACAGAATCCATCGCCATTCGGTGAAGTTGCTACTAAATTGACGCCTGGTAATTGTTATCGGCTACGGCCATGTTTCTTTTCTTTTTCTTTCTCGCCTTTTTTTTCGGTGGGGCTTTTTCTTTGGCGCGGTGATTAGGGGGAGGGGGGAGGCTACGGAGGATTTAAAACTCGTATTTAGGGCGTCACTGGCCGAGGGGGCACGGCGTCCCTCGGATGGGAGTGGGGGAGGGGTCGATTTACACACGCGTAAATCATATGGTAATGTCGTAACGGACGGGGAACTTTCGGTCGTTTTTTGGAGTTTGGGAGGGGAATTGTGGGAATTTTGGATTTTATGGGGTTGTGGG
>NW_021680345.1:4146976-4148962 GCF_001412515.2 Diachasma alloeum
GGTGGGGGGGGGGAGAGGGGACTGCGGGAGATGCATCTCTCTGGGTGACAAAGACATTTGTTATTTGGGGGAGGCGACGGGGAAGGGGTTTCTAGGGTTTGGAGTCATCTTTTTGGGTTTATGCACGAAGAATTTCCTGGAGAAATGATGCTTGCTTTTTCAGTTGGAGGATATCACCATATCGATCAAAAGAAGAAGGAGAATTTCGTAGGAAAATTCATGGGCTAAGACCAATTGACATTATCTTGCAGCCTCAAAAAAATTGACAAGGCAATTTTTATTTGTTTTTTTTTGGGGGGGGAGGGTTTTAGAGTAATTTTTTTGGTTTTATGCACGGAGAATTTCCTGGAGAAATGATGCTTGCTTTTTCAGTTGGAGGATATCACCATATCGATCAAAAGAAGAAGGAGAATTTCGTAGGAAAATTCATGGGCTAAGACCAATTGACATTATCTTGCAGCCTCAAAAAAATTGACAAGGCAATTTTTATTTGTTTTTTTTTGGGGGGGGAGGGTTTTAGAGTAATTTTTTTGGTTTTATGCACGGAGAATTTCCTGGAGAAATGATGCTTGCTTTTTCAGTTGGAGGATATCACCATATCGATCAAAAGAGAATTTCCTATGAAAATTCATGGGCTAAGACCAATTGAAATTATCTTGCAGTCTCAAAAAACAATGACAAGGCAATTTTTATTTGTTTTTTTTTTTTGGGGAAGGGAGCGGTTTCTGAGGGTTTTAGTCATATTTTTGGTTTTTATGCACGCAGGAGAATTTTCTAGAAAAATTCAGGCGCTAGGACCAATTAAAATCATCAAGCAGCACCAGAAAAATTAACGACAAAGGATTTTTTTGGAGTCATTTTTCTAGTTTTTATGATTGATGAAGAAAAATGGCATTGGAGATGGAAATAGAGTGGGCGAGGAATGGATTTACATACGTGTAAATCATACGGTAATGTCGTAACGGACGTCGCTACCTTTGGGTTTCTTTTGGGAGTTTGGAAATTGGAATTTTGGATTTCCTAGGGTCGGGGAGAGGGAGGAGAGAGAGGATGCGGGAGATGCACCTCTGGGGGTCGAAGGAATTTTTTGTTTGATTTTTTTGTTGGGAGAGAATGATGAAGATGATGAAAGTATTTATTAAGAGAACTCTGGGGGGAAGGGGTACTGAGAGTTTTGAATAATTTTTTTGGTTTACATGATTAAGAAAGAACAAATGGCAATGGGAATGGAAATAGAGTGACTCAGGGATATATTTACGCCCGTGTAAATCATATGGTAATGGCGTAACGGACGTGGAACCTTTGGGGCTCTTTCTGGAGGTTGGGAGCGTCATAATGGGAAGTTTGGACTCCCAGGGGGTCTAGGGGGCCTTTGAACAGAGTTCCTGCAGGAGATGCATCCCTCGTGAACAAAACAATTCAGTAGCGAAGTGGTAAAACGGAAGTCAATTTTGACTATTGACCAGTTTTCACTGAATATCTTCAAATCTAAGGGAAACAGCGAAATTGTTGTTATAACCTTTTTTGTAGAGCCGAGTGAGTGCTACAACAAATATAATTACGAGAATTTCGCTATCTCCCTTAGATTCGGAAATATTTCTCAAAAACGCAAGTGCGAGGTATGTCGACTTAAACCGTTTTATCATTTCCCTACTGAATTATTTTTTTTCTTGGGGGAGAAGAACCGGGGGAAGGGCTACCGAGGGTTTTGGAGTAATTTTTTGGTATTTATGATTCATGAAGAAAAAATGGCTGCCAACATCAGGGAGGAAATTCGCCGATTGCACAGACGCAAACAGCTGCACTTCAATCCACAGGGTGGCAATGGCAGCAGCGGTGACTCGTCTGATATGGAGGGACCAGCGAGCCCAGCTGGATGTGGTGCTAGTGGATACAGTCAGAGCCCCAGTGGCAAGGAGAAGCCACTTTTCACGTTCAGACAAGTGAGAAGGTTTTCTACTGAGAGTTTTTTGCGTGAGGATTTGG
>NW_021680345.1:4149093-4212358 GCF_001412515.2 Diachasma alloeum
GGGGGGGGGGGGGGGATTAGTTTTTTTTTGGATCTCCCTGGGGGAATCATCTTCAGGAAAGTTCGTGGGGATAGCGAAGGGGATGAGGTTGGGCGAACAGCGGAAATTATGAGGATCTTATTGGGAAATATTCACTTGGGGTTTTTCAATTTTTAATTTATCTGGAAAATTTTTAGAGTCGGGAGAATTTCATCAGAAATTTTAATTTTGTATGATTAGATTTCAACTGTTTAATATTCTTCAACTGTTCTTTATTATTATGAAGAAGAGTTGGTTATTTTGAGGGATGGATAAAATTATAAATTAGAATATTTTGTTGTCAGAAGCAATTGTCGATTGGGCCATGAAAATTTACCAACATTGGGACATAAACCTCGAAATATCATTTAATTTATTGTGAAATTTCAAACATTTGAGGCAGTGATCCAATAGTTAATTCATTAAAACTTATTATTAACAAATTGAAGCATCGTTAATTGCGGTACAAAGATGTTGAGTATTTTTCAATGACAATTATGAGCTCAATCTCACGCCCACACATCCTCAAAAAAGTTGTAGCAATTTTTCATGTAAAATTCGAATTTTTTTCAAATTATTTTAACGAAAAATTATTATTATTATTATTATCATTATTATTAGTTTTTACTGTTGGATAGAAAAATGAAACAAAAAATATTTTTCAAGGTTGGCTTGATCTGCGAGCGAATGCTGAAGGAGCAAGAGACTCAAATTAGGGAAGAGTATGATCAGATATTGAACATGAAGCTGTCAGAGCAGTATGATGCTTTTGTTAAGTTTACGTACGATCAGATACAGAAGAGATTTGAATCAGCAGCTGCCCCAAGTTGTAAGTATACTGTTGATTATTGGGATTGAAAAAGAGGAGAGTATTTTCTCATGCATTCCCTTCTATTTATTTCAGATCTATCCTAAGCTAAGGACCCTACCTCTAAGGCCAGGTTTCTGTGAAGAATGTTAGGTAAGAAAATTCCAAAAATCTTCATTACTTTGCTATAAAATAACCTTCAATTTCTTGATAAAAGGAAATTTTCCACAATTTTGAACAGATTATTTTCACTATATCTCTGAAACCACTGAGTTTAGGAGAAACTTTCAGAAGATCTTTTTTGTGGACAATTTCATGAGCTACAAAAAAGTTCTTGTCACATTTTCCCCTAAACCCAGTATTTTCAGGGAAATAAGCAGAAAAAGAAAATCAATTTTTTTATTTACCACATTTTAACAACGAAAACTCGTTTATTAATTATTTATCGATTATAAATAGATTAATTTGGTTTTCCATTTTGCTTTTTACAGATTTCTACTGCTAAGTGAGAGAATTTTTCGCTTCAAATAAAGAGGTAGCCAGCGTCACCTCACCAATTACTCGAAAAAAAAATATCAAATCATAACCGTTGATAATCGACTCAACGTAACTCTTGTGAGAATAAAACAAAACACTTTTTTGGCATAAAAGGAGGAAGTTTTAGTGAAGTAAGTTGCGTAGGCTCCTAGTTAATAAAAAATCAACTGCGACCGAAACTCAAATAAATAAAAAAGAATCCACAATGTATACTAGAGAACGAATCACTAAAAAAACTAACAAAATTTGTACTGTCCGATGTTAGAAGTGCGCTGGCATCAGGGAACTATGTAAATGTCGACAAGTTCGTACTCTTTCTTTAAAAAAATGTTTCAAAAGATTTTTCTAAACACAACTTTTGTTAAATTCGTCATCTGCCATTGATCCTTTTTTTGCACAATGAAAGATTTTTGTAAAATAACGTAGTCATTTCTCATAGAGTTAATTCAATGCCATATAGAGTTTTGCTAGGAAAACCAGAAAACAAAAAAAACATAATTTAGTGAAACGTGAATAGAATGACGGAGTAACGGATAAACAAATTGAAATTGCTGACGTCAGTTTCCCACAAAAATTGTAAATTCTGAATGTTGAATCTTTCAGTTGGTCGATATTACCATGACCCAAGACCCCAAAAATAACATTTCACAGAAGAAAAAAAATCCTCCAGTCATATTCACGACTAGTTGTACAAAGTTTGTAAAACTCTAGAGCATCATCGAGGCCCTCGATTAGATAAATTCACTGTAAAAACATTTTTTGATACCTGTAAAACGTGAAGAAAAATTCGTTTTCTATGCAATCATTTGTTCGCAATGCGCACATTACCATTAATTCCCCATTATCTCTAATTAGACGTTACTACCCTGTGCATTTAGGGAGCCAGAATTACCCGAAAAATCCACGAGTCCATTATTTTCCCCAGCATTGTTGAAACGGTACTATAATTCGACCCGCATTTCCCCCATTTTCTGAATAAAACTACGGGTTATGATAGAATCAACGCCTTGCATTGGCTAATCGCGAAAATTGAACTAGAAATTAACTGCCGAATGCAGTGTCATTGATTGTAGTATTGTGAACAATAAAAAATGAAAGAAAATCCAAGAGTTTAGTAGATTTTTATGCATAGTTCGTTCCCTGGTAGCCAACAGCTCTGAAAAGGCGACTAAATAACTCGCTGGATTAACAAAACCAATATACTATGAATGAATACATTTACTGTGCCTATTCTAGAAATATTTATCAAGATACCGCGGTTCAGACGTAACATTAATTATCCATAAGCCCCGACTAGTTTGTAACCCACCAAATGAAAACACGATTGTTTATCATTTAGTTATCCTGCGTAACACGTCGTAATATTTATTTTTAGTAAAATTACATAAATCCCAAGATTCGATATAAGTAATTGAAAATTGTACGACTATCGTAAATCTAATCGAATGGCACTGTATTGCCAATGAGCTTAGTTTAATACAGATGAAATTCTGAAACCCCATTTTTCGTTCAATCTTTATTTTTTTAATGTTATGTTAAGGGTATTTCTCATCACTTTGTTTTTACGTTTACTGCATGAGTTGTCATTTGTTATTTCATTTATTAATATTGTAACATAACTGTGAGAGTGGGGAGTGGGGAGAGAGTCGGGCAAAATAGACAATTTTTGAATGTCTTTTGATAAATATGTTGAGAGAACATTTTTTTAGATGAAATATCTTTGAAAATTGATCTGTTATGAGTTAGAAATCAAATTATTATTATGTGAATTAATTCCAAAGGGAAACAATGTAATTGTTAGGGAAAAAATTCGCGTTTCATTGACAATTCGAAGGGTTAATTAAATTCTGAAAAAGTTAAAATTGTTGATTTTGCCTAGCCCTCCCCATACGAGCGAAAAAACGTAAAAGCAGGTGGTGAAAAACAATGTTACGAAGCATTGAAATTCGATTTGTATCGGATACGTGTAATAAGTTATGTATACTCGAAGCAAGTGAGGAAGAAGAAATTATAATGGTTTATGATTAAGGGGAGACCGAGGATACCACTGTGGATAACGAAACTGAAGTCCTTGAAAGGATCCGAGGGATTTTTGATCTCTTCAAGGGTGAAAATACCTCCATTAAAAGAATGTACACTTATTAATTGATTGAAAGAATAAAATATAAATCTTAAGACTGATTATCACTGGTTTCTTTCACTGTAGTTTGTCCATTAATTTCGGGGATTTGGGGGATTGCTAGGATTTTATTCACCAGAAGTGAATGTTATGAAGTCGAGGAGATGATACTCGATGATTAATCAATGAGGAGTTGTTGGAGGTGCCACTGGACGAAATGAATGGATCGGCTGTCAGTTACGCACTGAGCAGCAATGCAACATCACCCACGTGCTCAGATGATCTTTTATCTCTATCTAATAATAATACCCTCATTGAAAATCGTGTTAGTCCGTCTTATGAAGTGTAATTCCATTAGTTAAATGTGGGGCTTCAGCTAATGCAAGAAGCCCCAGTCGGGGAGTATAAATACCTCTGGGGATGGAATAACTATTGTCACTTCTGGGCGGGAACAAAAACTTTGGACTCGGGAGCGGATAATAAATATATCTGAACAAAGAGACAAATGTTTCCTCTCTTGTTTTTGGCCTACGTCGTGGCTGTCAAGGTTTTCAAGAAAACCACCCCGAATGGTGAGTATCAAAAATCTTGTTCTTCTGGGACCAGTCATCCTCGGGAAATATTCCAAAGTTTATGATTTTTTGGGGATTATTTGTGAAAAGAGGAAAGGGGGATTAATGATTGGAATAATGGGAGAGGAGGGAGTCAGTCTAATTTTTTGGTAATTTTATTATTCATAGGGAAGGTCACCGTCTACCTCGGCAAACGAGATTTCATAGATCATCTCGATCATTGTGAACCTATCGATGGCGTAGTTGTAGTTGAAAATGATTATCTCCAGGGTCGCAGAGTTTACGGTCAGGTAAATGCCCTTTGAATGTGCTTCGTAGAATAATTTGTTTGGTATTCTCATTTTCATTCGTTTGCACTTTTTCAGATTGAAGGAAAATTCCATGAAATATTGTGATGTTTTTGAAATCTTCAAAAACCTGTAATTTTCATGGAATCGCAAAAGTTCTTCACAAAAATTCGTGGATTCCGTGAATTCTTCATTAAAAATTTTTTTTTTAATCTTCATATTCGAAATTTCTTTATTTTTCTGAAATTTCACGATGTATTTTTCACTTTTGTGAGGGCTTTTTTATCTCTCATGTCGTGCTACAGAAAAACTCCTTCAAAATCCAATGAAGACATCCTAGACAAGTACAATCAACTAATTTATTTTACGACTTTGAAATGTGTTTATTCTCCAAATAAAATTAGTTCTCATGTTCATAAATTCGATTAATCTTTCCTCTGAGTTGAATCATTTGGTTCTCTTTCTCCTTCAGATCATCACGACCTCCTGCTATGAAATTATTCTCTATAAATTAGAGCTAAATTTCTCTAAATACCTAGGAAAAGCCACTTCATTCATCTCCACCTTTCATCCTCACTGAGGAATGTATAAAATTCTCTGATTTAAAAAAATTAGAGATGTTTATTCTCCAAATAAAATTACTTCTCATGTTCATAAATTCGATTAATCTTTCCTCCGAGTTGAATCATTTCGTCTTCTCTCTCCTCCAGATCATCACGACCTACCGCTATGGACGCGAGGAGGACGAGGTCATGGGCGTCAAGTTCAGCAAGGAGATGGTGCTCCTCCGGGAGCAGATCGTCCCCGTGAAGAAGGAGAAGCAGGAAGCAACTCCAATCCAGGAGCGCCTCCTCAAGAAACTCGGGCCCAATGCCTTCCCCTTCACCTTCCAATTCCCCCAGAACTCCCCCAGCTCAGTGACCCTCCAGCCCGGTGAGGACGACCAGGGCAAGCCCTTAGGTGTCGAGTACACTCTCAAGGTGTTCGTCGGGGAGAATGAGGAGGAGAAAACTCACAAGCGATCGACCATTGCCCTTGCCATCAAGAAACTCCAGTTCGCCCCCATCTCACGCGGACGTAGACTCCCCAGCTCCCTTGTCTCCAAGGGCTTCACTTTCTCACAGGGTAAACTCAACTTGGAGGTGACCCTTGATAAGGAGATCTATTATCATGGTGAGAAAATCGCTGCCAATGTTGTCATCACTAACAACTCCCGCAAAGCTGTGAAGAACATCAAGGTAAAGAATAACTCTAGGGAAAACCCAGCGCATTCGCTAAGAAATTCTATTCTGAACTGATTTTGATTAGAATTGTATTAGAATTCTCTTTTTCTTTTTTTTTATTTGTTTTTTTGAAGATCGATTTTTAAAGCGATATTAGTAACCAGGGGTTGATGCCTGTAAGTGCTGATTTTTCTGTAAAATTATTGATAATATTTTTTTTAATCTGAAGAGAATAAGCTATATAAGAAGATAAAAATCTCCTGACTTTCTGCTATAAAATATCTACTGGAAAATCATGAGAAATCAGAATTCTAATAGATTTCTAGAAGAGTTTCAATAGAAATTGTATAGAATTTTCTAACGAAATAACTAGGTTTTTTCTGTCGAATTTAGCCGTGTGTTGAATAAAATGTGGTTTGAGTGTCTTTGAAATGAAGAGGTTTAGAGAGAATTATCAAACCGCTTTTCTATAAAAAATTTCAAGGGGTGCAAAAAGGGTCTGACGAGTAATTGTGTTAAACCCCTTAATTTTCAAGAAATTCGTCGAATAATCTAAAATTGTTCAAGCTCCAACGTCCTTTGCCATGAGGATTCAGAAAAAAACATCAGAAGACATTTCTTCGTAAAATCCAAACTCTTTCAATGATTCATTCGCAAAAGTTCAACTGCGAAAAAATTTCGTAGAAAAATCTAAAGGATTCGCTAGAAAATTCTAGTGGATTTCTATGAAATTTTTTATTAATTCTTGCCCGATTCTATTGAAAAATTTCTACACTTATCTGCGCGTGTTATTTCAATGGAAATGTTCAAAGGAAATATTCTACAGAAAAATAATCAACGGAATTCGATTTTTCCATAAAACTTCGTCTATTGAGACATTTTCTACAGAAATCACTTTTTAAATAAAAGAGAAGAAAAATAGTGGAAATTTTTTTTTCAAATTCTTGTCGAAGAATTCTTATAGAAAAACTTAGTACAACTTTACCTTTTTATACAATTTCTTCTATTGGACATTTTTTGCTCTAGAATTTTCCAATAGAAACGAAAAAAGCAATAAGAATCCAATAGAATTTTTTCTAGGCTTTTCAATAAAATTCCTTCATGACTTCCTTTTGTTTCGAAAATACTGGCAACCAAATCGCCCTGAATTCTCGAGTCGTTTAATCCTTCAATCCTTCATTTCCACCAAATACAGATGTTTGTTGTCCAACACTGCGAAGTCACAATGGTAAACACCCAGTTCTCTCGCCACGTAGCGAGTCTGGAGACACGAGAGGGCTGCCCCATCACCCCCGGTGCCAACTTCACCAAGCAATTCTACCTCGTGCCCCTCGCCAGCAGCAACAAGGACCGCCGTGGCATCGCCCTCGATGGACACCTCAGGGTGACTATCCCCCCAGAGACACCCCACCTCACACAACTCGAATCTAAGGATGTACTACACCCTTTCGGCCAAAATTCACGTTTTTTTTTTCATTTCTCAGGCCCATTATTGATCGGATTGACGCGAAATAAAATACCGTTTTTGCGTTTTACCATTATTGATTGACTCACGAAGTTTCATGGTAGTGCAATCATTTTCCTGCATTTTTTCTAAAGTTCTGTGAATTTCCGAAAAGTATTAGAAAAAACGCAGCAAAATGATTGCACGATCATGAAATTTCGTGAGTCTTAAAGTAACGATAAAACCAAAAACGGTATATTTTTACCAATTAACAATTTAACAATTTACCAGAAAAACTCAAAAAACGAAAATTTTTCGCGAAAAGGTGAAAATACATACTTAAAGTAGCTCTACCCTTCGGCTGGGCTACGCTGGACTTTTAGATATTTTCAGTTTTTAAATTTTTCAACTAAATTGCATGGAAAAAATTTGAAAAAATCATATCCAGTCAGTATTATCTAAATTAAATTTCCCAAAATATTGATATTTTTCAAACATTTCTCTCTTATAAATAAATAATAAAACTTGTTTGCAAAACGGTGCATTATTTTTTATGAGGTGTCAAAAAAATTCTTGATTTTTTCACATCTAATGAAAACAAATTCAGATTTTAATCTTTGATTACAATGGAAATGTTGATTTTCACATTAGACACTGCGTTAAATCCTGATTTTTAAACATTTCTTCTTTGAAAAACCAAAACGATAATTAAATTGAGAAAAAAAATTAGAATTCCGAATCAAGTCGAGTTTTCTGCAATTTTTTTGCAGTTCTCAATCATCTTTGAATTTACCGTAAGGGTAGAACTACTTTAAACTCGAGTTAATGGGATTGTTATCATTCTAGGACGACGACGTCAACCTCGCTTCGTCCACCCTCGTTGCTGAGGGCAAATGCCCAGCTGAGGCCATGGGTATCATCATCTCCTACTCCGTGAGAGTGAAACTCAACTGCGGAACACTCGGAGGAGAACTCGTGACTGATGTGCCACTGAAACTCATGCACCCAGCGCCTGGTAAATTCTTGATTTTTTCATTTTCGATGGGTGCGAGGTGGTAATCACTCGAAATTTCGGGTTCAGATTGAACTGAAATTCCGCGCTGATAGGAGTTATTCGCTGGAGAGAATGCGTGGTAATAATTCAGGGGCGAAGCGGTAAACTGTTTAAGGATATCCAAGTACTTTGGCTATTTTTTCTCCAGTGAAATGATTTTCTAGTTTTGGGGTCGAATGTCAGAGCTTTCACTTGATCCTAAGTTTCCGGACATTTTGCAATGATTTTATTCCTTAAACTTTACAGGTCTAAATTTGAAAATAGAAATTACATTTGAAAATTAGAAAGTTTACCTTTGGGGGAAGATTGAAATAATTAAAAAATTGCAATTTTTGAAAAAATTTATGAACAATCAATAATTTATTGACAATCAATTTAGCTACAAAAAGGGTCCAGAACATAATTTCAACGTCGTGCTAGATTCGGAGATATTTATCAAAAACTGCCACGGCATTCAGTAAAACGAGAAAAGTCTATTTTCGTCGGACTTTAGTTTTTGCTGAATATCTCGGAAATAAGGGGAGATAGCGAAATTCTTGGAGAGTTTTTTTCGTCCTTTTTTCCATGAGACTTTCGCTATCTCTCTTGCATTCACTCGTGAACAGGTAAAAACCAATTTCGTTCAGTCTTCCGATTTTTCTGAACATCTTCGAATCTAAAAGTGATAGCAAAGTCTCAGTAGAAACATTTTTGTAGCTTTCAGTCTGTTCCAAAAAAGATTTTTATAAGAACAGAATTTTCATAAATAAATAATGGAATCTGCTTAACAAATGGTTGATTATGTTCTATTACTTTTCAGGTAATTTCTCGATTTTTTCAAATAAAATTTCAGTTGTTATTCGCAACCAAAATCTGCTTTGCCAATATTTTTTCTTTGAAAAACTGAAATTAAATTTTTAAAAGTCATCAATTTTCCGAAATTATTGAGGCTTTGAAAATCACTTTATGGTTTAGTAAACTCCATTTTCTTGGAGAATAAAATATCCAATACTTAGTTTTCAAATTTTGCAATTCAATTATATTCTGCCACATCAGCATTTTTTAAAACATTTTTAAACAAGAAAAAATCAGATGTCGATTTTTATTTGCAACGAAAAATCTCAGATTTTAAATTCCCTCCTAAAACGTTGAGCTAATTTCAAGTTTCCAATACTTTTTCAATAAAAAACCACAACGGTTATTATATTTTGAATAATCTTGAATAATTTCCAAAATTATTGAAGCCAACTTTGTATTCAATGACGAACTCAATTATCTTGAAATTCAGAGAAGAGACAATAGTATATAACCACACGAGTTATAAAATTAGATTTCTTATGAATGAAAATGCGTAATCACATTCACTGAAACGAAATTAATTAAGAAGTGCTTAAAAATAACACATGGAAGCATTGATATTGTTAATTTGTATTGTTTATTCATTCATAAATTCATTCTGAATTCTCCCATCTCATAGATTCGAAGATATTCATAAAAAGCTCTTCCTCAAGTCAAATCAGCTCGTTTACCCACCTCGAAATCCCGGATAAACCCATCGCATTATAATGTATTTTTAAAAAATCTGTGTCGCAGGTGCCGTTGAACGTGAGAAGGCTCAGATCAAAAAGATGAAGAGCGTGGATCGTGCACGCTACGAGAACTCGTGCTACGCCAACGACGACGACGACAACATCGTCTTCGAGGACTTTGCTCGTCTCCGTCTGAACGAGCCCGAGTAACCAGACAACACGATTGATAATAAACATGATTAAATGATAAAAAAACGGGTCAGAGACACCTGATTACTCTGAAAGGACGGGATGAAATGACTGTTCATCTCTCGTCCTCAGCATCCAGAGGCCTTTTCCATTCATCGAGGAATTAAAGTATTAAATATAATTATCAGGATTGTATTATCTTCATGGTGCTGTTAATTAAATTGCCACTGGAGTCCTCTCAGAGTAATCAGCTGCCACAATAGCAGATAAAACGCGTGAACAGTGAAAGGTAAACAAAATTTGAAAATTAAGAAAAAATTAATGAAATAAGTGCTCTGGATTTTCGATTAGTAATTATGGAAAAGGTATTCAATTAAGAACAAAAATTACGGAAAAACTACAAAAAAGAAGAAAAAAAATAGTAAAACTAGAAATAAAAATAATATTTAATCGTCTCTGAATTTTCATTCGATGGTGGTGGTCGAATGGAAATTCCACTGACTAATGAGACGATGAAAAAAAAAAAAAATACACTGAAGTGAGCTTAAGTATTGTACCCCCTTTTAAGTTTTAAAATAACTTTTCCCGTTTTTCCAGAAGTGACTATTATTCTTTCTTAATTTAATTCATTTCATATTTAATGGATATTTATTCAATTTATTTATGAAAAAATGAATACTATGTTGATGCCTTGTATTGTTGAATTAAATGTTATCTGTTAGAAAGAGAAAAAAATATAAAAGACCAATCAAAAAAAGACTAGTTTATCCTCATGCATTGAACTAGTTATTTTTCGCAGAATCCAAACCTCTGGGGATCAGTGATGAACAGAATATTCAGTAAACGTTATATTCAATTTATTTTGTTTCATACAAAAAATGGATACATCGGTCGATCGATGAAACATCAAAAATATAGAAGTTGGGATGAAGAATGAAAGACTTTGAATCTTGGGGAGGAGAATTAGTCGAACATGTGGGAGTAGTATTCCTGATAGGTTTGGATGTATGCCTCTTTCTCAGCTGGTGTCATGGCATCTGTCAATGCCTCGTTGACTTCTGTTATTGGTACTGTTCTTCCACCGACAATCACTGTTGGTATCGCATCGTCGTCGTCTGATTCCATCACTTCGACGTCACCTGGAATTATTATTAATTATCTTATTGGTTATTCATAGACACATGACATGAATCCCAAAAATGAGAAAATAATGTCAAAATATTCCGGGTAATTTCCAGATATTTCTAGAATTTTAAAAACTTTTGAAAAATGTCGAAGAATTCGAAGAACTGTTTAACGAGAATTGGAGGTTTAGATACTAAATAATAAAAGTAATGAATATTGATAAATCTAAATGATTAAGTGGAAAAATTGATGAATAGTGAATAAATGATTACGAAGATGATATAATTTTAAAAAAATTGTAACACCGACTGAAACATTTTCTGATCACATCCTCTTTCATTAACTCTCCCTAAATATTCTTACGAATTCGAAATAAAATTTCATAAAAGTTGCATTCTTAAGATTTCAAAAAATCTTTTGAATCCATCAATCAATCACCGAAAATTGTCAACAAAATTCCACCTCAACATCCATAAACCCAAAAAATTCTCTTCAATAAAAAATAAAATGGAGAAGAAGATGAAATCACCAGTATCAACAGCCTGCATCTCCCCATGTTCCTCATTATCACTGGAGTCACTGGACTCCTGCGGAAGCACAGCTTTGACAGCGCTGACAGCATTAGTATTTCCCCCCTTCTTCTCATGAGCCAACAGCACAGACATGATATCCTCCCCCTGTTTGTGATTGGAATTAGTGTTGGTAGCAGTGGCAGCAGCTTTATCGAGGATGCTGTCCTGGTTGGCTCCATTATCCAGCTCGGAATTATCGTTGATGACAGTACTCTCCATCATCCAGATGGGTCTCTCCTTTCGTTTGTTGGCCGAGTCGTCAGTGCTCTCGTCGCCAATCGTCACATCGACTCGAGTGTCCTCCACAGCAAAGCCAGAGCCCCTGGTGGCCTCACCCGACCATTGCTCTCCTGGGAGCCTGATTCCTAGTTTCCTATTGTCGATTCTGAAATTAATTGCACTTTAGTAAATTCAAAAGGTCGGGTTTGAGGCTTTTTAACAGAATGCTTCAATTATTCCTGAAATAAAATACAATGCAAGCATCACATGACTCTGTTCTCACCCTCTGATCAGGTTTATGTCCACTGGTTCAGGCTCGAGAATCTCAGGAGCTAGTTTGATACCCTCAACCTCTCGTAGAAGAATGTAAAGTGGCTCCAATTGCTCGTTGAACTTGGCGAGCAATAAACGTGAGTCTTTCTTGGGCAGTGCTGACTGATCCTCCTCCACCATTTCACGACAGAATGTGCAACGAAACTCACCAGTCATCATGTCGAATAACTGGTCTGCCTAGTGATCAACATTTGGGTTTGTTTCCCATTTTTGTGATTTTTCGACGAATAACAAGAGTCTGTTTACTAAATTTTCGAGAGAATTTTGTAATAAAAGTGACCAACATAAATAAAATATGTAAATTGATGTCTCCATCTTCTGTTTAAATTAATAGATTAAATTTTTAAAAGAATAAATTGTTCATTCAGTCCTCGAAGAATTGATTTTGATACTTACCTCTAAATCTGTGAATGTCTTCAAGCAATTTGTACACTTAAAACTCGCTCTACTCGTGGCATCACGCTCCTCTGTCTCCAGTCTCTTCCTCATGAGGTCCAGTTTATATTTTACAACATTTACAAAAGTCTACGACAAGAAATTGCCGTGAATTATTTGCAAAATTAGGGCCCTGTGATTGAAGTGATGAATGACGTTACCTTGTAATTAATAAAGTAGTAATTGACTTTTTGGGCTTTGCCATCAGATCCAGTCTCCATCTTCAACCTCACCTGAATGAACTTGTCATTCCTGAGAGTCGCTATCTTCGCACGCAGCATCTTTCGCTCGAACTTGAGTAATTCGCAGATATCGTCTTCTTTCATGCCTTTGTCAAGACAAATAAATCGTTATAGAATCGTCCTTCGTTCGAGGAGCTTAAGCACGATTTAAATAAGAGAAATAATCTCACATGGATTCCTAACAAGCATGTCGACGATGAGAGCATCCTCAATCGAGTAGAAACCCCTGACGACGAGCCTCGCCAGTTGTTTGAGACTACTGGGCACTTCTGTCACCAGCCTCTCCTCCATTATTATTATTTTTAATTCCTACACTCTGTGTGAAGGACAATACAACGAACAAATGAGAAGTATTGAATGATTCAACCATTTACCTCGAGGTAATAAACATAGAAAAACCATTTTTCATGATTCTTCATTCTGTTTTAATAAACATTGTAAGTACTTATTTTTGATTGTTTTTTTTGTTTCATGTTAAAGTTATATGCCCGTTGAAATATCATCAGGAACAAGTACTATCATCCAAAATAATGAAAACAGTTTTTGATTTATCGTAAACACTTCATGGAATTTTTTATTTTAAATACACACGTGTGACTTTGCAAATGCTTATTGTTCTTTTTTTTCTCGTGTGAAGGTAAATTAATGATAAAAGACTATCAGAAACAAGTGGTAACCCTCAAAATTTTGGAAGCAATCTTCACTTTATCATAAATATTAAAATAAAGGTAATTAATCAATTTTAATGAAAATTTTCATTTTAATAAATACATTTGACTCAAAATCTATTCACATTCCAATTCTATTCTGTTTTTAATTATTCTCCTCCACAAAAAAACAGTACAAAAAACAGGTGAGATGTTTCAAATGTTCTAAACATTTACTCTAAAATAATAAAACAAAATACAATGCCCATTTTTCATTGTTTTTTTCTCATAGTGAAGTTAAATTAACTGTAAAAGATTATGAGAAGCAAGTGGTAACCCTCAATCTTCCCTTTATCATAAATATTAAAATTAAAGGTAATTAATTAATTATAATGAAAATTTCCATCTTAATAAATACAATTGACTCCGAAACTATTTAAATTCCAATTCTATTCTGTTTTCAATTGTTCTCCTCTACAAAAAAGACAAGACAAAGAACCCATGAGATGTTTCAAATGTTCTAAACATCCACTCCAAAATAATAAAACAAAAAAATACAATCAATTTTAAATACTCGATTATTCAATTTTAAACCTTCCTAATGTCCATTTTCAATTATTTTCTATCATATTGAATTTATATTCGCGTTGAAAGATTATCATAAACAAGTACTAACCTCCCAAATGATGAAAACAGTCGTCAGTTTATCGCAAACACTTCATGGAACTTTTTAACTTAAATAAACACATTCTATTATAAATTTATTCACATATTTACATCGCTTAAGGTTTCAATAATGCTCATTACTGAATTGTCATTCCCAACAATGTAGAGAACACATGTAAACACCTTGTTTATTCGTAAAGAAACTGCGGGTTAGGTCGGATCGTGTCGTCCACACTGTGCCACATAGACCGGTGGTAGTTTTGACAATCTCAACAAAATCTGGAGATAACCTGTCGTTTTCGTTTGTTGAATGAGTGATAAATGTCATATCGAGGGACAAATTAGATTAAAATTTTTCGCTGTTGTTGATCTATGGCAGCTATTGATAAAGTCAAGATTATCGTCGTTGGAGACTCAGGTAATAAATTGTTATTTAAGGGAGCGATTAGTAATCATCGGCATTGACGTGGCTTATTCTCACCGGAATTTTGGGCGATTTGATTGAATTTTGAATTTTTTTTTGCATGAGTGAAATAGTTCATAAGATGTTCATTTAGTAAACTTTTGTTCAGGGTTTGTTGATTGAGGGGAAGAGAATGTGTCGCATATGCTGAATTCTTTATGCGATTTGATGCGGAAATGTTGATAGTGTTCGTTATAATTAATTAATAAGAATTTGGTAATTGAATGGATTCATTTTTATTCAATGAATAACACTTGTTGGATTTGAATTTTTAAAAATCGAGGGGACAATGGGATTAACAGTTGTTTCATTTGTTGAACAATAGCAGTTTGTTAATTATTATCATGGACAGTAATTGGCAATTATTGGCCATGACGTGGCTTATTCTCACGGGAATTATCTGTGATTTAATTGAATTTAACCTTTTTTTTGCATGAATAAAATAATTCACAATATTTTCATTGAATCCATTTTTCTTCAAGGCTTGTTGAGTAAGAAGAAAAGAATGTGCAGCACATGCCGAATTTTATATGTCCTTTGATATAAAAATGTTGATATTGTTCTCTATAATTAACGAATAAAAAGAACTATTGATTTCAAAGGATTGATTTTTATTCAATGAATGGAAATTAATCCATTCAGAATAAGATCATAAAAATCTTATGAATCCCCCTAATAATTATCAATAATAATAATTAATAATTATTAATTGTTGATTGACGGGAAGAGAATGTGCTGTGAATTGCAATTCTCTTCATTACAATGAATAAATACATAAACAATCGATTGTTCTTCAAATTCACGAGATAATTGATTGAATTAAAAAATTCAATACCCAGCACTGTTCGTATTTAATTCTGCTACAGGGGTGGGAAAAACCTCCCTCACGCATCTAATATGTGAGCAACAAACCATAAACAATCCATCCTGGACGGTTGGTTGCTCTGTCGAAGTGAAATTACACGAATTCAAGGAAGGAACGCCCAATCAAAAGAGATATTTCATTGAACTGTGGGACATTGGGGGCAGCCAAAGCCACAAAAATACTAGACATGTTTTTTACAATCCCACAAACGGTAATTTTCCAATCAGCTCACTTCCTTTTCCCCTTTTTTACGTTCTGAACGAGTTTAAGGACCTCTGAACATTTTTATTCGTTAGGAATTATTCTGGTGCACGACTTGTCGAACAGAAAGTCCCAGCAAAATCTGCAGAAGTGGCTGGAGGAGGTCCTGAGTAGGGATGGAAACAGTGGGAGGTCTAGGTCCTTCGATGATTTCGATCCAGAAAAGTTTGTGGGTTCAACACAAGTAATATTTCTTCTTGCATATTTAATTCTAAAAACTGGAGATTTTTTTTGTCGTTTATCCTCTTCGCTTTAGTGTTTTTGATAATCAATTTTGATGATCTTGGGTAGATTCCTATTTTGGTTGTTGGAACGAAACTGGACTTGGTACCATCGAGATCTAGTTTACACAGGCGTTCGTCGACGATTGCTGAGGAGTGTGGAGCTGATGAGATTTTTTTGGTATGAGATAATGTGATAATGATAAATAAAATAATTCACATTAAGTGTTAACATTAAGTAAATATTAACATTTTGCCCCACATTTTTTGCGGCACTTTAAAAGCTGCTGTGAAAACTCCAGAAATTCATGAGGATTTGCAGTTTAAAACCTTCCAAGAACTTTTTTCAATTTCAAGCAAATAGGCTTAATGAAATGGCAAAAACCTCTGGGAAATTTCTACCATTTTAAGATTTAGGAAAAATACTTTTTGCGCTCTTTACCAGATGTTCAATGAATTTTTATGGACGAGATACAAAATGGATTGAATGAAAAAAAGATTAGGTGGGAACCCATTATGAAGATTATGATGATATAATTTTCAAAAAATAGTGATACATCGACCGAAATATTTTTTGATCACTTACTTCTTCATTACTTTTGTCCTCTGAATATTTTGATGAAGTCGGAAAAAAATTCCAAACAATTCCACGATATTCATGAATTTTCACAAAAATAAATTCGGAGATTTCACGAAAATTTCGCAGAATTCCATGAATTCTGAGCATTTTTAAAACTTAAAAAAAAATGTCCCTAGGGATTTTATCAATTAATGACGAAAAATGAATTAATGAGTAATTTTTCGTGCATTTTTGTAAATTTAGGATTGCAGTCAAGTGCGCTCCCTCGCTGCAGGCACGACATCCTCAGTAAAACTCAGCAGATTCTTCGACAAAGTGATCGAGAGGCGTTATTACGCCAATCGCGAGGGCATAAGTCCGGACAAGAGAAGACAGCCGGTTTATGCCTCGTCATACAGCCCCAAACTCTACCACAAAGACTAAAGTTCCCCGGGAACTGGACTAAGAAGAAGGACAATGATGTGATATACCAAGGCCTTATCTGTTCACTGGGCCTCCGAGCACCGTTGCATTATCACTCACCATTGAGATGATCATTTCATGGATAAAACATTCCTCTTATTGAATCGAAATACATAAAAAATATATTTATAAAATTGCATTCGGCATAAGTTATTACATTCCATTCCCCTCCATTTTTTTATCCACAATATTTCATGATATATTCGTAAAATAGGTTCATGAATACAATTCGATAAAGTTCACTGCATTAAAAAAATTTCAATTATCAAATGTGTTAGTTAAATTGTTTCAGAACATTCGCATAAAAAAATGTAATTGAAAAACCTAGGGAATGCGTTAAACAATACTATTGGATTTTTATTGAATTTTCTATTAATTTTTCGCCGATTCTACTGAAATGTTCAATAGGAAATATTCTGTAGAACATATTCCGGTAGAATAAGTTGTAAAGTCGAATTCTATTGAATTTATCTATAGAATATAAACTAAAAACTAACAGAAAGTTCAATAAAAATTCAATAGAAATGTCTAGAAATCTATTATTTATTTATTTATATTCTGTAGAATTTTTTCGGCTAAAAATTTTCCAAATTTTTTTTTTCTTGATGAAAAGAAGAGAAAAATAGAACGTATTCTAAATGTTAAATTTCAGAGGCATGAGCGAATTAATGGGAAAAGGGTGAAACGAGATGAGTTGACTTGACTCCAAAATGAATTTTTGATGAAACGTATAAAAATTCAATAGAAATTCTATCAGTTTTATCGACAGATTTTTTAGTTATCTCTAAAACTTCTTCGTGAAATAAATTTTACAAGTTTTTTTCTTATTCACAGAATAAATTTATTCAACGCTTTTCCATAACGTTTTTGTATTGAAAAAACTGCATGGAAATTGTTTGATTTTCTTGAAAATTTGAGTCGAGGAAATTCTATAAAAAATATTTCAATAGAATAAGTTGGACAGAAAAATCGAATTCTATTGACTTTGTCTATAGAATACTTTCTGCTCAACATTTCGATAGAATCAGCCAAAAACTAATTGAAAGTCCAATAAAAATTCAATAAAATTATCTAACAAATTCGATAGGTTTTTCTGTAAAATTTTTTTGTGCTTGACTTTAAAATCCTTCAATATTCCTGCCCCGGGCCCAGAAATTAAATTTACCGCCGACACAAATATCGGCCACAGTCGCGCCATATGTTCAAAAACTAGTCCAATGTTTTCAGTCGAGTCAATACCCCGAGCCCATTCAAATTTCCGTGACTGTTTGGTGGGACTCCGTGTTTGCGTTGTATCAACCGAACCACCCGAGTGCGATATTTTATCGTCACTAGTGAAAACAAAAGCATTTCCGTGATCACCCGAGGCTCTCTGGTGCATCGAAAATGGCACAGAATATCAATCCATTTTACTCATCGCCCAGTGCTAACAGCAAAGCCAGGGAGGAGAAGCAGAATGTACCCAAAGACAACCACGCAGTCAGCAAAAGGTGAGGGAGAGAAACTCGTCGTGTGTCAAGGAGTCCATTGGGGGCTCCAAAGCTCGACATTACTCCAATATTTTCATTCCCGCACATGTGATCACCACTTTTAGACACACGAGGGACGATTTTTATTGAGTTTAGAGACTCGAGGCGTTATTTTTCTTCATAACCTCTCACTCCTTCACAGTCGACTTGCCATGATGTTTTGTTTGGCTTGACCTGCATCATTCAATAATTTCAACTCGACGTATAGGTGAAAATGATTCATCAGTTAGAGGGTGAATTAATTAATCTGAATTGAATGAATGCAGTTTTTAATTGCTTTTGGGTAAAATTGGAGTCTTGGGTTTTTTTATTGTAGAGAACTCAAGGCTATTAGGCTATGGGTTTATTCATTTTCGGAAATTCTCTCTCAACTGTATCATTTAACAATCTCAACGTTAAATTTAGCCTCAAATCATGAATTAATTAACGAATGAACTAATTTAGGTGGAACGAATTAACTGATTTGCTTCGACTTGCACTGATGTTTCGTTTGGCTTGACCTGCATCATTCAATAATTTCAACTCGAAGTATAGGTGAAAATGACTCATTATTCAGGGAGTGAATTTATTAATCTGGATGGAATGAATGCAGTTTTTAGTTGTTTTTGGGTGAAATTGGAGTCTTGGGTTTTTTTTTATTGTAGAGAACTCAAGGCTATTAGGCTATGGGTTTATTCATTTTCGGAAATTCTCTCTCAACTGTATCATTTAACAATCTCAACTTTAAATTTAGCCTCAAATCATGAATTAATTAACGAATGAACTAATTTAGGTGGAACGAATTAACTGATTTGCTTCGACTTGCACTGATGTTTCGTTTGGCTTGACCTGCATCATTCAATAATTTCAACTCGAAGTATAGGTGAAAATGACTCATCAGTTAGGGAGTGAATTAATTAATCTGAATTAAATGAATGCAGTTTTTGATTATTTTTGGGCGAAATTGTGGGTTTTTGAGAATTGGAGTCTTAGGTTTTTTATCGTGGAACACTCAAGGCTATTAATTCTCGCGAATTCTCTTGTTCACACGCCCAACTTTAAATTTTGCCAAAAATTATGAATTAATTGAGGAATCAATGAATTTAGTTGAATCGAATGAGTTGATTTGCTCCGACTTGTCCTGATGTTTTGTTTGGCTTGACCTGCATCATCCAATAATCTTAAATCTAAATTTACCCTCAAACCATGAATTAATTAACGAATGGATCAATTCGAATGAAACTAAATTGAATAAATTGATATGCTCCGACGTGCCACATCGCTTTCTTCGACTTGACCTGCATCATTCACCAATGTGAATTCGTAATATAGTTGAAAACGGTTCATCAATCACAGAATGACTTAATCATCAATCTCAACTCAATAAATTTAAATAAAATTGTTATTTTTCTCTGAAAATTCCAGCCAAATGATCAATTCAGCAAAAATGGCATGAAGCAATTCGTCCCAATTATCATCTTACTCAATCGCTTTCCTTTCGAAACCTAAAAGCTTGCAGATTTCGTCACATTACTATCATCAACCGGAGACCCGCAATGTCCCCAAAATGACGATTGCACAGAATCCTCCGAGTCCCAATCCTCTCATTCCCTTCGACTCATGAATTCATTTATCTAGACTGCAGAAGGAGCTCATGGTCCTCATGATGTGCACCGAGAAAGGCGTATCTGCATTCCCCGATGGCGAGAATCTCTTCAAGTGGATTGGCACCATCACAGGCCCTCGTGACACTGTAATTACTCGTTTAATTCAGTGAAAATTTCTTGAATACTGTTGTTCGAGGTGGAAAATGGTTTATGATGTTATTTCGGGGATTTTCAGGTCTACTCGGGGCTGACGTACAAGCTGACTCTCGAGTTTCCCCACAGCTACCCATACAGTGCTCCCATCGTTCGTTTCGTCACCCCATGTTTTCATCCCAACGTCGATCCAGTTGGAAATATTTGTTTGGACATTCTCAAGGACAAGTGGAGTGCTCTTTACGATGTTCGCACCATTCTGTTGTCCATCCAGTCTCTTCTTGGAGGTAAATTAATCATCACTCAGTGTTTGGCCAGTCAAATCAGTAGTGAATCGGTAAAACGGTTCAAGTTGATTTAGCCTTGGCTGAGTTTTCGAGGAATATCTCAGAATCTGAGGGAGATAACGAAATTTTTGTAATGACCTTTTTTGTAGAGCGAATTGACAGCTGCAAAGAAGGTCATGACAAAAATTGCGTTATCTCTCTTAGATTTCGAGATATTCATTGAAAACTGGCCAATTGTCAAAATCGAATACATTTTTTTTCTTCTATTAAATAAAATCAATGTTTTTATTCAATTAATTGATTCTATAGTTTTTTTTATTCATTTTGTTTCTTCCTCAATCGTAGATGATCAAGTTTTTTACTCTATTTATGGAATTATTAATGAATTATTGATTATTTCGCCAGTCTATTTGACAATGAACCTGTGAATTTTATTTAATTGATTGAGTTTACCGTTTTATTCAATTATATAATTTATTTTGTTATGAGTTCATCATTTTTCATGTGATGTGTTTAAATAAAATAGTTTTTCTTTTTAATTTTAGAGCCAAACAATGACAGCCCCCTAAATCTCCAAGCAGCCGAGCTATGGAACGATCAAACTAAATACAAGAAGCAACTCCTCGAAGAGTACCACAAAGACGTCGATCGTAACCCCCAGGATTCATGATAAGCAAATATAAGCATTTCAAAATTTCATCTATATTATTACCATCTTTCGTACTGAAAAGAGGATTAAAAAGAAAAACAAAAACAACAAGTAATATTAATTATAAATCGAAGTAAAATGAAATAAGGAGTCTCGTCCTCCATCGATTAATTCAAATTGGCTCGTTCACCGATGAAAAACTCGGACTAGCGGCCTACTAGTATAAATTGAAAGATAAAAAGGCGTTAGTGTGGATTGATTAAGTATTATTGAAATTTGTGGTGAAAAAAAAAACAAGTGAATTCTAAAAAGCTGTCGAATAACTGAGTGTCTAATCGTAGAAAATTATCTGGTACTCGTCTGAAACTTATTTATTTCATTTTTTTTATGTTAGTGGATAAATTTCAATCGTCTCGAACAATAGGTGAAAAACAATAACAAAAGTATCATTGAAATAGGCAGGATTTTTTTTCCTTTCGTTCCTTGTCGTCTCTTTCTGGAATAAATATTTTTAATGTACAAACTAATTGGTCTCTGGTAATTCAGCAGATGAATGATCCCTCAAGTACACTTGGAGAAGTATTGGAATTTCATGAATAGTTGACTAGTAATTTTTAGGAGAGTGACATTGAAAGTGAAATATTTCAAGTTTAACTGGAATTTTAATGAAATTTTACATTTTTAAGCAACAGGAAGACCAGAAGTCCCGAACTGACTTCAATTTGCAATGGAAACATGAAGAGTTAATACCAAATTACGCTGAAGTTTCAATTAATTGAAAATTCAGGAATTTACCTGAAGTTTCCTGATTTCTATCGATTTTAGTGGAATTATTGACCTAAATTTCACTTTTTCCATGGGTTTTTCCAACAAATTTTGGATTTCCAATGGTGGAATCCCTTTGAATTTTAGTGGAAGTTTAATGTGATATAAAGGGAATTAGATTTCGGAGGAAAAAAATCGTGAACCTTCAGATGTCACTGGAAATTTAATGAAACTTCACATTTTTAAGCACCAGGAAGAGCAGAATTCGTCAACTGATTTGAACTTTTAATGACAACATAAATAATCAATACCAAACTACGTTAACTTTTTGATCAATTAAAAACTAAAGAATATATTCACCTGAATTTTCGTGTTTTCTATCAATTTTCATCGAATTTTTCCGTAAAATCACGAATTTCAATGATGGAATCCCTTAAAATTTCAGTGGAATTGTAATATGACTTATATTTTCTTGAAATTGAATTCGATTTCAGGGGAGGAGCTATGAAATTCCGCATTTCATTAAAAATGCAATGAAATTCCACATTTTTAGCAGCAAAAAGACAAGAATTCCCCAATTAACTTGAATTTTCCTGATTTCTATGAATATTCATGGACCCATGGACCCAACATTTTCATTCTCCATTGATTTATCCACAAAATTCTGAATTTTCAACCATTAAATCCCCCGCAATTTAATTGGAACTTCAATCCGATGAAAATTACCTGTGAATTATCCCCGAAACATCACCCAAAAATAGTCAACAATCCAAGACATAGCCCCCAATTCCCTGCATATGACCCCAAACACAAAGAAAGTAACTATCGAGAGAAATTTAATCCGCTTGAATCAATATTAAACTCGAATGACCTTCAGACTCATGTCTGCCAAAGTGACAGTCCAAAATCCTCGATAATAAACAGCCCCTCGATCAACTGCTGTATTTATCGTACTCTGACAGCCAGAATAGCCCTGCAACAACGCGAACGATGGTGTCGAGAGTGTGCAGAGTCGTTCTCTTTAAGAATCCCCTTGCCACCTCGATAAAGTCGTTCCTCGATCCCCGAGGGACAATCCGCTGCTCATCGATCGCTTCGACTGCAGTTGAGGTAAGCAGTCATGCCACAATTTGAAACTGAATTAAATTCAGGATGTGGAGGACTCGATGGGTTTAATTAACCGATGTGTTCTAATTGACGACAGGAACGAAAAGTTAGAGTTAAGGATGTAGAAATTAATTATGCCAGGACTGGCAGTGGAGAGCATCCGGTTTTACTACTCCCTGGAGCCCTGGGTGAGCACTCAACATATTTGAGATTACCTTAAAAATTGAGATAGTTTGCAGTTTTAGAAATTGAGATAGTTCCCAGGAAGGAATGCAGTGAGTTAATTGTTATCACTTGATAGAGAATTAGTGTTAATTATTGGAGCCTTATCAGGCTGTTGCATGTGTTTGTGGCAACGAGTTGGTAAAACAGAGAATGAGATATGTGAGGGGTGGAGATGCTGCCACCTCTGATAGAGAATTGAATGTCGTGATGTCGGAGAAAAGAGATGTAAAATCTCTGATTTTCTGAGAATTTTGTGAATTTTTGTAAAATTGTACAAAAGGTTTTGGAATATTTGGAATTTTGGAAAAAAATAGGAGTGATACTCCGTTGGTTCCACCACTCGAGTAATGATTCTAGTCCACTTGGGATTTATTTTTGATGAATATCTAAAAATTGCAGAGAGAGAGTCAATTTTTTTGGGTAGATCTATTTTTAAACTCCTATTTTTCTGCGCAAAAAGAAAACGCAGAGTAATTCACTTGTTTATGTCTCTCTGTTGGGAGATATTCACAAAATTTTCGACATAAAGCAATTTATAATGAAGATAAATAGAAAAATTGTGAATTGAATTGAAGCATCGTGAAATTTCAGGTTTCACTGAAAATCCAATGAAATTTCGAATTTTTGAGCAGTAGGGACGCAATAATTCCATGACTTACTTGAATTTTAACCGAAAATATGATTATTTAGCACCGAATAACGACGAATTCTCGATTATTCTTCAATTACGTCGCCTAAAGGAGTTGACCTTTAGGCATCATTATTCAACTCCGACATGAGATATTCACCAAAAAATTCTAACATGAAGCTATTTAGAATAAACAAAAGTATCTCTGACAGAGAGAATTGAATTGAAGAATTATAAAATCTCAGATTTCACTGAAAATCCAATGAAATGTCAAATTTTTGAGCAGCAGGGAGGCAACAATTCCCCGACTCACTTCAAAGTTTATGAGACTATTTACCAGAATTTTCCTAAAATCATTGAACTGAAATGACGGAATTAATTGAAATTCCGCTGTAACTATACTGCGACGAAAATTTCGAAGAACTGCACCGGAAATTATAACCTTTCGGCTGCAATTTCTTAATTCTAAATTCTTAATTCAGTTTTTATCCCTCTTATCTACTCTAGGCACCATTTGGACTGACTTCAAGCCTCAAATCGAGGGCCTAGACAAAAATAAACTAACAATAGTAGCGTGGGATCCTCCGGGCTACGGAAAATCGAGACCCCCAGACAGAAAATATCCCGATGATTTTTTCGACAAAGACGCGGATTACGCTCATGAGTTGATGAAGGTCCTGGGGTTCCCCAGGTTCTCCCTCGTAGGGTGGAGTGACGGGGGCATCACTTCACTCATCCTCGCTGCGAAGAACCCGCAGAGCGTCAGAAAAATGGTCGTCTTGGGAGCGAACGCTTACATACTTCCCCATGAAAGCAAAACTTACGAAAGTACACGCACAATTTCTCATATAAATAAAATAATAGTTCATAAAGATGCGTTTGCTTCCAAATGGAAGCTTTGTAATCAAACAAGTCTTACTTGTGCCGAGAAAATAGTTTTTTGAAAATTATCAAAAAAGGATTTTTTTGTGCCAAACATGCAGAAAGTGCGCTGGAATGAAAAATTATTGTCGCAAAAATAGATTTAGTAGTTCAAAAAAAATTGCATTCTCCGTACACGCAAGAAATGTCATTTCTAGCACTACTCCTTCGTTATTCGATTCTCCCATACGTATTTTGCTCCCGAAAAATCTTTGTTTTATGCGAAACAAGGGATAGTAGTTTTTCGTTCCGGCTGTCTAATAATCACAGACAAGAAATGAACCCTTAAATGAAACAATAATAATGATATGATAGCAATCTTGTAACTTAGGGATAAAATATTTGTTGATAAATTTTCCTCTGAATGAGATATTTTCATCCTGAAAAGGCACCGTCTGGTGTGAATAATCCGCCTCTTGAGCCAAATATTTCATTGCTGTCGAAAGCAGCACAATTATTCATGAGACTCAAATTCGAGCCAAACAAATTCTTTTTTGGAAATTTTCAACTAGCGATTTTGTTGGCCCAAACAAGACTTGTTTGACAATGTGTTTGTTTATGTCTTAGTGTAGACTTGCGATTAAATTGCAATTGATCCCTGATTAAAGCCTCTTCTTCTTCTACTCGTTATGGCTATATCCTCAAACTCTAAGAGAGAGAGGCAGGCCCCATCTGATTAAACCCTGACTGAAACCGAATTCGAGTGTTTAGAGTGTCCGAATACAGGATCATTCCTCCAAAGAATAAAATAATACGCAAAAATTTTGATAACGTTTAAATTTACGAAGAGGATACTAAAATTGGAATTCCAAAGAAGAGAGAATCCATTCAGAAGGAAATTACTAAGTTATTGAAAAATGCAATTATCCAGTTGTTATTATTAAAAAGGTATCAAGAACATCGACACATGGTCAGAGCGCATGAAAGCGCCACTAATGGCCATTTATGGTGAAGATTACTTCAGAAAGACTTGGGCAGCGTGGGTCGAAGCTATGATTAATCTTTTCGAGAAAAATAATGGTGACCTCTGTAGAGATTCAGTAGCGAGGATTGTGTGTCCTACGCTCATAGTCCATGGGAAAAAGGACGTCATGGTTGATGGAGAACATGCGGAGTATCTGAAGAACAATATTTCGAATTCTCAGTGAGTTGATTGCCTCCAGAAAACAATTTCAAAATTTGCCTCAATCCCAAAACGAGAATTAAAAACCAAGAATTAAATAAATAATCAGTAATATTCAAGTGCAGCGTAAATCATTGGAGTTAGAAATTTTTAAGACTTCGAATTATTTATTCATAATGTAATGAGAAAGAGGATAAAAAAATCTGAAAAAATATCTCATTTTTACCCATAAAATGAAGATTTGCAAAAAGCCTCATTTAGTTATATTCATAGTCACTTTTGAAGATTCCATCAATGAAAAAATCAAAATTTAATTTTTTGCATTAAAACTGAAGTAGTAAACTTAGTAAGAACTTCATGAATAAAATTTTACTGCGGATTTCACGGAACTTCAGTGTGATTGATAGATAAAATTTTATTGATTCTTTGTAGCGCATGAAGTTCTCCCCAAAAATTGTCTCGACATTTTCCTCTGAACCTCTTCTTCCAGGAGACATCCACGAAATAGTGTGGATTAATTTTCGATTCGACTTTTTTTCAAGCTCAATAACATTAAAATTGAAAGTCATAAATTACTAAATCTGATCAATTTCAGGCTGGAGATCTTCGAAAAAGGATCCCACAATCTGCACTTGAGATACCACGAGGAGTTCAACCAGCTGGTGACTCGATTTCTCCTGGGGAATTCTTGAAGACTGCCTTTTCCGTGAATTCAGAATCACCAGTTCTTGCATAATTCATGTCATAATGATCGCAATACATTTTTTACAAGCCCCACCGCATCTGTGATTGCCACTCTCCTCGTACTTTGACGAAATAAAAATGATTGAACAGGAAATAACTATTTTTATTTTCATCGAGTGTAAACTATCAATGAAGTGACGTGGCGCGAGTGGGATAACCAGTTGGAGATAGGGATGAAGGAAAAAACGGCCCGTGGGTGGCTGCATTGGTTTCATATGCCACTTCCATTAAAATTTCATTTTAACTTCGCATGAAGAGGGAGAAGTTGAAGAGTAAAACAGGACGTTTTTTTATTCTGTACTTATTTCTTCAAAAAAGCTCCTACAGTTTAGGAGAAACCACCGATATCCGTTCGATTTTCTTGTACTAATTCAGTGTCGATGATGAAAAAATGAATAATCTTGAGTTTCTCCTTTTTTCGATCCATCATTTCAAGTATAATTTAATAAACCAACATGTCAAAACACATTTTTTATCGTCAACGAAAAAATCTCCGTCATTTTCCCGCATTATCGAGATAATCATCAAAAATCAAATGAAACGAGAACCCAAACACTTGTTAGATCTTCTCAAAGTAATGCAGTAATGGGTGAATGAAAGCTGAATAATCTTGAACCCCTCTTTTTTTTTCAGTCATCAGATTAGGTATAATTTCTTCGACTGTGAACAAATGTCTTTGAAAAGATGAATGATCTTCATCCCCGCTTTTTTATTCAGACAAAACAATTTCAAGTATAATTCAATGAACAGAAATGTTGAAAAACATTTTTTCATTTCCAACAAAAAAATCTCACGTCATTTCCCTCTAGACCCTCCCCTCATTATCAAAATAATCATCAATAATTTAATAGAATTCAACCCTAAGGCTTAATCCCCTCTGTTTTTATATCACAATTTCAAGTATATTCCAATAAACGAAAATGTCAAAAAACATTGTTTATCCCCAACAAACAAAATCTCACGTCGTTTTCCTGTCACCTCATTCTTAAAATAATCATCGAAAATTGAATAGAAAGAAAACCCAAACATTTAGTTAATAATTCAATAAACAAAAATATAAAAAAAAAATTCTGTGGTGAATTAGTAAACGAGGATAATTCCTTTTTTTCGTAAATGCATTTTATTCTTAAATCGGTTGCCAACAATTTGTGGAAGCAGTTTAGCAAAAATTTTTTTTTGAAAAAAATGCACTTATTGTCCTAGTTTACCAATTCATAAAAAAATCTCTCGTCATTTTCCTCTAGATCTCATTATCAAAATAATCATCAAAAATTGAATAATATGAAACCACAAACATTTAATCAATAATTCAATAAACAAAACTCAATAAACAAAAATATTAAAAAACATTTCTGTTGTGAATAGGTAAACGAGCATAAGTGTATTCTTTCGAAAATACGTTTTTTTGTTAAATCGCTTGCCAACAATCTGTGGAAGCAGTTTAGCAAAATTTTGTTTTCCAAAAAAGAACACACTTATCTTAGTTTACCAATTTATAAAAAAATCTCGTCATTTTCCTCTCGATCTCCTCATTACCAAAATAATCATCAAAAACCGAATAAAATGAAACCCCAAACATTTAATCAATAATTCAATAAACAAAAATATCAAAAAACATTTCTGTGATGAATTCGTAAACGGGAATAAGTGCATTCTTTCGAAAATACGTTTTTTTGTTAAATCGCTCGCCAACAATTTGTGGCAGCAGTTTAGCAAACCTTTTTTTCCTCGAAAAAATGCCCTCATCTTAGTTTCACCAATTTATAAAAAAGTTAAAAACCTCTCGTAATTTCCCTCCCATTATCAAGATAATAAAAAAAATCACTTAAATTCAAAACGCAAACACTCGACGTGTTCTACCATCTCGCTGTAATTCAGTATCGATGATGGAATGATGAACGACGGGGAGATATTTTATACGTCTTGAAGTCTACGTGCATGACCGTCCGGTAACGCTCCGCTGCGTCCTACTCCCCCAGGGTACCGCGGGGTCCCCAGGCCGAGATAGACGTCACGCCCTTCCGTTTTTTATTCTCGAACAAAAAGAACGAATGCATTCACCTTATCCCCGCCGACTTCTCCATCGCAATGCAGTGGAAAAAAAAATTTTTTCTTCAACAGGAAGAAATTTTCCATTCTCATCCCACAATATTAACAACTCCCGGCACTTGTGGTCGCGTGTACCTCAACGATGTGTGAATAAAAATCAACTTGTCCGCATTGCGCTGTTTAGGGACCAAATCGATGATTTCGAAGGAGGCACCTCGATACGCCAGAGTGACTGCAAATGCTCCACCATGGGTGGATAAAATAATCGTTTCGAATTAAAATTGGAGATGTGCTCCAATGGAGATGGTAGGTAATTGGCCAGTTGGTTTGGATGCAGTTTTTTTGTTGTTCTCAGAGACACTGATGAATGAAAATTATTCCCACAATAAATGAGACTGCTCTTCCGTTATGGAAAAATAAACTGATCTCGTGGGTATTTTTAAAGGCGGTAGAAAGTGGAATTGTGCTACTTATGCAGTCGATCACTCCATATTCGTATTTTAGCCGGGTTGACATCATGAATGTCGAGTTTTATCGGCGAAAATGGGGTAATCATTCAATTTTTATGGCCTCGATTAAGTAATTATGAAAAAATTTTTCTTTATGCAATTCACAGGCACCCAGACCGGGGATCGGCACCGATCAGAACTTTTTGGAAGATTACAAAAATTATTAATGAATAATGAGTGTGACATTAGGAACTATAATTGAGAGATATGATTAACAAAATAATTATTTTGTTAAGGCATTTCAATTATGGAATTGAAAACTGATTAAGTGATGGTAAATTGGTTTGAAGTGATTGATGAATGTGGAAATAGTGAACGTTATTCCTGACATTCGTTAGTGATTTTTAATGTGAGAAAATAATTATAATTGGATATTATAAATTGGGGTATTGGTAATCCGGAGAAATAGTTCATTTCAGACAGATAAATATATTTTTTTAAACAAATATTTTCTTAATCCCAGTGAGGATTTTATCAGTTAAGGATTGAATAATTTATAGGATGGCGAAGAGAACGAATTTAAAAAAAGGTTTTATTTGGAATTAATGAATTATTTATTCTATGTAATCAAAATATTTTTCATTGAAACGAATAGAAAATTTCAAGTGAAGAATTTTATTGAATTCGTTAAATGCGTCATTTCTCTGGGTGTAATTGACGAATTTGTGAAATTGTAGAGGAAACAAAGACAATTCCGCCGGTCTTCTGAAAATTCATGGAAGCAACAGCGAATTTCCCGGAGATTCTAAAAATTCTACAGCTCCCTTTTTACCGAAATTAATCATCTGCACGGAGAAAAAATGTTCGCCGATTACGGAATCGACTCAGGAAATTTAAGTGACGGTATCGTAATTTTTCACAGGAAATTCAGATAAAAATTACGGAACGCTCTGCAAAAATTCCATGACAGTTCCGTAAAATTTCCTACAACCACATCTCGCTCCGGAATTACGGACAAGATACGTAATTTTTATTGAATATTTCTCTCCGTGTGTGTCACGAAAATCACAGGGGCGAAACGGGCCCTTTTTCAATTACGTACGGAATTTTCCAGCATTTCCATGGCGCCAATCCCAACCTTGAATCTCATCGAATTTTAGAACAATTGATCTACCCCATTTTAGTTAAAGGATAATTGTTCTCCTGTAAAAACCATTAAAAAGACAGGAAAAAATCGTCTTGCATGAAGAAAAGAGGACCAACGGGTCGTTCCACCAGGAGTTCTCGAGATACTAGAAAAGAGAGTTGTATCAATTGAAAAGTTTCTCATCTGTATCAGGGGAACCGCTGGGGCGAAACGAGCCTTTTTTTATTCGAGATAAAATTTCTCGATCTTTTCAAGGCCAACATGAAAAAGTTTCTATTTCGATTGGAGAATAATTTTTTTCCTGCGCTAGCTTTATAGAATTATAATACGTTGTCAAACAAGTCTTGTTTGGGTCAACAAAATCGCTAGTTGAAAATTGTCAAAAAAGAATTTGTCTGGTTCGAATTTGAAAGTTTCAAACATGAATAATTGTTCTGCCTTCGACAGCAACGAAATATTTGGCTTAAGAGGCGGATAATTCACCCCAGACAGTGCCTTTTCAGGATGAAAATATCTCATACAGAGGAAAATTTATCAACTGATATTTTATCTCTGTTACAAGATTGCTATCATATCATTATTATTGTTTCATTTTAGGGTTCATTTCTTGTCTGTGATTGTTAGACAGCCGAAATGAAGAACTACTATCCCTTGTTTCGCATAAAACAAAGATTTTTCGGGAGCAAAATACGTATGGGAGTATCGAATAATGAAGGAGTAGTGCTAGACATGACATTTCTTGCGTGTACAGAGAATGCAATTGTTTTTGAACTGCTAACCCTAGTTGGTCACCATATAAGAATTTGCGACTTGGTCACCTCCGCAGGGAATCGCCGCCGTGTTATTTAGGCCTGAGCGTTGCCGAATTCACTCTATACTGCCTGGGCGCGTTTAGCGAGACTTCGGCAACGTCGCACAACGGGCAATTTCATTTAACATGAGAAAAAATTGCCCGTCTGTTAGAAATAATTTTTTTCCTTCTGGAATTGTGGATATAAATAATTTTAAAAAATATTATAATTTTCTAGACACTTGAATTGACGCATTCCAATTTTTTAGGATTTTTCCGCTCAGCCAGTCAATGGTAAGAAAAAAAAATCGACCTTCTGCGGCGTTTCCTCCTATGGTGACCAACTAGGGCTAAATCTATTCTTGCGACAAAAATTTTTCATTCCGGCGCACACCCGCATGTTTGGCACAAAAAATCCTTTTTCGATAATTTTCGAAAAACTATTTTCTTGGCACAAGTACGACTTGTTTGAGAACTTTGTCGTTTCTCTTTCAGTGTCCGTATTCCTCGAGATCAGCTCTGGTCAAATTCTTTCCGGAATAAATCAGAGAGATGTTATCACCGCTGGGTCAAGTTAATGCATAGTAAGGTGATTTAAAATTCCCCAGTGGATACCCTCGAAGATGGTCTGAATAACAGATGACGCGTCCAGCAACCTAGCGAGTTAGCAACACAAAACTACTCTCTCTGGTCATTTCGTATACCTGAGTTCTACCGAGCAGAACTCCACCCCCGTTTCACGCCACACGTTTCATTATCATTTATTTTATTTCGGAGAATTTGCAAAGTCCACCGGATAATTGTGGTCATAACGATGTACCCAGTGTACGTAATTAAGTAATCCGGAGTGATCCATAATCCTGAATATGTTTGTGAGTGCACGGTTGAGGGGCTTGAGTGCTGGGTGGAAGGTACAAACGCGTTCCACAACCGGTTCCCCGTCAAATCCACGGCCTTTCGAGGAGATTCCCGGGCCCAAATCACTACCACTCATTGGAACACTGCACAGATATCTTCCGCTCATCGGTAAATAAACAGAGAAATTAAAGTACTTTGAACCTATTCAGAAATTGTCTTCAATAAATATCAATGTTCGAATTAATTGATTCGTTTATTTATTTTAATAAACCGGAGACAGTGAAAGATTATCGATTTGATAAGTTATTTTTATAGCATATTTTCTCTGTTTCAACAGTTTTTGTATTTTAATAGTTGAAAAAAATGATACAAAATTAAAAAATTGCAATTAAGTAAATTACTCTGGAAATTCAAGATTACCTCTTGAATTCATTCATTTATTTAAATAAACTGGAAACAGTGAAACTTTATCGAATTGACGAGTTTTTTCTATTGAATATTTTCTCTGTTTCTTTAGTTTTTTCATTCTATTAGTTGAAAAAAATAATAAAAAAGTAATTAAAAAATTGAAATTAGATCGCTAGGATTTTCTGCTATATTTGTATGTAAATGAAGATGTAATGTCATTGGCTAGACATTGAAATTCCATTGGAAATTAAAAGAAAAAGATAAAGAATAACATTTCCCCTCATTTTTGTGTTGGAAAGAATATTCTTCATATTTATGAGAAAATTAGTTCTCTTTAGAGCATCGATAAACTGCAGTATGATTTCTCCTACATCGTTAAAAAATTACTCTTGAAATTCTAAGCGAAAGCCCTTGAAATTTTTAACAATGACTAATTTACACGAATTTTTCATTCATATTTTTACCGACAAAACCGTTGATTTTTGGAATATTCGATGAAATTCTAATTCTCGGGTAATTGCAATCATTATTATAAATTCGCAATCTATTGCAATTAATACGAAAATCTTTTGCTTTTTAAAAAATAATAAAAAAAATTCCACAAACGATCTGATTATGAATTGCCTTTAAAATTTAAATTCAAATTTCTAACCGTGCGATTTTCATATGATTCAGGGGATTATAGTTTCAAGAAATTACACAAAACCGGAGCGAAAAAGCTCTCGGAATATGGCCCACTGGTGCGAGAAGAAATCGTCCCAGGTGTGCACATGGTTTTGGTATTTAAACCCGATGATATTGCGGAGGTGTTCAAGAGCGAGGTGGGGAGATATCCGGAGCGCCGGAGTCATCTGGCACTGATGAAGTACAGGAGTGATAGGAAGGATCTTTATAACTCTGGGGGATTACTACCAACGTACGAAGCAATTGCAATTAATTAAACTCACGAAATCGACACCAAAAAATTCGAAATTTTTAAAAATTCACGATCGAGAATACCAAGACGAAAGAAAATTTTTTACAGAAAGCTCTAACGACTTCTATAGATAATTCTATCAGTCTTTGGCGGATTCTATCGCAGCTTTACTGCGCGTTTTTACAGACAATTTCTAATAAAAACTATTTTATTATGAAAATCAGTAGAATTTTATCGTTCTTTATAATTTTTTCTATTGAGACATTTTCTGCAGGACTTCCTCGACATGGATTTTAGAAATTTTTTCCGCTCTATCTCTTTTCTTTCATTGTAAAAAATCTGGGCGATAAAAACTTGGAAAATTTTAGTGGAGGAATTTCTATAGAAAATATATCAATAGAATAAATTGTGTATAAAAATCTAATCCTGTTGATTTTTTTATAGAATTTTTCAGCGAACGTTTCTATTAAAAGAGAAACGCCCAGATGAGCTGCAGAATTTTTCAATAGAATGGCCCAAAAACTAATAGAAAATGCAACGAAAATAGAACTTTTTGAGAAATTCGTTTTTATTCAATTTTTTTTCGTACGCGCATTCATGCAATCTCAGAAAAAAAAATTAATTTTAATTTTAAAAATTAAATTTAATACAAAATATTAGCCCCATATTTTGTCATTTTTATCGCTAATAAAAAATTAGGATTAAAAATGTCTCTATTATTAATGATTTTTCAAAAGAGAGGACTCGTCTCATTTTTTCCTGCAATTTTATTGATTTCATAATTTCATTCAATAGAAGAAATTCATTTAGCGAGTGAATTACCTACTGTTATCCTTTTTTTTCATTCCGATGTTAAACAATTTATCTATTCATTAGAAAAGGCGAACAATGGTGGAAACTACGAAAAGAATTCCAGAAAGACCTGAGTAAACCCCAAAACATAGTGAATTACATAGAAGAAATCGATAAAGTGATGAGAAAATTCATAAGCGTGTGTGGACCAGGATTCCACAGGGATCTGATGTCTCTCCTCTCTCGCTTATACCTCGAACGTAAATAGAACTTTCACCAGTCATACTACAATCAAGATCCAATGGGAATCCCTGTTATTTTAATACAAAAGAAACTAACTGTTATTTTAGTGACTTGCTTAGTCGTCTTCGACGAGCCCTTGGATGTGTTCTCTGAGGCACAAATGACGAGTGATTCGACAAGTTCGAAATTGATCAAGGCAGCCTTTGACGCCAACGATTTAATTCTAACGCTGGATCATTCTCGTCTCTGGAAATATTTTGAAACACCCAAGTACAAAAAATTCTGTGGGAATCTGGAGATCATGCAGGAGTAAGAATTTTCATGAATGTTTTAGGGATGGGTGCATCGAGATTAGTTTTTGCTTAATATATTTATATTTTTTTGCATTTATATACTAAGCACGGAGAGAAATTTTCTAGAAAAATTCTAGTACGCGTACTGGAAAATATCACAATCCAGTGTTGTTAAGGTAAAATTTCTTGGTATCTCTGTAGAAAAACATTCGTCAGGAGTTTTAGAGATGAATGAAAAATCTATGGTTGAAACTGATAGAATTTCTATTGAATTTTTATACGTGTCATCAAAAACTCATTTTGAAGTCAAGTCATCTTGTTTCACCCTTTCCCTATTGATTCGCTCATGCCTCTCAAATTGAACATTTAGAATATGGGTTTCCACTGAATGGCTGATATTTCAGGGTGGCTATTGACATGGTAACCCGAAAGGCGAAGAGAATGAAGGAGAGCATTGGAAATAAAAAATCATCGATTTTGGAGAACTACCTCAGCAACAGAAACGTTGATCTGAAGGACGTCGTGGGGGTAGCTTGTGACATGCTCTTAGCAGGGATAGACACGGTAATAACTAATAAAATTTCAGAAAACAACAGCAATTGCCAGAACAATTTTACAATCACTCGTAATAACGAAAAAATTGCAGTAGAGGAACATTCAATGCATGAAAAACGAATGGAAAAAAAATAATGAGTAGCAAAGTGAGTGAAAAATCTGTCGACTAAATATTTTCATATTTCTGAGAGATCGATCGAATAATCCTGAAGTGAAATTGATTCATCTCGTCTCACCCTTTCACATTTAATCATGAGAGAAACGAAATATTGGAGAATTAAAATTTTAGACAGCATACAGCACCGCCTATGCCCTGTACCACGTTTCAAGGAATAATAAAGTGCAGGAGAAACTCCGGGAGGAAGTAAGGAAACTTCTTCCGGAGTCTGACAGTCCTATAACGGCGGCAACACTGAGAGACGCGACTTACGTGAAGGCTGTAATTAAGGAGACTTTCAGGTTGAATCCAATTTCTATTGGTGTCGGACGAATTCTCCTGTCTGACGTTGTTCTCAGTGGATATCGGGTGCCCAAGGGGGTGAGTTTAATGACAGGAGAATTAAGGGGCCATTCAAATATTATGTCGTACGTTTTTTGGACATTCTAGAGTCCCTCTCCGCCCCGCAGTTACAAGCCGTCATAAGAAGCAAGAACTGTACGCTTCCTTTCGTGTTATGACGAATTTTTTACATTTCTTTTTTATATAATATATTATACTATGATATTACTAATATTATTTTTATTATTATATAATATTACTTTATATTAATTATTTTATAATAATAATAATATATATATTATTATTATTATTATATAATGTTATAATATAATAATATATTTTTGCTCGTAAATTAGCAATTTGCTTCTGAATGGAATCTCTATGACGATGAATTTGAAATTGAATTCGATGATGCATTGAATTCAACAATGCCCCAACGTAAAAATTTCTGACCTTTCTCTGAATATTGGTTTCAAAATGAATTTTTTCAACAACAGATGATGCGATGCTCCTTGAACATTTCGTAACTTATTAAATTAAATGAAAAATTTTGTCCTTATTAAATTGCTGCCAACATAGCATTTTTTATGATGAATATACGTCTTTAAATATAAAAATGTAATTTTTATTTTTTCTTCAGACCAATGTTGTTACTCAGAATCAAGTAGCCTGCCGATTACCCGAGTATTTCCCCGATCCTGACTCATTCAAACCCGAGAGATGGTTCAGAGAAAATCCAGAGTCAAAAAATGTACATCCGTATCTAGTGCTGCCATTTGGCCATGGCCCAAGAGCCTGCATTGCGAGGAGATTGGCTGAACAAAATCTACAGATGTTTCTACTTAGAGTAAATATTCTATGAATTTCAATGCAAATAAAATTGCAATGCGCAAGATGCAAGAATCGAACGTTGTTTTTAATTATTTATTGGAATTTTCAACAGATCTGCAGAGCGTACAGCTTGGAATGGAGAGGTGGAGTTCTAGATTGTCTGTCAGTGCCTCTGAATACACCAGACGGGCCAATTGCTGTGGAATTGACACCTATCGATGATTGAAAGGAGGGATTTAATTAATAAAATAATTCTAACTGCTCTAGTTAAATGGAATTACTTTTGAAATTTCAAGTTTTTGAAATTTAAGTCCGCAACCCCTTCCCTTGTTAAGTAAAATTTTCAGCCCTCCCCTATTATGCATTCCCCCTCCACCTCCTCCCGAAGTCCGAATTTTCGAAATTTTTTTTTATTTGACAATTTTATTTTTTTATTTAATTAACACATGCGAACGGAGGGATGGGGGTGGCTAAGATAGACTCCGCAATCCCCTCCCCTTGTTGAGTAAAATTTTCAGCCCTCCCCTATTATGCATTCCCCCTCCACCACCTCCTAGTGAAAAAGAAGTGGCCAAATTTTTTATATTGCCCCTAGTGGGGCAAAAGAAGTGGCCTTTCCCCACCATTGAGTTCGTTAAGAGGCCTAGGGATTGAAAAAAAACTATCGAAATGCGGGGAAAACTCTGCTCCCTAAATTCTCCGCCAAAAAAGGATAAAAAAATAAACTACATACCTCAAAAAATTTGTAATTTTTTAATTACGAGGATGAAAAGGAATGGGTTCGATCCGGATTCTCTAAATGGGTTAAAACTATTTTTTAATATATGAGGTAATTAACAGTTCTGAGAGGGGATCGCCATCTTGCCTAGGAGTGCAGGTGAGTCGAAATCAACATTTATATTAAAAAATAATTTCACCCCATTCAGAAAATTCGGATTACCCCCATTTCTAAGAGGATGGCCTCTTAATTAAAAAATAACAAATTTTTTGAGCTATGTCTTATATTTTTCCATGCCTTTTTGGCGGAGAAGTTAAGGAGCGAAGTTTTCCCCGCATTTCGGTAGTTTGTTTTTGATGACCAGAGTTTGTGGAGCAGAGATGTCAGACAAGATATGAATGTTTTTTTGGCTCAAATGAAAGAGCGGGTCGAGAAATAGCGTGCAGAAGTCTTTAAAGATGACAAATGTCTCTAAAGATGATGTCTGTTTTCAATTGAAAAGCGCAATTGTGACACAAAACTACTTCAATGAGGAAAAAAATAAAAATTTGGAATATCTATACATGAGGGGCTAATTGATCGGATCTCTCTTAACGTGTAGTGGTAAGTGCGTGTGCCTCCCTGCGCGACGAGAACCCACAGTCCCACTACAGGAGAAGTGAAACAGACAGAAAACTCTCCACTCTCTCTCCCCGTTTTTCTTCTCAAGCCACGCCCTCCACAGAAGAGTGGGGGAGTTCTAAGACGTTTCAGTATACAGAATTGTTAGCCCCGAAGCCAAAATCATGGAAAGACTCCGCTGTATATTAAAAATTGCATTCAGTACTAGCATCAAAAATTCCATTCAATTCTATACGATTGAGTTAACTATCTGGAGTTGAATTTTGTTCTAGAAAGTCCTGGGAATCAGCAAACTCTTCAGTAGTTGGGAGAATAACACGGTTTAAAATGGGCTTCATGTCAATGCCAACTCAATTTTGTAAAATTGTCAAGATACGAAATTCTCATAAAAGATAGGAATTTTTATGGATTTGTTTCCAAATTGGATTCAAGATCACCAATTATTTTAATCACCCTCATTCTGATTATTCTGTTAAATTCATTCGCGAAGAACCGAAGAATTCCGCATTGTCTGGACGTGGGGATCGATAGAGCGACGAGTGGATGACCCCGAGGAAGCGGTCATGCAAGTGCATGATCGAGCCTGCACTCACGTAGATTAGAAAGAAAATTTAACAAAAGAGGGAATAAAATGGAGAAATGAGAGATGAGAATCATCGGTTATTTTCCTTCGGCCTAATAGTAAAAAAAATAAATTATGTCGTTGGAAATCTATTGGGATTTAACAGACTTTTTTTTCATTTCCTATTTGTATTGGGATTTTCTTAAAATTATCTGTTTGTTAATATTTAACAAATGCGGATGGAATTGAATTTATAACAGAATGAGAATTAATTTTATTCGATTTTTCAGTGGTAAAATCCATAAAAAAATTCATTTTCTACATTCGTTCCAAGTATTTTCCGCATTTTAACTGCATCATCTTGCGAGGAAAAAATAACTAATTATATGAAATTCAATGCTGAAAGATGATGGAATAATAAAGAAATCATGGAATTTCTCAAAATTTTCCAATAAAATCGGCCAAAAACTGATAGAAATTTAATAGAATTTCAACATAATTTTCTAGCGAATTCGCTGGTTTTTTTAAAAGAAATTTTCCTGTATGTTCAGCGACTCAACAATTATCCCCAGGCGAAAGGATGATAAACCCCTCGAACAACGAACCCTTCGCCTCCGCCATCCCATAAAAACCTCCCTATCCCCTCAATCAATAAGCCCCAGCCTATTAATTCCTCATACCCCACGACTGTCGCCAAAATTCGATATTTCGAGTCACGTTGGAGCGAAAAATATTGGACATCGGTGTAATAAAACCGAAAAAAAATACAGGAGGGGAGAGATTTCTCGGAAACGTGGGCGACGTGCATGGTAATACGGTTGTTTGTTGTTGCCCACGCGCGCTCAGATGCCCTCGTGACGAAAATTCAGTCGAGAGTTTTTTAAAGGAGGCGAAGCGTTTTATATCGCATTCGCTTTTGGCCACATTTTGGACTGTCACTCGTGCTGGCTTTAAATGGATCCTTCCTTATTGACCTCAGCCCACGGCTTTAAACTCGTTCCATATAAGTTTTGCTCCATTTATGTCTACTCTTGAGTTAATAAGAATCAAGAATCGATGGAGAAGTTGAGGATTTAATTAGGTATTTTATTTTTATTTTATGTAATTAATGTAATTGGGAGAGTTCTGGGTGTCTTGCACTCTTAATTAGGGAATTCCCTCGGGAATTTGTGACTTTTGAGGATTAAAAATGTATTGAGACATATTATTTAATAAAGTTTAGAGAGTTAAAAACGTCTTTTGATTTTTCGTCTTCAAATGTCTAATTTCGGGATGGCTACGTGAATCGATGAAAAAAATGAGGATTTAATTAGCTATTTCATTTTCATTTGATGTAATCAGTGGAGTTTTGGGTGTCTTGCACTCTTAATTATGGAATTCTCTCGGGAATTTGTGACTTTTGAGTCTCGAAAATGTCTGTATATTGAGATATATTATTTAATAAAGCTTCGATGTTTTTCAGAAACGTCTTTTGGTGTTTTCTCTTGGAATCCCCAATTTTGGGATGACTACGTAATGATAAGATTCCATAAGCTACTATCATCACCTTTATTTACTTTGAAAACAGAGCTATTATCGCCTTTAATCACTTTAAAAAGAGAATCGAATCAGTGATCATTAAAAAATGATTAGAGATTACGGATTATGTGTGTCAATCAGGTATTTGATTTTCATTCGTTGCGACTGGGGGAGATTCGGAAGTATCCGGCACACTTCATTATGAAATTGTCTCGAGAATCAACGATTTATGAATTAATCAATGATTTATGCGTTTTATTGAATCAGCCATATTTGAGGAATTTGTCATGAGCTATAAAAAAGACTTTTGATATTTCGTTTCAAAATCTCTGACTGTTCCAAAATCTTCAATCACCTTTAATCACTTTAAAAACAGAACTATTATTGTCTTTAATCACTTTAAGAAGAGAATCGAATCAACCGTCATAAAAAAATGATTAACGATTATTGATTATGTATTTCAATCAAGTATTTGATTTTTGTCAGATGCGGTTGGTGGAGTTTCGGGAGTACCTCGCCCTCTTGATCACGAAATTATCTCGAGAATTAACGATTTATGAGTAAAAACTTCATGAGACGTTTGCGAAATTTTTCATGAGCCATAAAAACTCTCTTTTGATGTTTAGCCCTGAAATTACGAGATAATTGCGTAATGAAAATAGATGAAATAATCGACTATCATCATCACTTTTAATCACTCTACATACAGCAATGAGTCAATGATTGATAATCATTGATTATGAATTTTGATCCGGTATTTAATTTTCATTCGATGTAATTTGTGTTGTTTGGGTGTGCCTGGCATGAATACACAATGTGGAATAATCACCTCTCTGTATCAATTACGAAATTTCTCCATAAAATTTTTATTTAAATTCCGATCCAAATAAATTTCTTGGAACAAATGATTTATTTTCTCACTATTCATGATCAATTTCATAAATTTTTTGCAACTCCATTTTTCGCATAAGAATGGTGTTACCCCCGCCCACATATCCCCCACATCCACTCCACAGAGTTTTGCTCTACTTGTCCTCGCTCTCCACAAAACAAAAAACAATTCACCGATAATTTAATTAGCGAATTAATTTTCATTAACCGGCTACGCAATACATAATTAGGCTCTTCAGGCATGTCTCGTGTGGCCGATTAAACTGAATAAAAAGCTGAGAAACGAGAAAATAAATAAGAATGAAATAATCGGAACCTCCGTGTGTAGATGACGCCAAATACGGCCCGTGCGTTTTCTCGCCTCGTTCCCCCGCGGACTCGGTTACCCCTTCAATTTAAACCGGTGAATCCAGTCGCAGTTCACCCGGTGCAAGGGCCAATGCGTTTTTGTATTGGAATTCAAAGAGACATTTTGTGCCCAAGAATTTCTGTAGAAAAACTCACCAGAGAACAATTCATGTAGAAAAATTAAAGTATTGATTTTTTTATATCGGATATCTATTTTTTAAAAATCAGCATCAAAACTGCATAATTTTTTGTAGAAATCTACGGAAAAAAATAAATGCCGTGCTTAGAGAATTGCAATAAAAATTCGATAAAATTTCTTAGAAAAATAGTTCAGTAGCGAAGTGGTAAAAGGAGATAAGTCAATTTTGACTATTGACCAGTTTTCAATCAATATCTCGGAATCTAAGGAACATAGAAAAATTTTTGTTATTATCTTTTTTGTGGAGCCGATTGAGTGCTACAACAAATGTAATTACAAAAATTTCGCTATCTCCCTTGGATCCGGAAATATTCCTCAAAAACTCAACTGGGAGATAAGTCGACTTATCTCCGTTTACCACTTCACTGCTGAATTTTTTTCATACGCGCTAATAGGATTTTTCAACGGAAACTCACGACATTTAACGACAAAAAGTGTTGCTTTTTTTCAAATCATTTTAATCGGGATGAAAACAAGTAATCACGCCACCCACCATGTCGCCCAGAATGGGCGGGTTCACAACAATACCCCACAATCCCCCCAATACCGAAGATAAATATCAATTCCCTCCGAGAAATTCTCTTTACCAAGGTCCAAACTAAATGAAAATGGTAATAAAATCCTTAAATGGCGATAAACTCACGAAGACCGATTGTGACAGTAAACAAAACTCGACAAGAGCCGAAAAATAAAGAATTCAAGACCTCGAAACCAGCTCCGCAAATAAATCGCAATTTCTCCACTTACGTCAATGCCCAATTCCCATTACGGTTTTCACAAGTGGAACTGCAAAGCGTGAGAAGTGCGAGTAAAAAGTCATCGATCATGACGATTGGGGTTTTGTATGTTTTTTTTATCGCTGGACATGAGAAATTCTATTGCATTTGCTCATTCTTAAAAAATAGAAATATTTCATAAATTCTGATATTTTTTGTACAGTTTATTTTATCGAAATGTTTCCGTAGGAATTTCTCGGCATAAATTCAAGTTCACTCAATTGAACCAAAAGAACTTGCAAAATTTGTCCATTAATTTCTGAAAAAACGACTTCAACAAAATCATTGTATAAAATATTTTTGTTGAACATTTCTCTAAAAAAAACAGAGAAAATCCAGGGAATGCTAGAAGTCCAATCGAATTCTCTAGGTTTATCTATTAAATTTTTCTTTACGTGTAATAAAAAAAATTAGTGTTTAACACATTTTTAATAAGAAAAATGCTTTGCGTTTGCATTATAATCCCTTCATTTTCCCGTCTTATCAAATCCTTAAAATCCTGTCTGATATTTAAACCGTGAATATATAATAAATTCCGTCAAGCGGTTCATCTTGATGCAGTCAATTTCATAACGAAGCAGACCAGACGATTGAACGCGAGAAAGAAAGAGAGAGGAACAACACTATAAAAGAGATGAGTCACAACAATACGGTAGACTGCAATACTGTCGCCGTCGACGCCCTCGTCCTCGGCGCATTATTTTTCTTCCTTTTAACATAGTCATGAGAGAGACTCGTCTACCAACTCGACTCCGAGTGCTCACTTTCGCGAGGAGGACGAGTCCTTCTACGGCATCTTGAATTCAACCACTGTAGGCTCTCTTCAGGGATCCATGGGTGCACGCACCAACGAGAAAGCGGGACTCAGTGTCAAAATTACGGCCTCTTTATGCGTCTGAGGATTTCACTGCTTTTCAACTGTTTCAGAAATTTTCTGGTTGTTTTTAAAGTAGCTCTACCCTTCGGCCGGGCTACTCTGTACTTTTGGATATTTTCAGTTTTTAAATTTTTCAACTAAAAACTGTCAGTATTACCTAAATTAAATTTCGCAAAATATTGATATTTTTTCAAATATTTCCCTCTTATAAACAAATAATAAAACTTGTTTGCAAAACGGTGGATTATTTTTTATGAGGTGTCAACAAAATTCTTGATTTTTTCACATCTAATGAAATAAAATTTAGATTTTAATCTTTGATTACAATGGAAATGTTGATTTTCGCATAAGACACTGGGTTAAATCCTAATTTTTTAAAATTTCTTCTTTGAAAAACCAAAACGATAATTAAATTGAAAAAAAATTAGAATTCCAAATCTCATCGAGTTTTCCGCAATTTTTTTGCAGTTTTCAATAATCTTTGAATTTAGCGTAAAGGTAGAGCTACTTTAAGGTGTTTCGTGTGTAGATCACCGGGGGATGAAACGGAGGGGAGTCTTATTATTCTCGAGCCCTGATTCAATCGCTGAGCACGAAATTTTCCAATTTTCAAGTAACTATTTAAGTGTGCATTTGCACATTTTTTGAATATTGATTTTATTTATCAGATTGATTGATTTTTCCTCATCACCTACGGGTGTCACATAATTTTTATTGGATGTTATTCTAATTATTGAAATGATATTAAAATGCGTCTCGAGTTGGTAAACCTGCCGAGTGTTTTCTCTTTCTCAGTTCCATGGTCCAACCCATACCTTTCCCATGATGCTCACTGACATTTGAATCACGCGCCTGCGCGTGAGGCCGTAATTGCCCCGAAACTCATAATTTTCCGAATCATTTGTTCAAATAACTTTCTTATGAAATCTGAAAAAAATCTGAAACTTATACGTGTTCTCAAGAAAGATTTGATTTATCACCCACTAGTTTTTACTCAATAGTTCATTATTTTTTTGGATGTCACGGAAATTTCAGGAGTTACAAAAACATCAAAATTTCGTTATTTTTTTCCTTAAAACTGAGATCTGAAGAAAATGTGCAAGAATTCTCAATTATGCAGCATAGCATAATTCGAAATCGAATTTCCCATAAATGTTCCAATTTTTTCTCATTATTTTGACAGTTCACCCGAAACACCTTAACAGTGAATTCTTCAGCGTTAATATTCCTCCGGTTTATTCCCATTTTCATTTCATGAAACAAATCATGAAATAAAAAATTGTATTTTTAACTCTTTAAAAGCGGAATTCTCTGAATATGAAATTACAATGATCAAATGACATTTGACACAGTAACGATTCCATTAGTCAACCGTCTAGACAAGTATCGCAGTTCATTACATAATACAAAATCATCACATTAGAGTGCAGTTCCCCCAAGACACGCTCGGTTTAATCCCATCTCCAAGTCTCCATTGTCCTTCCATTCCCTCCACGTACCGACAGTGGGCGACAACACGAGCAATCTCGTGAACCGTATTTAGAATCCCACAAAATGACATCACATCCCCATAAGCCTTCGTATCTGACCATCAAATGGGAGTATTTGCCAGGAATAAACCGACATGAGAAAGCATTCCTTGTTTGAATAGAAATAAAAAGCGATGACGGTATGATCGATCTTTGATCAACAATTCCAAGCGGTATCGGAAAATCCAGCGGTAATTGATGATTCATTCATTTAATTAAATTTCAATTCAGTCATCAAGAGACTAATAATCATTAAAAATGGACCAATGAGGCATAACTCTTCGGAAAAATTGAATTGCCATTGAATTAAAGGATAAATCATTAAATGGATGAATTATTATCATTAAAATTCAGGAGCATTTGCAGTCCTCCACAAAAATTTTCCACCTCCCCTCGATCCGAAAACGTTCCGTTTCAAAACGAAATATTTATCAATTTTTTAAGAAATTTACGAATTATTCAAAAATGCTATTTAAACTGTTCGATTTACAATGATTCAATGCTGGTCAACTCCAATTGTGAATTCTATACCAAATTGTAACACTTGAATATTTCCCGAAGTTGATTTCAGTTTCACATTCACTTCAGTGCACATCGCGTTAAAAAATCGAATCAATGAATCAATTAAATAAAACTGTTGCAATTTAACTTTCCAAATATTTAGCCCAATGGATCGATTAAGGAAAGGAAAAAGGAAAAATTTTAATTTAATGATCCAATGTAATTACCATTCAAAGATCTATCAATTGTAAAATTCCCTAGGATTTGAAACTCGTATTAAACATCCAAGTGAACCTTCCTTGATTAATCCCTTAAATATCGTGTTTTTCGTTTCAAAGCAACAATAAACCAATTTAATCAAACTAGAAAATTCAATCAGAAGAGTCTACTCGGATCGTCTTACTATAAAATTAAATCATCGCGATGACAGACTAATTAGATTTCCACCAACAAATTCTTGTGAAAAGCGAGACGGAATGCGAATCAATACGAGGTACACTCTCAGGATTCCTCACTCACTCCTTGTACGTATCTTACCATCAAATGGGCGTATTTACCAGGAATGAACCGACATGAGAAAGCATTCTCAGGGGTAATTGATGATTTATTCATTTAATTGAATTTCAATTCAATTTTCCAGACACTTACATTCTTTACTCACTCGTTGTACCTATCTTACCATCAAATGGGCGTATTTACAAGGGATAAACCGACATGAGAAAGCATTCTCGTTGAATTGAAATAAAAAGCGATGACGGTATTGATCGATCTTCATCGCTCCAATTTGGTGAAACACGTAACCCATTGTGGGGCAAGCTCAAGAATGAGTCACGCGCTGGTTTCATTATATTTTGTATGGGAAAACCGACGGTTTCAGGGAATCGTGGGGTGGATGAGGGGCTGTTGAAGCCCGGTCAACGCATGGACGTCGCGCAGTAACCCTGAGCAACCCCGTGTACGTGACACGATGTTGTACCGACGCATTTATCGATCCCGACGATGAGACGACGAGCGTGAAAGGAGCTGACTTCCGGTGGTATGGCACTCGAGTACTTTTTTTTCGTATTATCTACACGAAGAAACGAGAAGGACACGTCAGCCCCAGGTGTTTGGGGTGTTTCGGGTTTTCTTGATTATGTGAGAATAATTAAATGGAATTAATTGGACACGGGGAGAATTCACGAGTGGATACGTCGGCCGTATTTACGGACGATCTGTCCTTTTTTTATTGTAAATAAACTCTAGTAGTTACACAACAGTTGGAAAACATGGAGACGAGAGCGATTTAAAATGCTATTCAGAGGGAACATTGTAAAATTTCAAATTTCACTGGAGAACTAATGAGATTGCTCATTTCTGAGGAGCAGGAGAATAAAAGTTCGCGAACTTACTTCAATTTTTTTTTCAAATTTTCCTGTTGGCCAATTGTAATAAAAGAAATAACGACACGCGACGGTGGTTTTCCTCATACAGTGACCAATTTAGGGTAAATAGCTGATTAGCTGGAATTTTCTCATTAGAAAAATCAGAAAATTTAAAGAAAATTACGAGATTCGCCTCGTAATATTTTAGTTTATCAGAAATGTCGACGTGAATAGGAGTCTTTTACCGAAAGCCTTGGAAAACCTCGAAACCTCCTGAACGGGACATGACTAGAATAGTTTAGCCCTCCTCTCCCGGACTTTACAGGCCAAAATATTCCACTCGGGAGAATTTTTGAAAAAAAATCCGAATTATTATCCAGCCGCACTGAATGACTCGCCAGCTGAATTGCTGCCAGCAGTCCGAATAAAACGAAAATCCCCCACGTGGTAGACCTTGGATGGCAAACCACTTCGACAACAGCACAAGACCCACATTGCCGTAATCCACAGTTTTCCAGCAATGTGTCTCAGAGTGCCAGGCGTGGTTAGCGAGCGGCAAGTAGAACCGCAGCTTCTCTCACCGTAACCATGTATGGATCAGACATTCGAGTCTGTGGAAAAGTCACTTGACCGTGTATGAGATAAACGTGCTCACGTGTGTTGCTATGCCACTGGAGGACTCCAGTGCATGCAAGGAGTGAATAACGGATCCCCAGTGTGCAGCTCGTATCGATTCGCATTCCGTTTCGCCTTTAACAAGAATTTGTTTGTTGAGAACTAATTAGTCTGTCATCACGATGATCTAATCCTGTTGTAAAACGATTCGAGGAGACTCAATCCTGATTGAATTTTTTGAGAATAGCCTTGAAGCTAGGGGAGATGGACAATTTTTGGGGAAAATTTTTTAACAGACGAATTAACTTTGTCAATTGCAGTGCCTAAAAAATTATATAAGTTTTTAGAACAAGATATTTCCCGAAATTCCGAAAAAGAACAAATTATTTCGAACTGATGAATTATTTTTTCTCCATCTTAAATGAAATTGCCCATCACGCGACATTGCCGTAATCTCGTTAAACGCGCCGGGGCAGTGTAGACTCAATTCGGCAACGCTGGAGCTTAAACATCACGACGGGGAATCCCACGGAGGTGGCTAGAGTCGCAGGGTTGCGTCTGGCGACCAGACTAGGGTTAAAAAGGATAGAGTGGAAGTTTTTTTTTAGGTTTTCACAGGCCTTCGTAGAGTAAAAAATAGTCCGCAGGGGGTGAAGACAACCTAAATTATTCTAGTCATGTCCCGTTCAGGAGGTTTTCCAAGGATTTGAATAAAAGACTCCTATTCACGTCGACATTCTTCATAAATAAAAATATTGAGTCGAATCTCCGTAATTTTCTGATTTTTCTAATGAAAAAATTCCCGCTAATCATTTATTTACCCTACATTGGTCACCATATACGGGAAACCCCCGTCGCGCGTCGTTATTTTTTAAAAATGGGTCAGTTAAATAAAATGTATCAAATAGTGATAAAAATTATGGATTGCATAGATTTCATGTTAGAAAACATTCAGTAGAAGTTACAAACTCTTTATAGTAAGTTCGTTTACGGGAACATCAGATAATGAAATTGGATCTCAGGGGAAATACAGGAAAAACGATGATATCTGCTTGAAAAATGGGGATAAAAATCTGAAGTTATGGAGTTATCATGGGGTAAGATATCCATTTAAAAAAAAATAATCTTGCGCTCGTTATTTGTCTATGATTTACTTCACTGGGGGAATCAGACTTATATTTTTCGAAGACGTATATATTTTTTCGGAGCAAAAGTAGAATGTAGCAATCTTAAGGCTGCTACTATTTAGTATTTTCAACGGCATTTTAATATTTTCAATCACCAAATTTGGTTATCATTTCGGAAATAATTAATTCGAGGGGGAAATGTAGGGACATAATCACTCTCGCGATGAGTAAAAAGGTGATAAAAACGTTTCTCCGCAAATTTCATAATCATCTCCACTCCCTCTTCAATAAAATATCAAGGAAATGTAACACAAAATGTCACGAGAGATGTTTGAAAATTTATAAACAGCTGGAACGTTGACAATGACTCAGAATAGTCTAAGACATTGAATTGATTTTGTTCATTAATAATAAATTGCCAGGCCTAAACAGCTCAAAATTAGTCCTAGGCAGTCCAATCGAATTAAACGTAATTAAATTGATCCGCCGACTCGTGACGCGAATACTCAAGGCAGTGGCACTCGTTTCACTTTCGCAATACTTTACATGATAAAAGGAGAGAGACGGAGGATGGTTCTATATACTGCAGAGTGACTCACGTGTTATTGACTTTTCTGAAGCGCCCCGAGAACGAATGGAAGGCTGGGTTATCCAGGGTGGATTACTCGAAAATATCTTTGGGGGCTAGGGGTTTGGTAGCCACCTGTCATGATGGCACAGGTGACCATCCAGACGAGTTTAATTTTTTTGTCTTCAGCACCGGATATTGAAGGTACTATTTCAGGTTTTTGGAAAACTGTGAAATTTACTCGAAAAAACTACCCGTAAAATAACAATTCGAAGGATTTAGCGATAATAATTCAAAAAATGAATAGAATCAAATCATTCGAAAAAATGAAATATATCGATTCAAAAGTTCATTCGGAGAATAGGAAGTAGAAGATTAATGAGGAGATAAGGAAGAGTCTGTTGATTGAAACAATCAAGAGAGAATTTTCGTTATTGATTTATCTAATCATCTGGGGAATGCGAATGAAAATAAAAAATATATGAATAGTAATTTTAATAATGAGAAAAGAACGGGCAGAATAAAAATTCTATCTATAAAAATAAAATCAACCCCAAGACATCAATGAAGACCTATCTCTCTCTATTTATTAACAGGACGAAGTATAAAATAACAATCTCTAACTTTTCAATTCCAAAAAATCAATGACGCATATAAATTTTCAATTAATAAATTAAAAATTTGTTCAAAAATAAAAAAATGAAAATGAGTGATAAAATACGGAAAATTACGAAAAAATTAAAAGAACAAGTGGAAATGTCTGTTAATGGTTTATCAATTTAAAATTATAATAACAAAAAAACCGGAGAAAAAAAATTCAACCAAGAAAGAAGAATGTAAAAATGTAAAATCAATCCCGAGATATCAATAGAAAGCAATAATTCTCTACCTATTGACAAGACGAAACATAAATATCAATCTCTAATTCGTAAATTCAAAAAAATCAATGGCATATTCAAATAGTCAATCTCGAACCCATATCTAGCTGTGTGCGCACAACAACAATTGGTATTCTAGCTTTGACTCGTCCTGTCTGTTCTGTGGGCGTCAATTTTGGCGACGCCTGGCACTGCAGCTAGAACTCGTTGCCTACAACATCAGTACTCCCTTGACTTTTATTCCACTTGAAATTAAATTATTTTTCCGCTCGATATTAAAACCACTGTACCTCATTTTCCCAAGGTCATTGTCCAATCCATACCTCAACTACATTCTCGTGAATCCCCTTCATAAATCATCGTCACGAACTTGTACCATTGTAAGTGTACAAGTTTTGACTGGGTAGAAAATTGACGCAAGAGAAAATCATTGAACGAGTAAATTAGCACGTGAGTATTTCAGTTGAGATGAAGAAAATATTTTTTTTCAACTGAATCTTGAGCGATAAATGATTTCTATGGCCACGAAAGTAAACTGGGAGAGTTAATTGAGGAATATAAAGAAAAATTAACCGAATATTTTTACTTTTAGGGTATGTTTCCTACGGAATGAAAATTCTTGTGGGAGAAAGTATATTCAACCATTTTCAATCATCAAATTTCTCAGTTCAATTGCGTGAGAAAAATTTGAAAAAAATCGTGACAATTCAGAATCATTAAAATTACATTTTGCAAAATTCGATGGCTCTTAAGGTTCTACCTAATACCCTCCTAAATTTTATTCTTTTCATTTTAGTTTTGGAAGGGTATTCTACCAAATACCCTAAAAAAAATCAAAGAATTTTTTTTCGAATACAATAAAAACGCCGTCGTATATAAAACAAAAATAGGGGAGGTTGGGGTAAAACGGACACTTTTGACTTTTTTAAAACTGTTAATAAGGGGTTGAAATGTTGATGAAATTCAATAATTTTTTTTCCAATACAAAGAACAATTCTTTTCTTTTGTGACGAGCCTGAACTGAGCTCAATTGATAAATTTGTTTCTGAATTATGAAGAATTTAAAAAAAGTCTAGTGTCCATTTTACCCCACCCTCCCCTAGTAAAAAATAATAAAAAGGAAAATGCGAGAAGACGATCTGAGCCTCGTGCCACCTCTGGGTTTCTACCCGAGCAACATAGCAACCCGTAAAAATCCTCATTTCCTCCCAGCATTCCTCTCCCCTAAAAAAATCCCTGAATTTTAAAAAAATCGTGAAAACCCCGTCGCAATTTCCCTTTGAATGCAATAAAACGCCCTTACATACTCGTCAATCGCCATCGCAATCGATATTCCGCATCGAAAAAAATAAAAAGCAAGAATAAAAATCGGAATAAACAATTACGAGGGGACGATCTGAGCTTCGTACCACCTCTGAATTTTGGAAAATTCCATAAAAAATAAAAAGGAAAATGCGAGGAGACGATCTGAGCCCCGTGCCACCTCTGGCTTTCTACCCGAGCAACATAGCAACCCGTAAAAATCCTCATGTCCTCCCAGCATTCCTCTCCCCTAAAAAAATCCCTGAATTTTCTAAAAATCGTGAAATCCCCGTCGCAATTTCCCTTTGAATGCAATAAAACGCCCTTGCATACCCGTCAATCCCCATCGCAATCGATATTCCGCATCGAAAGAATAAAAAACAAGAATAAAAATGACAAGAAAACAAATGCGGGGGACGATGCGAGCCTCGTGCCTCTGAATTTCGCCTCCAGCAGCACCGCAACCGGCAAAAATTCTCCTAACCTCCCAACCCTCCACGCCCCTCAGAAAAATCCATGAATTTCCTAAAAATACCCCGAGAAATCCATCGCAGGTATCTCCCAACATTTCCTCAAACAATAAATACGAAAAAATATGACTTACCGGGGTGGTAAAATCATCCTCAAGTTGGCAGCACTGCGTCGAAATACGTTATATCCCTCCAGTGCCCGAGTGTATCGCGCCGACAGCGAGTTGGTGGGAGTACGCGAGAGCCACAAAAATCCACCAATCAGAGGCCCCTCCAGCAACGGCTATTTTCCCCACTCCCGCGACGCTGGCAGGCTTGAAAATCTGTAACGGGTGCCGCTGCCATCTCATATTCGTCTGTGGTCTCACAACCGGTGCGTTCGTTCCAAGTTTAACAGAAAAAGCTCCGTCTTTTTACCACATAACAAGAGTCTTATTAAATCCAAAGCATCGAAAATGAGGGAAATCGTGCACATCCAGGCTGGCCAGTGCGGCAATCAAATTGGTGCTAAGGTAAGGCCACATTATTCCCGGGAATTATCAATTTTTTGTGCGCACAATTTTCGTCACCGACTCGGCGTCGCTTCGGCCTTTGTCTCAGCGTTCGATAAATGTTAAGTGGCTCTCAATCGTTCACCCACCGGTTTTTCCCTTCACCAATTTTTTATTCCCCACTCGAGAGGAAACTGGCCCTTTTCGGCAGAATTCGACGGCTCGGGGGCGGTTTCCAGGGGCCAATTGTGACTGAAAAATATCGATTCTCCGAAATAATTGTAGCGTCGCACACGAAGACTGGAATGTTCGGTTTAAATACTCGTTTTGTCGCCTCGAAATGCCCACCGGGCAGTCCAGAGCTCCTGCAGCCCATCGTACCGAAAAAAATAAATGATGAAAAAATTCGGAGGATTTTATCGAGTGGTTTATCATGGCGACAGGCGCTCGCCGGCCGGCATAGCGTCGAGCGGTCTAACGGTTATTTTATTTTTTATTTGACCTGAGTGTTCTCGAAAGCGTCACCTCCCTGGCGCTTGGCTCGCACTTGGCAACGGGCTCACCCCGAAAATATTCCCCCGGAGAAATTTCAGTGGGCATTCGCGGCATCCGGAAAATGGAAAAAAGTATGGGATGAATTTTTGGGGGAAAAAAATTTGATGCAATGGATTAGGATTTAGCCTGGGTGTGGCAAGGGGTCTGGCAGGATACGCGATTGATGCGGCAACAGCATCGAACCGATGCGCGCGCAACTTGGAGAAAATCACTCCGTCTCGCTTGAAACTCGTTTGGACTCTCTCTTCCTGTCTCTAAGCACTTAACCGTCGTTTTCCCCACTATCTGTCGCACACAGGCACGTTTGAACGTGCCTTGGGAACGCCTTGTAGTCGGGCTTTTCGAGGCTACATTTTGCATGAGGATTTGCGGACGATCGACTAATGTTATTGGCCGTAAAACAATAGGAAAAAGTAGAAAGATTCGGTCACAAATGATGGACTGTTACGTATTTGTGAATAAAAGGCATTGAGAGATGAAATTTAGAGCAATTCGGAAATTACTCATTGGAGTGGGGAAGTAAAATGTCAATTTTATAGGGTTAATGCTTATTTATGACGCTTTTTTATGTTTGTAATGACATAATGACCATTTTCATTACTTTTAATGATTGACATTATTTCGGCATTAGACATATAGAGATATTTGTAAACGATTTATCGGAGTGGGGGAGAGAAATGTCAATTTTATCGAGTCAATCCTTATTTATGACTTTTATATACGTAGTGACGATTTTCAACGGAAAATGTCAAGAATGTCACGTCGAAGCTACAGTTTGTATGATTCGCGGACGATCGATTAATACAATTGCCCATAGAAAAAATGCAAAAAAGGATGGAAATTATTCTGAAAATGATTATTGTTGCATATTAGTGAATAAAAAAATTGATAAAGGGAATTGAGAAATGAAATCTAGAGATATTCGCAAATTATTTATTGGAGTGGGGGAGTAAAATGTAAATTTTATTGAGTCAATGCATATTTATGTCGTTTTTTTATGCATGTAGTGACGTAATGACGATTTTCAACGGAAAATGTCAAGAATGTCACGTCGAAACTACATTTGTATGATTCACGGACGATCGAGTAATGTATTGCTCATAAAAAATGCAAAAAAATATGAAAATTATTCGACAATCGATTATTATTACGTATTAGTAAATAAAAAAATTGATAAAGAGAATTGCGAAATGCGGGGGAATAAAATGTCAATTTTGTACAGCCAATGCTTATTTATGACGTTCTTTATGCAAATATTCAATAATCATTTGTAGAAGAATGTTCATTCCTACATATTACTAAATAAAAAAGTCGATGAACGAATTGAGAAATAAAATATAGAGGTATTCGCAAATTATTTATTAGAATGGAGGAGTAAAATGTCAATTTTATCGAGTCAATGCTTATTTATGACGCGGACGATCGACCAATGCAATTGCCCCTAAAAAATGCAAAAAAGTATTAAAATTCTTTTTCACATTATATATTTGTTATATATTTGTAAATAAAAAAATTGAGAAATGAAATATAGAGATATTCGCGAATTCTTTATTGGAGTGGGGGAGTAAAATATCAATTTTATACAGTCAATGCACATTGATGACGTTTTTTTTATGCATGTGATGACGCAATAACGATTGTCAACAGAAGATGTCTAAAAGAAAATATGAAAAAGTTGTAAATAGCAGGTTTATCGAAAGATACGCGATTTTTATCGGAGAGCCGTAGTAATACTGATGCCCAAAGTGCCTGAATGAGCTGCGATTACCGTAATAGATAATAATCGACGGATGGAAGTGCGATTACGAGTGCAGTTCAATGTATATAGTTGAACACTGCGTTACGCCCTCGTTACTTTCAAGGATACCATATAGAGTCAATGCCCGCACTATACCGTGAACACCTCGTGATTTCTGGCCCTCTTGGATCCTGTAAGGATCGAATGCTCCTATTGGTTGAGCTGTTAAAAATCGTGAAATTTGAAAAATCGCAGGAATTACGCAATCGTCCCCATGCGGGGAAATGACTTCGAGCCCAAGGCGAACGGGTCTTGCGTGATTGGCCAGTGGGTCGAGCCCAAATAGAGAGGAATATTGAGGAGAAAAAACATCAGCGATCTTTCAGTTCTCCATTCACGTACAAAAATATTCTATTGGAAAATCTAGCGTCTCGAATGGAAATTTTTTTTGTCAATTCTTTTGAAAAATTTAACTTTTTTTTATATAAATGCTCGATACAAAATATTTCATTTATGAAATTCCAGTTTTTTTGACAGAATTTTTTCTAGTTTTAAATAAAAAAATTAAGTAGACAAACTTTTTAAACATTTTTAACGGAATAAATTATGTAGAGGAATGAAAATCTATTGATTTATCTCATAAAATATTTTGTATTGAACGCTTTTATTTAATAATATCAATTGGAAAATCTAGTTAAGAGAATTTAAGTGTTTTTCATAGATTTTTTTCAGTTTTTCGGTTAGAAAATAAAAGTAAACGAACAAATAGAAAATTTGAAACATTTTCAACGGGATAATTGTGTAGAACAGTTAAAATCTATTGATGTTTCCCATAAATTATTTTCCATAGAATATTTTTATTTTAAAAAAGCGCAGAAAACTTGTGTAATTTTTTACTCCAATGGGCGAAATTTTTTCCATGATTTCCTCGTACGTATACTCGAGCCTTTTCGGTTTCCCTCGGTTGCCATCGAACCCAGGTATGCACCCAGGTATCCGAGTTATCGATCGCACGGAGTTCAACTCCCCGCGACGTCCCGGCTCATCCGCCATTTTAGCCACTCCGAGATATTCGTAATGCCATTTTCCTGAGTTTTCCGTTAATGAGAGAATTCAGGGTATTTTAGGCGGACATTGGTTACAAAAGGGGGGAAGAGGCAGCTGTCCCTTGTCGGTCCTTGTCGGACGGTCGAAGAATACCGATGCCAGATGTTGCTGAGGTCGTTTGTAACATTCAACGAACACTCTGCACCACTCAAACGGAATTTCTCCGGAATTCATAAAAAAATATTTCAATCACTTTGAATTTTCTCTGAAAATAGAGCGATCAATTTTCTCGGAGTTGAAGATTTATTTTAGGTCGCATTGATGGAGTTGTAAAAAAATTTCAAAGAGACTTGGAGGGATAAATTACACATGTAACTTCTCATATGCTAGTTAATCAGGAAATTTCTCCGGAATTAATAAAAAGTATTTCAGTCACTTCGAATTTTAGCTGAAAAAAGAGCGATTCATTTTTCCGAAGTTTGAAGATTTATTTTAGGTCGCATTGAGGGAGTTGTGAAAAAAAATTCAAAGAAACTTTGCGGGGATAAATTACACACGTAACTTCACACATGATAATTAATCAGGGAATTTCCCCGGAATTCATAAAAAATATTTCGATCTGCATTGAGGCAGTTGTAAAAATGTTTTTAAAGAGACTGAAACGATAAATTGCGGATATATAACTTCTCCTATGCTAATTAATCGGGGAATGTCCCCCGAATGCATAAAAAATATTTCAATCACTTAATTTTCTCGGAATTAGAAGATTTATTTTAGTTCGCATGGAGTCACTTGCAAAAAAGATTTCAAAGAAACTTTTGGAGAGATAAATTGCACACATGTAACTTCTCTTATGCTAATTACTCCATGTAAGTAGGTTCGGTCATCATCGCTATATATAGCGATGACATTGGTGACTCATGTGTTGGTATGAAGTATTACAACTTGAGGCCAGTGGGAGGCAGGCAGGTTCGGTCGATGCTCATATATGGTCGTGTGTAGTTGAAACCATGTTTTTTCACTCCACGTTATCTTTCCTTTTTTCGCTGCGGTGGGGTGGAACTGAGACTACTTTTAAAAAATAATTGTAGGTTACGAGCAAATGTATGAATGGAGCTCGCACCAATTTCATTAACAATTCAATGAGGTATTGACGTTCAGTCTAGGAAAAATCAGAAGTATTTATTTTAATTCATTCTTAACACCGGAATATTTCTTTCAATTTAAAAATCAAAAGTTGCAGCGATCATAAATTCATGAATAATTAATACACAGTCAATTTTCCACTCTAAAAATCACTGTTTCCATGACGAAAAAATAGTCCAATAGATTTCACGTTAAATAATAAAATATAATTCCTTGAAAGACGTAATTTTAGTGACAATTTCGATGACGGAAAATGCAAATCAATAGCGAAACGGTGAACCGGTTTATGTCGACTTATCTCCCAATTGAGTTTTTGAGGAATATTTCCGAATTCAACAAAAAAGCGAAATTTTCGTAATTACATTTATTGTAGCTCTCAATCGGCTCTACAAAAAAGGTTATAACAAACATTTTGCTATCTCCCTTAGATTCCGAGATATTTATTAAAAACAGGTCAATAGTCAAAATTGACTTATACCGTTTTACCACTTCGCTATTGAAATTAAATTGATAAAAACATTAGCTTCTATTTTTCAATGTATATCAAATTCTAGAATTGTTTTTTTCTCCTACAATTATCAATTTTTATCTATGAAACTATTGACTCGATCATTGCATCCTTGAGCCAATGAAGTGGTGTCATGAATAAAAAATAATAATTGCATTAGAAAACACAAAACAATTCTAAAAGTTTACACAGGGGTTTCGTTTCCCCTTGAAGTTGACGAAAAATTCAGAAGAATGCACTCAACCCCACGCGCATCTCTTATTCAATCCTCAACTATTTATAATAATAGCCCCTCATTAAACTCGCCTGGAAAACAACCAGGAAGATAGCGTCCCGAGGTCTTTGAACGGTACCAAGGAAATACCGCGTGGGCGTTGACTCCATACCTCTCGTACCTCTCGGCATTACAAGAAATCGCGTTTCGTCTTGGCCGAGTGCATCACTTCGGGCTGACTAGTCTCTCAGGGGGTATTTATTCTCAACATCATGAGCTCGCGGTGTTAATTAGTCCCGATTGGCACTCGAGCGTATCGCTGGCCCTCGCGTTATTACATCGCTCCAATAACTAAAAACCGGCTACGTATGAATGAGGGCCTTGACCAGCCAAACCTCCCCCCCAATTACCCCAATTGCGGGCATCGACCCTGAATCAAAGGGCTCCGCTTAAAAATCTCTTTAAAAAAATGACGACATTCATTCGAAATTTTTATGCGGTTTTTTATTTTTCTAGATCTTGTTTTCAAGTTATTAACAAGGAAATTAGTTTCTCATGTGTAGATTTGCTTGAGAAAATGACACATTTTATGTTTTGCATTGAGTTTTGTCTACAAAAATAACAGCTCAATTACAATTGTGCAATTTCATTTGCTGATTTTACTACGCAAATTTGTGAATGTTTGATTTTTCTTCTACAATGGGTGGGAAAAATTTGAGGGTGTGGAATTAAATAAAATGAAATCCACCAATCGGAGCCCGAATTTTTAGCAGTTATCATTTTCTAGAATAGCAGATCCTTGGATTACATGTCTTGAATTTATGAATCACAATGTTTAATTGGGATGGTACATCACAATTTAATAGAATTCACTACGGAAATTATGCAATTAAAATGTTGAAAAGCCGAAATGTAGAAAAATTAATTTATAAAATCCCCGATTCTAAATAAATAACTTGATGATACATTTGATATTTCGAGTAATTCGGCTTGCATTCTACCGAATTAAAATGTACCAACCCAGCGCACATTCAGCATTTTGAATTTCACAGTAATAATTCAAATTGGTAAATGTTTGATTTGTCACGTACAATTCCACAAGTATTATTCGAGCATGTCTAATTCAAGACAAACAAAATTCACCAATCCGAGTCCTACTTTCATGTATTTTCTGTTTTAAAAAATCGCGCGTACTTGAATTACATCTCGAATTGCGCACAATAAATGAAACATTCACAAGTTTAAATTCTACAATATGAAATAGGGATTGCGCAATGTGTAATTGCGATGGTACATCTACAATTTAGTACAATTCAACACGAAAATCGTGTAACTGACAAGTAAAAAAAAAGGAAATCTAAAAATTCACCCATAATCCAATTGTAATGCCAAAAATTCCCGCTGCATGTCCCCTGGAATTCGCCATTACCCATGTCTCACCCCAAAATATTTGTCCACAGTTTTGGGAGATCATCAGCGATGAGCACGGAATTGACCCGACTGGTGCATACCACGGCGACTCTGACCTCCAGCTGGAGAGGATCAACGTTTACTACAACGAGGCATCGGGTGGAAAGTACGTGCCCCGAGCAATTCTCGTCGACTTGGAGCCCGGTACAATGGACTCTGTCCGTTCGGGCCCATTCGGACAAATCTTCAGACCCGACAACTTCGTATTCGGCCAGTCGGGTGCTGGCAACAACTGGGCAAAGGGCCACTACACCGAGGGAGCCGAGCTAGTGGACTCAGTGCTCGACGTTGTCCGAAAGGAGGCCGAGAGCTGTGACTGCCTCCAGGGCTTCCAGCTTACCCACTCCCTCGGTGGTGGCACTGGCTCAGGAATGGGCACCCTCCTCATCTCCAAGATCCGCGAAGAATACCCTGACAGAATAATGAACACATACTCAGTTGTACCATCGCCCAAGGTGTCCGACACTGTTGTCGAGCCCTACAACGCCACCCTCTCAGTCCACCAATTGGTCGAGAACACCGACGAGACCTACTGCATTGACAACGAGGCCCTCTACGACATCTGCTTCCGCACCCTCAAGCTCTCCACCCCCACCTACGGTGACTTGAATCATCTCGTCTCCCTCACCATGTCCGGAGTCACCACTTGCCTCAGGTTCCCAGGTCAGTTGAACGCTGATCTTCGTAAATTAGCTGTCAACATGGTACCATTCCCACGTCTCCACTTCTTCATGCCTGGCTTTGCACCCCTCACATCACGCGGTAGCCAGCAGTACAGAGCACTCTCAGTGCCTGAACTGACACAGCAGATGTTCGACGCCAAGAACATGATGGCTGCATGTGATCCACGACACGGAAGGTACCTCACTGTTGCTGCCATATTCCGTGGACGAATGTCCATGAAGGAGGTGGACGAGCAGATGCTCAACATTCAGAACAAGAACAGCTCGTACTTTGTCGAGTGGATTCCAAATAATGTCAAGACTGCTGTCTGCGACATTCCACCACGTGGTCTCAAGATGTCGGCCACATTCATTGGCAATTCGACAGCCATTCAGGAACTGTTCAAGCGTATCTCTGAACAGTTCACAGCTATGTTCAGGAGAAAGGCTTTCTTGCATTGGTACACTGGTGAGGGCATGGACGAGATGGAGTTCACTGAGGCTGAGTCCAACATGAACGATCTTGTCTCGGAATATCAGCAATACCAGGAGGCAACTGCCGATGAGGATGCTGAATTCGACGAGGAACAGGAGGGCGAAGTTGACGAGAACTAAATTTAATCGCTCTATTCCGCAATTGAACGCACGTGTATAATTTCTATTCATCATTTCTCTCTTTTTTTCTCCTTTTTTTACCGAGACAGAATTTTTTTCACGACCAGGCCTGCATCAAGGCTGCCCGCGCATATTATTATTCTATTAATGAATTCCATCTTGATACGTCGCTCGCTTTCAGTATCTTTGTATTAAATAAGAGTAAAGAGATATGGAATTGTTTCTTTTTTTTTTTGTTCACGAGAGCTTGGTTATGATGAAAGCCGTGATTTATTTCTGCAGTGTAAAACCCTGAGGGGTTGCGAGAACATCAATTTTTATTAAATTATTGTCGAAATAAAGAAGATACAATTACACTTTATGAATTTGACTTTGTTTATTTCACTTTGGGCTTCTGTGTGCGATGAATAATTCATATTATTGTGGGATTGAGTTTGGTTTCATTATTAGAAATGAAGATTGTGGTCAGAACTGAAATGCAAACGGATGAGAAAAACAATAATAAATTAGTTCTGTAGATTTGAAGAATTCCCTGGAAAAACTATTCTTTGTATTTTCAGAATTTAATTTAGTTCTCTCTATGCCCGTATGCTCGAAGGATTCATATTGCTTGGACTTTATTGTCTCTACGATAAGAAGTAAACATTCCATGGTCAGAAATAAAATGCAAGGATGAGCAAAAAATTATGCAGTTGTCTAGATTTTTGGACGACTTCCTGAGGAAAATACTTTATTCATTAAATTTATTCATTCATTTATTCGCTTGGTTTTATTTATTTCTCTGTATAATTATACATGCATTAGTCGAGGATTTATTATATTGCATTGAGTTTATTGCTGGCATCAAAAAAAAATTACAGTGCGAGGACAATGAGAAAAAAAATATTGAGCTGTTTTCTAAATCTGAAGAATTCCCTGGGAAAAATACGAGAGAGGAAATGGTTTTCTGAGGTTTAATGAGGTACTTGGGGGGAGGAGGCACTTGAGAAGCATCTGGTACCATTTTTACAAGTACTGTCGAGACCAGACAAGTGTCTTAAAGTATTTTTCTCGTTATTTACTCGATGCGAAAGAAAAGTAACTAAATCCTTGGATTTACGAGGTGCGACTGGCGGAGAAAGTGGTCGTCATAAATTGGATGTTATCTTCGATGAATTTATTATCAGAGTGAATATAAATAATTCACGATAAGTTGGTGATAACGCTTGAATGTCACGTTTTCAGGCCAATGCTGCCATCTCATGGGAAAGGGGAGAATGCTGTGACCTATGGATAAGAGTGATTGGGACGTATCAGTGGTCGTTATCACGAGCCCCGCTGTATTGATAGCTTCAGTGGGGAGCGGGCGGATTGTTTTTAAATCATCGGCATACTGGACACGATTTAGTCTAGGCATTTTAATCACGTAGGGAATAACTGACGCAGGAACGTTTGTCATGGGAATGCACTTGCTCATGTTGATTGAAGAATGACAGAATTTATGGTGAATTTATTCGTAGAAGTTTGATAATTCTAATGGGAGGGGTGATTTGATTCAGTGGTGGGAGAATGGGATGTTTATTCAACTCTCGAACTAGCGAAATGAATTTTAAGATTAACTGAAATAATTCAATAGAGACCAAAATTTTTATGAACACTTCATTTTGTTCGTCTTCGCAGAAGTTTGATAATTTTAATGGAGGGGGGACAACGGGATCTCAGTTCAACTCTCGAACTGGCGAGATTTTTATAATTGAATTCAAAAGAATTCACCGAAAACGAGAGTCGAAATAAAATTAATCCATTTCATGCAAATATTTTTCTGTTGCATTTTAGGATTGACTGGAAGAATTCAATAGAGAACAAAATTCTTTGCTGAAGTTTAATAATTTTAATGGAGGAGGGGTTGATTTGATTCAGTGGTTAAGTGGGAGAATGAAATGCCAATTCAACTCTCGAACTAGCGAGATTTTTATAATTGAATTCAAAAGAATTCAACGAAAACTAGAGTCGAAATGAAATTAATGTATTTCATTCAAATATTTCTCTACTGAATTGTTCCAGTCAATCTTAAAAGTCAATAGAGGATAAAATTTTTATGAACACTTCATTTTCTTTTCAAGATGCATTGACAGCTTCATTGGGTAACGGGCGGATGGTTTTGAAATCATTAAGATATTGGACACGGTTTAGTCTAGGCATTTTAATCACGTAGGGGATAACTGACGCAGGAGCGTTTGTAATGTGAATGCACTTGCACATGTCGATTGAAGGATGACAGAATTTATGAAGAATTTCTTCGCAGAAGTTTGATAATTCTAATCGGGAAGGGGTTGATTTAATTAAATGATGAAGTGGGAGAATGGGATGTCAATTCAACTCTCGAAATAGAAAGATTTTTATAATTGAATTCAAAAGAATTCTCTATCGTAAAAAGGAGAAAAGAAATCGATCTCGAAATATCTCGAAAATCTCGAATAAGCGTAAGCGTAAGACTGAAACCGAAGCAAGACTTCGTGAGGAGATCAGAAGGCGCGTGCGCAGCACGCGCGCCGATCTCGTGTGGAAAAAGTGAAAACTGAAAAAGTTTTTTTTTTCAGTTTTTCAAAGTCCCAGATTTTCCGGTTTCCCAGGGGGAAAGTCGACTTTCGCCAAAATCGAATTTTTTAGCCGGGNAGACTTCGTGAGGAGATCAGAAGGCGCGTGCGCAGCACGCGCGCCGATCTCGTGAGGAAAAAGTGAAAACTGAAAAAAAAAATTTTTCACCGGGGGCCAAAGTGTCGGATCTTGGATTTTTTCAGGGGGAAAGTCGGTCAAAGGGTCACGAGGGCCAAAGTGTCAGATCTTGAATTTTTCCATGGGGAAAGTCGACTTTCGCCAACATCGAATTTTTTAGCCGGTTGAACGTTGATTTCAACTATTTAAGCGACGGGCTATTCAGAACTCTCAAAAGTATGTCGAAAAAGTGAAAACTGAAAAAGTTTTTTTTTTCAGTTTTTCAAAGTCCCAGATTTTCCGGTTTCCCAGGGGGAAAGTCGACTTTCGCCAAAATCGAATTTTTTAGCCGAGTGAACGTTGATCCCAACTATTTAAGTGACGGGTATTCAGAACTCTAAAAAATATCGTATCGTACAAGGGAGAAAAGAAATCGATCCCGAAATCTCTCGAAAATCTCGAATAAGCGTAAGCGTAAGACTGAAACCGAAGCGCCACTACGTAAGGAGATGAGAAGGCGCGTGCGCAGCACGTGCGGCCGATCTCGTTGAATCAAAAGTAGAGTCCAAATGAAATTAATGTATTTTATTCAAATATTTATTTATTGAATTTCAAGATTGACTGGACCAATTCAGTAGAGAACTAAATTTTTATGACCACTGCATTTTTATTTTTGAAATCATTGAGATATTGAACACGGTTTAGTCTAGGAATTTTAATCACGTAGGCGATAACTGACGCCTGTGAATGCACTTGCACATGTTGATTGAAGGATGACGGAATTTATGAAGAATTTCTTCGCAGAAGTTTGATAATTCTAATCGGGAAGGGGTTGATTTAATTAAATGGTGAAGTGGGAGAATG
>NW_021680345.1:4228549-4391003 GCF_001412515.2 Diachasma alloeum
TGAACGTTGATTTCAACTATTTAAGCGACGGGCTATTCAGAACTCTCAAAAGTATGTGGAAAAAGTGAAAACTGAAAAAGTTTTTTTTTTCAGTTTTTCAAAGTCCCAGATTTTCCGGTTTCCCAGGGGGAAAGTCGACTTTCGCCAAAATCGAATTTTTTAGCCGGGTGAAAGTTGATTCCAACTATTCAAGCGACGGGCTATTCAGAACTCTCACAAGTATGTGGAAAAAGTGAAAACTGAAAAAGTTTTTTTTTCAGATTTTCGAAGGGCAAATTTTCCGGTTTTGCAGGGGGAAAGTCAACTTTCGCCAAAATCGAATTTTTTAGCCGGGTGAAAGTTGATTCCAACTATTCAAGTGACGGGCTATTCAGAACTCTCAAAAGTATGTCGAAAAAGTGAAAACAGAAAAAGTTCTTTTTTTCAGATTTTCAAAGGGCCAGATTTTCCGTTTTCCAGGGGGAAAGTCGACTTTCGCCAAAATCGAATTTTNGAGATGAGAAGGCGCGTGCGCAGCACGTGCGGCCGATCTCGTTGAATCAAAAGTAGAGTCCAAATGAAATTAATGTATTTTATTCAAATATTTATTTATTGAATTTCAAGATTGACTGGACCAATTCAGTAGAGAACTAAATTTTTATGACCACTGCATTTTTATTTTTGAAATCATTGAGATATTGAACACGGTTTAGTCTAGGAATTTTAATCACGTAGGCGATAACTGACGCCTGTGAATGCACTTGCACATGTTGATTGAAGGATGACGGAATTTATGAAGAATTTCTTCGCAGAAGTTTGATAATTCTAATCGGGAAGGGGTTGATTTAATTAAATGGTGAAGTGGGAGAATGAGATGTCAATTCTACTCTCGAACTAACGAAATTTTTATTCCGGAATTCAAAACAAGATACAACTAATCTACTTCATTCAAATATTACAGTCAATATCTTAAAGTTCAATGAAGAACAAAATTTTTATACTTTACAACCCTTCATTTCTTTGAAGACTCTCATTATGAAGATAATTCGATAAGAAAAATTCTACCACTTCGTTACTCAATTGACTTATCTCGTTTAATACGATTAACGCCGGCAGATTTTCAGCTCCTTTGATTAATTTCGTTGACTCTGGGTCGAGTCACGTGCACCGTCCGATTACCCAAAGCCCTTCCTCATTAATTTTTCGAGGCACTACTTGACGGTATGATGAGTAGTCTCTTCAGATAACACCGGAAACGTTATTCCAGGAAAAGCAAAACCACTTCTTCAATCTCGCTCGCGAGACCAGGAAAATATGTAAAAGTCGCTTGTTTTCAGTTTCTCGTTATTCATTCGAATCGATTATTCCAATTTTTTCTGTTCCTTTCAAATCACTGATTATCATTATCTTCAATTTATTTATTTCAATACGAATGTTCAATGGAAAATATTCTACAGAAAAAAATCAATAAAACGGGATTTTTTATACAACTTATTCTATTAAAATGGTTTTTATTTAAATTAGTTCACTCTAATTTCCTATTTTTAAAATTTTTTTGTATAATAAAAAAATTAGAAAAGTAAATTGGAAAAAATAAGGAAATTCTTGTCGAGGAATTCCTATAAAAATTAAATTCTACTAATTTTTTCAATAAAATAATTTCAAAAACTAATAGAATTTCCAATAGAAATCCAGTAGAACTTTCTATCAAATGCCCTAGTTATTTCTATGAAATTTTTTCGTGCGTGATCTCATGTGATTATTGAAACACCGAGAATACGTTTTGAGATGTCACTCACTGAGTCGCACGGAAAGAGTTGAGGGACCTCATAACTGTCGACAATAATAGAAATGAATTTTTTCTCCCAGTAGGAGGTGCATTCGAGAATGTCAAACGCAGCTGGAAACGAACGCTCGGGATGTGGATATGTTACCGCAGTCCCGAAGAGTATTCATGTTTTAAGCTAGTGATAACGAACACTCAAAACCGCAGTGACCCCACAGAATTTATCTCCCGATGATTTCCTCGTTTTTCCCTTTATTTTTTTTTTCTCCATGAATCGAATGAATGAGATTAACACGTCGGGGTAGATTTCTAATGACTCATGAGTGTAATTGTTCGGTAAACATGGCATTTATTATCATCATTTTATTGAGTTGTCAACGGGGAATTGCCACTCCGTCTCGTTGCGATAGAGACGATGACTCAAGCACTTCAAGTCGTCCGCAAGTGTAATGTCGTCTCTCATGATTTGTCTCAATCTGGAGAGATGTCGGAGAATTTCTGGCATCTCTAGCTCATCTCACGGATATTTAAGCGACGGTTTAAAACCCGAGAAGGAACATTTTAACAGCTTCCAGAGGGGATTTAAATCATCTTCTTCCAAAAAAATGTCAAACAAAATAAGATGAATTCGGGCAAGAATAGAGACTCAAGGACGTCGCTCGGACAATTTTTTTAAATTAAATTTTTATCGAGTTTTAGTTTCACATCGGAGCTTCGTAATTTAATTTACGCCAATGTCCAGCCCAATTCTCTTTATTTTTGTCTATTTGATTCCCTGTATTCACACTTAAAGGCTTGATTCGATTTTTAATTTTCAATCGTTGAGAAAAATATGAAAAAACAAAGGATTTTTATTTTTTTTACTGTTAAAATTATTTTTAAAACTTGTTGTTAAGGATCCGAGCTTCCGGCGAGTATTTAAATTATCTTCTACACCACTAAAAATGTTGCAAAATAATCAACATCGGAGTTTCATATTTTGATTTATTCAAGAATCAATTCAAATTCTGTTTATTTTTCTTTATTCAATATCAAGTCCAATTTTCTCTATTTTTTAGTTATTTAATTTCATTTATTAAAATTTTTTAATGTTTTGATTCGATTTTAAATTTTCAAATGTTGAAACAATTATGAAAAAATATTGATTTTTATTTCTTTGCTGTTAAAATTCGGAGAGCATTTAAATCATTCTTCACCCGCTAAATGTCCAAATAAAAGAAATCCGGTGTAAAATAGAGTCTCAAGGACGTCCAAGTGCTCAGACAGTTTTTTAATGGAATTCTTTTCAAATTTTTTAGTTTAACATCGGAGTTTCATCGGATTTTTATTTTGATTTATTGAAAGATCGAGCCAAATTCTGTTTATTTTTCTTTATTCAATATCAAGTCCAATTGTCTCTGTTTAAATTTAATTTCATTTATTTATGCTTTTGAAATTCTTCACTTCATTTTCAATTTTCAACCGTTGAAAAAAAAAGAATAAATATTAAATTTTCATTTCTTCGCCGTTAAAATTGTCCGTAATTAACGTCACAGCTTCACTTAAAATTTTGCCATCCTCTATTATTTTAATGCCTTAAAAATTCAAAACTTGATTCCCGGATTCAATTCAAACCGTTTGAAAACCTAAAAATTTCGAAGGAAATTACAACATTTACTTTACTGCAATTTTTCACGATTGTGATTTTCCTCAAAATCCTCTCACCCAATTTAATTCGCAAATTTTCAAACCTATGAGAATGGAATTGCAGATGTCCCCAGGGCTACCTCCAGTCGTCGATATTTTCTCGCCTCCAAGGAATTCCAAGACCTCTGCTAATCCCCGAGGCAAACAAAACCATAGACTCCTGGTAAATAAAAACCAGCGAACCGAGGCGAAAAAAGAGGATTCCCTAGCACGTGTTGAAGAAGGGATGTCTCCCCAAGAGGATAAGTCTCCTTCCCCCACCACCCAGTATGCTCTTGGCGGGCGCCAGTACGTGAATGATTTGACCGATTCGAGTCGAGTTTGTGCCACAGACCCGCCAACAGCTCTCAGAACCGCTAAAACTAATCTCTGAGGACCGTGTGGGCCACTTGAGACTGCACTTCGCGTTCAATTCCAATCAGTCTGAATCATGAGGGAGATAGTTCATCTTCAGGCCGGCCAGTGCGGCAATCAAATCGGAGCCAAGGTAATTTCCACTTGAATGGAATTAATAAAAATTTTGTGCTCTCGGAGGTCACTCAACTCATTTGAAAATAGAAATTAAAATTTCAAACTGGGAGGGACATTTTCTCATGAGTCGCCCTCACGAGCCCTTGGGAATTCTCGTCGAATGTAAATTACAGACGAACGGGAAATGCGGGACTGGGGAACATCCTGGAGTCCATGCAATTTCCTCAGTTTCGTGGATAACATATTGCGGACTTGTACGTCATCATTAATTCTGAAATACTAAACTTTAACGCAGGACTGGATCCAATCATTTCCGGGGGCTTAAGTTTCAGAGCTCACGCTCTTGAGAAGACAATTACTCATTCTTCCGTAAATAAAAGAAGCCTTGAGATACTGAATCATACAGAAACCTCGATAAGAGTCATTCATTCTCTTATCGTTATTCGCACAAATTTTTATTTTATCTTTATCTGCGAGTGCAGCGTATCTCGGGAAGATGGGGAGGAAATCGTTCGAGGGCTCCAAATTGATGGAATTAAATGACGAATGGAGAAAAATTGACAGGAAAACCTAGCACATTAGAATTTCATTGCAAATTCTGTCAATTTTTAGCCGATTCCATTGAAAAATTTCGTTTCATGCGTATTTTTTTTCCAATGGAAATGCCCAAGGAAACATATTTTATAGAAAAAAATCGATGCATTTTGATCTGTTGAGATTGATTCCATAGGAATTCCTCAACTTAAATTTTCAAAATTTTTAAATTTGAATTCCTTGATGAATGGCAAAAATTTCAATAAAAAACTCATGAATTTTGAATAAAAATCCCTTAAAATTTTTCAAATCAATATTTTTCATTTAATATATCTATTAAAAACGTGTTAAAAAACGACAGAATGTGCTACGGAATGCGAATTTTCCCATTAAATTTTCTTGTTGGAGAATACTTATTCCATTGCAAATTCTGTCTATTTTTAGCCGATTCCATCGAAAAATTCCGTTTCATGCGTATTTTTTCCCAATAGAAATGCCCAAGGAAACCTATTTTATAGAAAAAAATCGATGCATTTTGATCTGTTGACATCGATTCCATAGAAATTTCGCAAATTAAATTTAAAAAATTTTTTAATTTAAATTCTTCAATGAATGGGAAAAATTGCGATAAAAAAACTGATGAATTCTGAATCGAAATCCCTTGAAATTTTCCAAATCAATATTTTTCATTTAATATATCTATTAAAAACGTGTTAAAAAACGACAGAATGTGCTACGGAATGCGAATTTTTTAATTAAATTTTCTTGCTGGAGAATACTTATTGTGTGAGTCAGTTAATTCTCTCTCTCGAGAAGCCCTCGGACATACCAACAAATTGAATCCTATTCACCAACCCATCCCATTGACTGTTTCACGCGCTAGCTATTGAGGATCATAAAATACAAACTCATTTTCCCGTAACCGTTACCGGAAATTCATCGTAAAAAAAGTCTTGGAATTATTTCAAAGATTCTGGTCGAGTTGAGCTCGGTGATTAGTGCCTGGAAGTCAGTCATAAATGAATTGGAGTGGTAAATAATTGCTCATTTATTGAGATTGAGAGGGCTTTTTGTGCTGGAAAATGTGGTACAGGACGGGGTTTACGTTTCAATGAGCATTTGGAATGGAGTAAGGCTGAAACTCGGGGAATTTGATATGATGGTGAAGGTGGAGTGGATTGTATCACGAACTTGTCTGATGAGCACTCAAGTCTTTAAGCATTTCATGCCGGAGTATTGGATTCCACCGCAGAGGCGATCACGTCCTTTTGTTTCTTCGGAAAAGCCCAATCATTTACCGTTTGAGAAGTGCTGTTATTACGGAATCGATGAGAACGGATGGACCGCATATTTCTTGTAAATTCCACATTTGCCGCAAAAATGAGGAAATAGAATAACGGAAGAAAAGTAAATGAAGAAGAAGCTAATATTTTTTTCAAATATTGACAATGTTTTATCATTTTATTCCGAACGCAGAATTTTTATTCTTGAATACAAAATGTTCGTATTCCAATTGACAACAAATATTTTCTAAAATTCTTGGATTAAGAATAATTATTTCCTGTGTTAAAAATACAATTGTTATTTATTTATTATTTGCTTGTTATTATTTATATCATTCATTATTTTATTTTGAACTGAGAATTTTTATTCTTAAGGATATCCAAATACTTCGGATGTTTGTCTCCAGTGAAATGCTTTTCTACTTTTGTCGAACATTTATTATTTAAACTTTGCAGGTCTCAATTTCAATCTCAAAATTGAATGGTTAGAAAAAATTCAAAAAATCTGAAAAAAGTAAAAGTTTACTTTTGGAGGGAGCATTGACGAAATAATTTAAAAAGTGCAATTTTTCAAAATTACATTAATTTTCCACCATAAAAATCATTTATTCGGATTTGTAACAAATTTATTAGCATTCAGAATTTTACCAGAAACCGATTTTATGCCTAAAAAATGAAGTTTCCGAAAGTTTAAACAATTTCAATTATTTATTTATAAACAACGAATGTTAAAAAAAAAAATAATTATGTGCGAAATTTTACTTTAATGACACGAATATTCATGATTTTTTCAAATTTTTTCCATGCAATTTAGTTGAAAAATTTTAAAACTGAAAATATCCAAAAGTACAGCGTAGCCCGGCCGAAGAGTAGAGCTACTTTAAGTAAAAAATATTCACATTTAAATTGGCAAAAGAATAGTCCCGAAAATTCATGAATTAAGAATATCATTTCCTGCGTTAAAAATCTCGGTTTTTAATTGGAAATAATCGCGACAAATCCTCGTATCGAGAGCATATCAGTGAATTCCTCACGTCAGACGTAGAAGGAATTGAGGTGGAGTGCCCTGAAGTGGAATCCACTTCTCGCAGTAGAAAATCCCTAAAACTCGAGTGCACTGGGGTAAGCGACGTATGACGAAGCTCCTAATAATAACTTGGAGGAAAAATAGTCGCCCAAAAAGACAAACGCACAAGTCACATTGAAACAGGGGAGTTTTGCCATGGTAGGAGGGCCATAGGCCGCGTTAATTTCGTCCTCTTCTATTCCTGGACCGGGGAAACTTGCCCTCGTACGTCTCCAAAGTCTTGTGGTTCAAGATACTGGGTAAAATTAAGGTAATACGATAGTCCCCCCTATTCTCATTAATTCTGCATTCCTCCTTTTCTAATCGGAGTCACCATAAATCAGAAAGAATGTGAGACACAATTCTACGTTGAGGATTGGAAAACCAACTTTTCTGTATATTTTGCTGCGCAGAACTGAAATTTTGTTAATTCTTTGAAATGTTCATGAAGTCAGAAGTTTTTCGCAAAAACCCGGGTATTTTGCGAAATCTTGGAATTGCAATGCAACAGGTAATCTTGCGCTAAATGACCAATTCAATAAAAAATTGAAATTTTTCTTCAATAATAACAATTATTGTTACGAAACACATTATTGTTCTCATTTACAATGATTATTCTAATAATGCAAGACTTGTAAATCTTACGAAATGTCTCAGGAGTTTCTAAAATCTTGTTACAAATTCCACGCAATATTTCAAAATTATAAAAAAAGTGCAGAATTGATTCATCAATTCAATAAGACGTGGATTTATTTCCGGTAATAACAATTATTTTAACTAATAAGAAAAAAATATATTTTCTCATATACTTGACGTTATTTTTCTTCAATAATCACAATTCTTTTTACATAATAAAAATTATTATTGTTCTCATTTCATTAGTTGTTTTTATTTATAAATAATGTGATTTAGAAAATGAATGAATGAATGCGATTTAGGGAAAAACATCATAAAATTTCCGGTTTCATTGAATATTCAGTAAAATTCATGAATTTTAAGCAGCATCGAGACGAGAATTACTCAATTTATTTGAATTTCCAATCAAATATGAATATTCAGTGCCAAATTACATTGAATTTTCAGTGAAATCTGAAATTTCATGATTTTCCCCCTAAATCGCATTCAGTGTCACTGTCCTGAAAATTCAAGAACATATTTACCGGAATTTTCTGATTTTCTATTCATTTTCATGGAAAAATGGAGCTGAAATTTACAGTTCTCTTTGATTTTTCCCCGAAATTCTGAATTTTCAATGACGAAATTCCAAAAAGTGTACCGGAAATTTCAGACAAAAATTTTTAACAGCGTACTTGACGACTGTAGGAACTCTTTCATAATGAGAATAATAATAATAGTAATAATAATGAAATGTAATAATTATAAAACTGAAAAATCAATTATTTTGAAATAATAATAATTCTTTTCAGTAAAATAAAATGATAGTTTTTTTAAAGCGCCTTTAACACTTCAATTTACTTTTTCGCAGTTCTGGGAGGTAATTTCCGAGGAGCACGGCATCGACCAGACCGGTATTTATCACGGTGACAGTGATCTTCAGTTGGAAAGAATTTCTGTCTACTACAATGAGGCATCCGGTGAGAAAATCCTCTTGTAATTTGACTCCTGACACTCCCGCCCCGCATTGTTCACGAAAATAGTTTATGAGAAAGTGCGGAAAGCTCGCGAGACGACAGACGTCTGAAACTGCAGGGAATAAATTCGTCCGAAAATCAAAAAGTGAGAAGACACCGAAGGGATTTATCGCCACGCGGCAGCTAGAAATAAACGCGTGTCACTTTCAATTAAACTCGTCTCGCAATTCCGTTAAAACATTCAAATTGAATTGGCGAAAAAAATAAATGAACGAGACGCAAAATTACAACGTTGGCCCAGTGTAGGGGTGATTGTACTCGTCTAGTGCTACTCGTGGCTCATTTGGAAAACGTGCACGAGGTAGAAACCGTATATGCGCTTCCGTCAGCTATTCCGGTCATCGTTAAGACGACTTTTCGGCGACAGGATAATTTATTCATATCCCGATGGTCTCGAAATCGCAACTGGGCGGGCTAAATGTGGGCAGTTGGCCATAATACAGTTATGCAGGAATTTTCTAGGCTGAAGGGAAGGAAAAGAAGATAATATGAATGCACTATTCAATTTTCTAAAGCGGAATGAGTCAAATTGTCTTCCTTTCAGATCAGTTTTAGTTTTTCCTTGCAAAATCCAAGAAGAAAAGGCCAGGAAGATTTATCCCCTTTAATTTATAAGATGTATACCCAAATCTCATAGAATTGTGTGGATTGAATTTTTTAAATAAAATATTTATCGGAAAAGCACAGAACAAAGTTATGTAATTCTGAATTGATATTAATCAAAAAGAATAGAAGAGAATTTTCTAACGAGTGGACGACGTTTTCCATTCAATTCTTCCAAACGTGAATTATTATATTAATTCCTGTTGAAAATTATGCAGATTTGCAATCATTTTGGAAAAATGTGATAATGAATACTTCAAAGTTTTTGTAATAGTTAATTTCTTTGTCAAAATTATTGATAAAAAAAATCAATAGATGTCGATTTTTTCTGTAAGTTATTCTCGTGAGATCCATGAGAATTATGGAACATGAATTTTTGAATCTTTTCTTTTGAAATTTACAATAAGAAATCGAATAAATAGAAAATTATAAACTCCCGCAAAAAATTTATCCCATCAAATATCTATGAAAACACAAATTAGCACAATTTTCATTAAAAACCACTAAAAGAATCCAATTGAATTCTTCCAGAAAAAAACCTCAACGAAATTTCTCAGAAAAAAATTTATTCCATCGAATTTATTGATACGTCTCCCCCCAAACTAATAATAAAAAAAAAAAATTTCCAGTCGCAACAGCCACAAATGGTGGTAAATACGTGCCCCGCGCGATTCTCCTGGACCTCGAGCCGGGAACAATGGACGCAGTGCGTTCGGGGGCGTACGGCAAGCTGTTCCGCCCCGACAACTTCGTATTCGGTCAGTCGGGCGCGGGCAACAACTGGGCCAAGGGCCACTACACCGAGGGAGCGGAGCTAGTGGACTCAGTGCTCGACGTAGTCCGCAAGGAGTGCGAGAACTGCGACTGCCTGCAGGGCTTCCAGCTGACGCACTCCCTGGGCGGCGGCACTGGCTCAGGAATGGGCACCCTCCTCATCTCCAAGATCCGCGAGGAGTACCCAGACAGAATAATGAACACCTACTCAGTGATGCCATCGCCGAAGGTGTCCGACACTGTTGTCGAGCCGTACAACGCGACCCTCTCGGTGCACCAACTGGTGGAGAACACCGACGAGACCTACTGCATCGACAACGAGGCCCTCTACGACATCTGCTTCCGCACCCTGAAGGTGGCGAACCCCTCCTACGGGGACTTGAATCACCTCGTGTCCCTCACCATGTCCGGCGTCACCACGTGCCTGAGATTTCCCGGACAGCTCAATGCGGACCTGAGGAAATTGGCAGTGAACATGGTGCCCTTCCCCCGCCTCCACTTCTTCATGCCAGGCTTCGCGCCCCTGACGTCGCGCTCAATGCAGCAGTACTCGGCGCTATCAGTCCCCGAACTCACTCAGCAGATGTTCGACGCCAAGAACATGATGGCAGCCTGCGACCCACGTCACGGCAGATACCTGACTGTTGCCGCTGTCTTCCGGGGGAGAATGTCGATGAAGGAAGTCGACGAGCAGATGCTCAGCGTCCAGAACAAGAACAGCTCGTACTTCGTCGAGTGGATTCCAAACAACGTGAAGACCGCGTGCTGCGATATTCCGCCGAAGGGACTCAAGATGTCATCCACTTTCATCGGCAATACCACGGCCATTCAGGAGCTGTTCAAGCGCATTTCGGAACAGTTCACTGCCATGTTCAGGAGAAAGGCCTTTCTGCACTGGTACACCGGGGAGGGAATGGACGAGATGGAGTTCACTGAGGCCGAGTCCAATATGAATGATCTGGTGTCTGAGTACCAGCAGTACCAGGAGGCCACTGCTGAGGAGGACTTCGAGGCTGAGGAGGGCGCTGATGACTTTGAGACTTGCGAACAGGAGTGAAGAGAGACTGATTTCTATTTTATTTAATGGTATTCTAGGTCACCTGGTCAATTTTGAATTGATCATTTTTGTCATTTTTTTAGATGTTCTATCGTTTCGCTGCGCAATTAGACTTCTGAGTGGAGTTTTCGTACTTTTTATAAGAATGTCAATGTTTTTTGTTCGTTAGAAATGGAGCTTTGGGGGGAATGTGTGTGATACAGCTGATTACCAAGGAGACAGTTATGATATTCCTTATGATTACAATATTTCGAGTTATGTGGAGCATTATGTTTTGGTTGTACTCTGCACCAAAGTCTTTGATGAATAAAATTGCACATTGAATTGTATTCATTTCATTTATTTCTGCTTCCTCATTATCACCTTCATTTGTGTATTTTGGTGATACCACAAATTTTGAGCTGTTCAAACGCATTTCAGAATAGTTCATTGCTGCGGACTTCGAGGCTGAGGAGGGCGTTGATGACTTTGAGACTTGTGAACAGGAGTGAAGAGACTGATTTCTATTTTATTTAATGATATTCTACGTCACTTGGTGAATTTTGAATTAATGATTTTTGTCATTTTTTTAGGAGAATGTTCTATCGTTTTATTACGCAATTAAATTTCTGAGTGGAGTTCTCGTACTTTTTATAAGAATGTCAATGTTTTTGTTTTATTGTTTTGCTGCAGCTGATTACTAAAGAGACAGTCATGGTATTCCTTATGATTACAATATTTCGAATTATGTGGAACGTTATGTTTAATTTGTACTCTGCACCAAAGTCTGAAGAATAAAGTTGCACATTCAATTGTACGAATGAATTTTATTCATCCCATTGATCTATTCTTCCTCATCGTCAGCATCATTATCATCATCTTCGTACCCGTTCGCCTCTTGGTACTGTTGGTATTCCGATATCAAGTCGTGAAGTCCACTCTGGGCTTCACTAAACTCCATCTCGTCCATGCCTTCACCTACGTACCAGTGAATGTAAGCTTTCCGCTTAAACATTGCACCGAATGCCTCGGAAATTCTTTTGAAGGGCGTTTGGATCGCAGTTGTATTGGAGATTACCGAAGCTGCCATTTTGAGCCCTCGAGGCGGTATATCGCAGATTGCTGTTTTTATACAGTTGGGAATCCACTCGACGAAGTATCTGCTGTTTTTGTCCTGAATATTCCGCATTTGTTCATCCACTTGCTGCACGAAAAAACAACTGTGCAGTCATGAAATGCAGACCTTTTCGCAATATTTTACTTTATAAAAAAACATATTGAAGAATCTAACATTTTCATTAAGAAATTCTATTGAATTTCCATCGGAGAATTCGAGTGGAATATTGCAAATTATGCAATTTTACCGTGTCATGTTGTTGGAAGATGTTCAATTGATTTGATTTTTCTACAGAAATTCTTGGGCATCAGTTTTCAAAATTCTTTCCGTTGTATTTTCATTTATTTCGCATAAAAATCTAAGAAAAATAACTTGGAAAATTCTTATTCAGGAATTCTTATAGAAATCATCTCAGTAGGATGAGTTATGTGAAAAAATCAACATCTATATATTTTTTTATGAACAAATAACTATGAAAAAAGGCACGTGAAAGGTGCAATATTTTTAATAGAAGCGGCGAGTGAACATCGCGAAAAAGAAGTATTCACTCCCTTACTACCCTCAAGTACGTAGGGCGTTGACAATTTTTTATAGAATTGGGGGAGTGCCTAGGAACATGCTCCTATAGAAATAGTTCGTTTTTTTTCAATTTTTCATTTTCAAAAAAAATTTTTTCGTGTAAAAATCGTACAAAACGAAATTTTCACCCTTCTAGTACCCTCAAGTACGTTTCCCAGGGGGTTGGGAATTTTATCTGAAATTAAGGGAGTCCCTAGAAACATACTCCACTAGGAGTTGTTCGTTTTTTTTTTATTCTTCATGTTGGAAAAAAATTGTTTTGTCCAAAACATCGCTCAAAACGAACTTTTCACCCTTGTACTACCCTCAAGTACGTTTCCCAGGGGGTTGGGGATTTTTTATGGGATTAAGGGAGTCTTTAGAAACATAGGGGAGGGTAGGGTAAAATTGACACTTTTGACTTTTTTAAAAATATTCATAACTCAGAAACAGATTTATCAATTGAGCTCAGTCTGAGCTCATCACAAAGAGGAATCATTGTTTTTCAATTGAAAAATAAAATCATTTCATTTCATGAACAATTCAACACGCCATGAATATTTTAAAAAAAGTCAAAAGTGTCCGTTTTACCTAACCCTCCCTTACTCCAATAGGAGTTGTTTGGTTTTCTTGGATTCTTCATGTTGAAAAAAAATTGTTTTGTCCAAAAAATCAATTGTCCAAAAACCGCCTCCCGTACTGTCGCCATTTTCCCTAGAACGCGTTCAAAACGGAATGTGTCCATCTGAGATTGTATGTACAATCGTAAAAAAAAATTCTGGGAGAACTAGACGTTGATTGGCACAAGCTTGGGCCAAATAACGTCTAGTTACTCTCCGAACTTTTTTTGACGATTGTACAAACAACACCCTCCCCCCCACGTCTAGGGAAATAGTAATGGTGGGAGAACAGTTCTCTCGTGCGGCGGGACAGTGTCCACTTGCGAAGGTGAGCAGAGTTACGGGAGTTCCACTGTAATTTTTTCTTTCCTCGGGAAGTTCTTTCCTATCAAATTCTCCCATAAAAAACCCGAAAACCGCCCGTTGCATCAATTCACCTACCTTCGTAGACATTCTCCCCCGAAAGATCGCGGCAACAGTGAGATACCGTCCTGTGGTAGGATCGCACTGCACAAAAAGTGTTTTCGCGTCGAACATTTGCTTCGTAAGCTCCGGAACACTGACCGCCCGGTAAGCACCGCCGCCCCTCGACACCAGCGGTGCATACCCAGGTGCAAAGAAATGCAGCCGTGGAAAGGGCACCATATTCACGAGTATCTTCCGCAAATCCGCGTTGAGTTGCCCGGGAAATCTCAAACAAGTGGTCACCCCCGCCATGCAAATCGCCACGAGGTGATTGGTATCGCCGTAAGATGGCTTGATAAGCTTCAAAGTTCGCGTGCAAATCTCGTGCAGTGCTGCATTATCGATAAGAAAGGTCTCGTCGGTTGTCTCTACCAATCGGTGGATCGAGAGGGTTGCGTTGTACGGCTCCACAACGGTCTCTGACATCTTCGCCGACGGTAGAATCGAGTACGTCGAGACTATTCTGTCTCCATATTCTTCCCTGATATTCGTGAGGAGTAGGGCTCCCATTCCCGAGCCCGTTCCACCCCCTAGCGAATGGACAACTTGAAATCCTGGAAAGTAGCATTGTCCAGGTAAGGGGGGCTCACTCCGGAAAAAAACTTTTTTGCTTTTCGAGGAGAATTTTTTCAAGTATTTTTGCATGATTTCTTTCGGGGATCCATCACCCAGAAAATAATTTTTGCCAATGCCATCTAAAATTTAACAGGACATCGGCAATTTGTCGACAATTTGTCGACATACTGTTTGCTGTGCACGTATGAAAAAAATTAATAGAAAAAACTTGCGAACGTAGATCCGCATCAATCATTACTTTAGTAATGTTATGAGAAGTTGCGCCTTACAATAATTGAGATCTACTTATCGTCATTGAAATTTGAAAAATAATATAAAGTTGGTAATTTAATTTCTCGATTATTGGTTGATAAAATAATTCGAAATTTGAATGTTTAATTGATGATTATTTCAATAATCAAAAAATTGCTGAGTACCTAATAGTAACAATTAAATTATTCAAAATTTAACTTTAATTCAAAGTTATGTTTATGCTGACATCTGCTTGCGAATTCAGTGGAGATTTTTAGTTTATTTTTATTGAAAATTCTATTAGTTTTTGGCAGATTCTATTAAACTGCTCAATTGAGATATTTTCTGCAGAATTTTCTCGTCTCAAATTTTCTACGTTTTTTTGTTTCATTTTCTTGATGAAAAGATAAGAAAAATAGAATGAAAAAAAGGAACATTTGAGCCGAGAAAATTCCATAGAAACTATTTCAATAGAATAAATTGTATAACAAATCAAATTCTATTGACTTTTTCTATAGACTATTTTCTCTTGAACAATTCAATGGAATCGGCCAAAAACTAATAGAAAGTTCAATAGAAATCTAACAGAATAATCTCGCTAGTTCGCTCGACACCAAAGAAAATAGTTGTTTGAATTACATAAACTTTATTTGAATCACATACAGTTTATTCAATTAAAATAAACCGTTTGGGATATTTTGTAGACCAAAATTGTCTTCGGGTTCCTGAGGACAAATCATGCAAAAGATAGTACTTTTAAAATTTTTTTCCTTGTAAAACGAAAAAGTGTTTTCCCGGGGTGAACCTTCCCGTAACGGGAGATGAGTTCATCGTCCGATTCTCATTTTCCAGTCAATTGAATTGATCATTTTGAATCACAGCTCAACAATGATTGTGTGATTGTCGTATCTACGATGAGGGGACATTGTGTCATGGCTATTACAGTTGGTTGAGACTGTTATGCATACAAATGATGATTTTGAAGCAGTTCAGTAGTGAAGTGGCTGAATATTACGAGTTACGAATGAAAATATTTTAAAAAGTGTCGATGTAAATGAAGAATTCATGAGAAAACATTGAATTCTATCGAGAAATCTATTATTCTTCTGGTAGATTTTTTATTCATAACTTCACAGTTTCTCCTCTTGTTTTTGATAGAGAGGAAATTCAGGAGCAAATAATTCATATTTTCGTAAAAAAAAATCATTTTTTCCATTTTTTATTTGAAAAAATAAAAATAAAAAACGTTTCCGAGACGAATAAATTATTGGTGAGACTTTGAAATCCGAATTATGACTGAAAAATCGTGAAAATAACTAATAATCAACTAAATAAAAGTGCAACGACGGGATTACCCTGTATCATATCACAACTCTCAGCCTCCCTGCGGATCAGCTCCAAAGTGTGGTCCATAATTTCCGCCCCTTCGGTGTAATGACCCTTGGCCCAGTTATTCGCGGCTGCTGCCCGACCCGACACGACATTATCTGGACTGAAGAGCCGACCGATGGAACAAGACATCGCCGAGGCGAGACTCGACTCGTCCAGGTCTACTAGAATCGCCCTTGGTACGAATCTTCCGCCTTCGAATGTAAGTGATTGATTTTTTTCGTCAATACTCGACAACTCAATAATTTAACTTGGCTTTGATTGTTACTAAAATGCGCAGAAAAATTCGACGGAAAGAAAAAACCTAGAAAATTTTACGGGTTTCATGAATTCTATTAAGAATTCTAGATGTTTTATGCCCATTTCAAATGATGTTTTTTACATTTTTTAAATGTTCATAGATCAGAAATAAGTTCATCAATTGAACTCACTCATAATTTATTCTTTTGCGATTTTTTCTATAACAATTCCTCGGTATGAATTTCGCAATTTCTTTTTATTGCATTTTCTAATAAGAAACAAAAAAATCAAATTCTATAGACTGTTCTCGGTTAAATATGAGTCGAAAATCGTTGAACGTTTCAATAGAAACTCTATTCGCCAAAATCGAATTATTTCGCCAAGTGAATGTTGATTTGGTATTAATTCACCCCTTAGATGCAAATGAAACACTCGGAGGTGACAGAAATGTCAAAATAAAAAAATTTTTTTTTTCCTGGATCAAGGGTCAGATCCAAGATCTGATCTTGGATTTTTTCAGAGGGAAAGTCGACTTTCGCCAAAATCTAATTTTTTCGCCAAGTGAATGTCGATTTGATATTAATTCACCTCTTAGATGCCAATGAAACACTCGGAGGCGGCAGAAATGTCGAAATAAAATTTTTTTTTCCCTCGATCAAATGTCAGATCTTGAATTTTGTCACAGGGAAAGTCGACTTTCGCCAAAATCTAATTTTTTCGCCAAGTGAATGTCGATTTGGTATTAATTCCCCTCTTAGATGCCAATGAAACACTCGGAGGCAACAGAAATGTCAAAATAAAATTTTTTTTTTCCCTCGATCAAATGTCAGATCTTGAATTTTGTCACAGGGAAAGTCGACTTTCGCCAAAATCTAATTTTTTCGCCAAGTGAATGTTGATTCTGTATTCAGTCACTGTTATTGAATCTTTCCATCCGAATTATGTCATTTCCCGATGGAAGAGGTCGACCTACAACTTCCAATTCGACAGATCGACATTTCCACCAAAATTATCAAACCTCTGGCTTCCGTGAAAAACACATTCATCCGCTCCAGTTGTAGATCGGATTCCCCGCGCCAATTTCCCGAGCAATCAACGCCGTGCTCATCAGCAATCACCTCCCAAAACTGGCAACGATTAATGTCATCATGATAACTTGATAATACAACGGATATAATTCATTGAATTACCCGACAACCGATGCCATTTCCACACTGTCCAATTTGTACGTGAACTATCTCACGCATGATTTAGCGTCAATTTACCCCGAAGAAAATTTATCAGTAAAATTTATCCCAACGAAGACCTGAAATGCTCGAAAATGTGAATCCAAAAGGAAAGAAAAATCAGATGAAGAGCGAGAAACAACTGATTTCAAAGTACACACCCCCTTCCCCCCTTGCAAAATCGATAACGAACGAAAATCACGAACACTCGTGCGACCAGCGACATACGCAATACCTCTATTTGTCCTCGTACCCGATGAGATAATGCATAATCGCCAATTTTTCCCAAGGTCCAAGTTCCATCAGTCTGAGTTTGGCTAGAAGGACGATGGCAGTCGATAGCCACCCATGGATATTCGTTTGATCATTTAATTATAATTCCCTCGAATGTCATGCAGACACGTGTACCACCGAGAAAACAATTGCCCGATATGATATTCAAAGAATTAGCGTACCCCTGTAATCACTCGTGGATGTGAATTAATCTCATTTAACTCGCTAATTCGTTCTTAACAATCAGAATACAAAATCAAATATGGAAATCAATTCATTGTAAAGAGATGCAAAGTCGTGTACAAAACCAATGATTAAGTAGATGAATATGAAACAGGCGTATAAAAGTTCTGAATTTTTATTTTTCTCACGCCAAAAGGGATTATAATAGGGACGAGTGAAAATCGACGATTTCTATTTTTTTCACAATAATAGGGAATAAATAATGCGAATGTAGATGTATGGAACAATTCGATAGAGAAACATTGCGTTTTCTGTACAACTTTTTTAGAATTTCGAAGTTCTATAAAAAATTCTGCAAAAAAAAAGGAAAATGAGCAACGAACGCATCGAATTTCATTAGAATCGTAATAGATTTCCAATCAAAACACCTGTAATCACTCATGTATCAGAATTAATCTCATTCACACTCGATAATTCATTCATTAAAATGGGAGCACAAAATGAACTATGAGAATCGATCTATTACAGGTGTGAAACCGTCTACAAAACCAATAATTAAATAGATGAATATGAAACAGGCGTATAAAAGTTGGGAATTTTTATTTTGCTCGCATCAAAAGGGATTATGATAGGGACGAGTGAAAATTGACGATTTCTATTTTTTTCAAACATAACTTCTTTAGAATTCCGAATTTCTATAGAAAATTCTGCAAAAAAAAGGAAAATGAGCGACGAACGGATCGAATTTCATTAGAATCGTAATAGATTTCCAATCAAAACACCTGTAATCACTCATGCATCGCAATTAATCTCATTCAACTCGTTAATTCATTCATTAAAATGAGAACAAAGTGAAATATGGGAATCAATCCATTACAGACATGTGAAATCGTCTACAAACCCAATAATTAAATAGATGAATATGAAACAGGCGTATAAAAGTCGGTAATTTTTATTTCGCTCCAAAAGGGATAGGACAAATAAAAAATTACAAAAAAATTGACAGACATGTAAAATTGGGTAAAAAACCAATCATTAAATCCATGAATATGAAACAGGTGTGTAAAAGTTGAGCGAATCCACATGAATTTAAATTCCCTTAACAAAAACTAACAAAATTAAGGGATTAATTCCAATTTTTTGAGAAAATCTCAGCAATCCAATGGAGAAACGGCGCTTCCTGTAACATCTCCCATCGAACGTCTAAATTCACTCCCAAATTCTGTGAAACAGAAAAATCCAGGAAGTTCGCGAAAATTGTAGTGGAGCGTCAAAAGAATCAAAAACTAAAATAAATTCAATAGAATGTCTCAACAAACATTTATTCCCCCTAAAAAAGGGTAAAATACTCTCAAAAAAATACAAATAGATGTCGTCGTCCGCTGGACCTTCTCAATCTTCATTCACATAATCATCATCGATAGCGCTGACCTCCTGATACTGTTGATACTCCGAAATAAGATCCCCCATATTGGACTCGGCCTCAGTGAACTCCATTTCATCCATGCCCTCCCCCGTGTACCAATGGAGAAAAGCCTTCCTCCTAAACATAGCTGTGAACTGATCATAAATCCTCTTGAAGAGTTCCTGAATAGCCGTGGAATTCCCAATGAACGTCGCCGACATCTGCAGTCCCCTGGGCGGTATATCGCAAGAAGCAGTCTTCACATTATTAGGAATCCAGTCGCAGAAGTACGGATAATTCTTATTCTGGATGTTCAGCATTTGCTCGTCAATCTCCTTCACCGACATTCTCCCCCGGAAGACCGCGGCCACTGTCATGTATCGGCCGTGCTTGGGATCACACGCCGCCATCATGTTCTTCGAGTCGAACATCTGCTGCGTCAGTTCCGGCACGGAGAGCGTTCTGTACTGCTGGCAGCCGCGTGACGTCAGCGGTGCAAAACCGGTTATGAAGAAGTGGAGACGGGGGAAAGGCACCATGTTGACTGCCAATTTCCTGAGGTCCGCATTGAGTTGTCCGGGAAATCTCAGGCAGGTCGTCACGCCGGACATGGTGAGGGAGATCAGGTGATTCAGGTCGCCGTAGGAGGGGGTGGGGAGCTTGAGGGTGCGGAAGCAGATGTCGTAGAGGGCCTCGTTATCAATGCAATAAGTCTGATCGGTATTCTCGACCAATTGGTGGCAGGAGAGAATGGCATTGTAGGGCTCGACAACAGTGTCCGAGACTTTTGGTGAAGGCACCACTGAGAATGTCGACATCAGTCTGTCCGGATACTCCTCTCGGATCTTGGATACCAATAGGGTTCCCATTCCCGAGCCCGTTCCACCCCCCAACGAGTGCGTGAGCTGGAAGCCCTGGAGGCGGTCGCAGTTCTCAGCTTCTCTTCTCACGACTTCGAGCACTGCATCGGTCAGCTCGGCGCCCTCGGTGTAGTGGCCCTTCGCCCAGTTGTTGCCGGCCCCCGATTGACCGAACACGAAGTTGTCGGGGCGGAAGAGCTCACCGTAGGGACCCGAGCGCACAGAGTCCATCGTTCCTGGCTCCAGGTCCACCAGAATCGCTCGGGGAACGTATTTTCCCTCGTATGCCTCGTTGTAGTAAACGTTTATTCGCTCTACTTGGACGCTCGAGTCACCGCGGTACTTGCCCGTGGGATCCACGCCGTGCTCGTCGGATATCACCTCCCAGAACTGTTCAGTAATTACGAGCGGAAAAAATTTTATTGAGAAATCTATCGAATTCAGAGGGAAATTCTAGTGAAATTTTATTTGCTTTATGTAGCTTTTTTGTGCGTTTTGGAATGAAAATGGCTAAGAGAAATGGTTTTTGTGGAAAAATCAATAGAATCGGATTTTTCTGTACGGGTCTTTCTACTATGATATTTTCTACAGGAATTTCTCGACATCGAATGTCTAAGTTTTTTTCACTCAAGTTTTTCTCACCTCATTGAAGAAAAGCAAATAGAAAACTTGGTAAATTTGAGGCGAGAAATTGAAATATCTTAATAGAGTAAGTTGTATGAACAAATTAAATTCTATTGATTTTTTAAAATGAAATGTTTTTTGTTGAAAAATTATACTAAAAAAAAACAAACAAAAACGCTGCAGAAAAGAAATTCTCAACATAAATTTTCTGAGTTCTTTCCATTCCTTTTTTGTTCTGCTCCCATTAAAAAAATTAAACAAACAAATTCGGAAAAACTGAGACGAGGAATTTCTATAGAAACTTATCATCTTCAGTTGATCAAATTGTCTGAAAACATCAACTTCTATTGATTTTTTTTGTAAAATATTTTCGTCTGAAAATTTCTATTGCGAAAAAAGCAAAAAAACTTCGATAAAGAAAAGTTAAAGTTGAACAGAAATTCGATAAAATTTTCTATCGAATTCGCTAGGTTCACCTATAAAATTTTGCCGTGCGTATAGTGGAGAGTTCTCATTCTTCATTATTTAATCATTAACGACGAGAATTAATGGGTTGAGATACTAACCTTCGCGCCGATCTGATTTCCGCATTGGCCAGCCTGAATATGCACTATTTCCCGCATTGTCACGAAGAATTTTGTCCCAAAGGAGCGAAAACTGAATGAAATTAAAGAATTGTCGAGAATTACCTCCGGGGTGGGGTGATTACAACGGATTTACGAGATAATGAACGAAAATTTTCACCAGTTTTGCCGATGAAAACAAAATGACAGTGAAATAAAAAAAAGTCTGAAATAAATGGCGATCATGTTTACCTTGACAACTTCGATTTTAATTAAAACGTTTGTTGTCATATATCTGGGGGCGGAATAAATAGAACAATAAAGAACTTTATGACACAAGCCAGACTTTAGAAAGGAAGTACATTATAATGAATGGAAAAAAATAAATACAATGCGTTCCTATACTGACAGTATAATACAAAGTCATTATGGTTTTTTTTCTTCATCAATTAGACAAAAGTTCGTCGATTTATCCGTGTCTCATGTTTTCTGTTGAGTTTTTTGAAGGGTGAGGGTCATTTTCTTCCGCGCAGATCAACAAAAACTTCAGCACTGTGAATTCTCTTTTGTCCCTCCCCCTTTCCCGCGATTTCGTCAGTGTCTTTTGTGACACTTAAGTTTTCTGTCACTTCTTCGCTTGCAGGGGGCAACAGTCGTCCCAGTTGATCGATATTTTCTTGTGTCGTTGACTCGGCCAATGTAGTCTTGACACTGGACCCTGTGCGACTACCGGGGCGTCCGTTAACGAGGTATCTCAGGGGAAGTGACTCTCGTCTGCGGGTTTTTGTTTTTGTACGTCTGAAAATTTTCGGAGATTAGTTAAATTTTTTTTATATTTTTCTATTATTTTTTCAATTATTTTATCTTAAGAATTCGATAGAAAATTCTATTAGATTTCTAGTAGTTTTTGGCGGTTCTAGACAAGAACTTTGCTGCTCTACTGCCCTTTTCTTCATAGGAAATGTCCAATAGATACTATTTAATAGAAAAAATCAATAGAATTCCATCTTTCGATAGAATTGTGTAGATAACATTTTTTATTGAAACATTTTGTATCGGAATTCCTCAACATTAATTTTTTGAATTCTTTGCAATCTATTCTTCTTCTCCTTTCGTGAAATAAAAATTAAATAAAAAACTTAGTAAATTTGAGGCGAGGAATTTCTTTAGATTTCCCAATAGAATAAATCAAATAGAAAGATGAAATTTTATTGATTTTTCTATGTATATGTTTTATTAAACATTTCCATTGAAAAATGCGCAGATAAAATTCCAATAGAATTAAATAGTTGATAAAAACGTAAAAAGATTTTTATTTTTCATAGAAATTCTTGGGAATAATTTTTTTCCTGCAATTGTTTTTTTTCCTGCAAAGAAGAATAAACTATATAGAAAAATCAATCTATTGATTATTCTCAATACAAAAATTTATTAATAAATGCACAGAAAAAATCTATTATTTTCAATAAAAAATCGGTGAAAAAAACAATTCGATTTTCTAATGGAATTTCAATAGAACTGTTATAATTGCAATAGAAATAATATTTCAAAATTTAAATACCCGATTGAAGGCAATAAAGAATGAATGACTAACAGCATACACGGACTACAAAGGGGAATAGCAAGCAGACGTGAAAACCGTAAAAATAAGAATAAAGAATAATTACTCTGGAAGAGTTGGACAAGACCAGAGCTTGAAATCAGCTCCAAACATCTCTCCCTCCTCGATAGTCTGTGGCAGATGTATATTGAGTGTCTCTGGTAAAAAAATTGACGTTAGTGCACCTGCAACACTGAGTGTGCCCATCACAATCAATGGTAATACTCTGGAGTAAACCGCTAGGTTAACGATGTATGGGAATGTCAGTAGGCCGATTCCGGCGATGAACGAGGCTATTCCCATTGCCTGGGACCTCAACACCGTTGGCAATAACTCACCAACGAATACGTAAAATACAGCGAACGATGCGGCTATACCGAATTTACCGATCATTGCGAGGGAAACAGTTACCCAAACTGCATCTGAAACATTTTACCCCAGAATTTTGCTCAATACGTTTTTCATCACGTGTGAGGTGATTTACGCACGAAACGCGTGCCGCACATTCTGGTGAAAAAAACGTTTGATGTTCGTGGAAATAGTATTTTTCATCGCTTGTGCGTAAAGTGAAATTTTACGCACGCTTCGCTTTCCACACATTGTGATGAAATAGCTATTTTTGTGATATCTGCCTCAAAAATGCCCTTTTCGAAACGGTTTAGTGGGCGTGAAGCGGTTGTTTTCCACACAGCGTGAGTGAAGTTCACGGGCGTGCGTAAAGTCAACGAACTTCACACAGAAAAAATTTAATATCAGTAGCAAAGTGGTAAAACGGTTTAAGTCGATTTTGACTATTGACCAGTTTTCAGTGAATATCTCAGAATCTAAGAAAGATAGATAAATTTTTGCCAAAACCTTTTTTGTAGCACTCAATTTGCTCTAAGAAAAAGCTTATTATAAAAATTTCGTTACCTTCTTTGGATTCGGAGATATTCTTCAAAACCTCAACTAAGAGATCAGTCGACTTAAACCGCTTTATCTCTTCGAGGGCCATACTCGCCGCACTCAAAATTTACTATTGAACATAGCAAAAATTGCGAGTCAGTATAGTGAAAAGTGGTAGAATAAAAGTAAAATTCAATTTGGCACGAGTAAAAATTCAGTTAAGATAAATAAAATTTTGAAGTTGTTTCGGTATGGCCCTCAATTACTATGTTGATATTGTAATTTTTTATTTTGTACTCTCTCCGTGTACGCACGCTCTAGAATTTTACACACTCGTGGACAAAAACAACGGAATTACCCCACTAGCGTTCCGCATAGTGAACTGGGCAGATACCACAAAAATAGGATGTTACTCGTGCGAGTGAACAAGTGAAACTTTACGCACTAGTAACACAATACAGTGGTTACTCCCTAACATTTCAGTCGGAGAAGTTGACTCCCTCCACCATCGACAACGTAAATGTGTTTGGGTAAATCTGTATGTCCTCCTGCGCGACGGGACTGCGCAGTAAAATTACTCTCGGCGTGTGAGAGTGAAACCGGCAGATTCTTTCTCTCTTCTCTATTCTAGAGAAGAGAGGTAGATTCTTGGCAGATTCTTCTCTATCTCTTTCCTAGCTCCGCCTCCAGCGGAAGAGTAAGGGCTTCCCGAGCATTTAATTCCTTGAATTCTGGCCCCAGAGGCTGAAATGCTAGGGAGTAACCACTGTATACCATTTCGTCACGAGGCTGAAATAGCTATTTTCGTCACAAGGCCGAAATAGTACATTTCAGGACGAGTGCCATGGTTACTCGCCTGGAGTTGGCGTCCGAGCCGAAGGCGAGGACTGACCAACCACGCAAATTAAAAAATCCCATGGCACTAGTCGTGAACGATATTTTTCCGTAGTGATTTTCACTTTTACGAGTTTGGGGAAGGGCCAATACCAATCCCCGGACGAGGAAAAGTGCGTCAGTACGGAAAAAAAAACTTCTGATGAGTGTGAGGGTTGTAGACCGAGACGAAGCCAAGGAATGCAATCACACGAGTCATAAATGTTGTTTTCGGCCGAGTGACGAACATAATTTTTCTTCACAATGTTCGTAAACGGCGTTGGACGGCCACGAAGTAATTGATTTTGAAAGATTTTGATAGTCACCTTCAGGTACAAACATACAAGAAACACAAGCAACACCACCCAGCAGCATTGTCAAACAAAGTACCCATCTTCTTCCCAGTCTGTCCATGGCGTACCATGTTATAACATAGGACGGTATCTCCACAATGCCTCCTGCAACACACCCACATTATCAGAACGTTTATTCGATCAACGTTTTATATGCAGAGTGACGCGATTATTATTAGGTGTATGCAAATCGTTTGATAGAATTTAAAGTGAAATTGCTGGTGATTCTGTGACCTTCAGAGTTACGCGATACCATTACATCGTGGATAAAAAAATTTTATAGAGAAACAGCACTTTCGCTGAGCAATTCTATTGCAATTCTTTTGAAATTTATGGAACTTTGATATTTTGTGGAAAAAATTCACTGGATTTTTATTCCTCTATATGAATTAATCTCTTCAACTAAACTAAAACAATACAACAATTCAATTTTACAACTGAACTAAAACAATAGCATAATGCTAGAATAATGAAATTGATAGAATTTTTAACAGAACTGGAATATAATTCATAAGCTACAATAGACTAAATTTTTCACAGATGACGTACCAATTAAATTGAGCTGTTCAGGGAAAACAACAGAGGGAGAATAAATAATTGATGCATCTGCACAGCTAAAATACTGGTACATAAACGTTCACAGCCTTTCAAATATTTGGAATGAAATGCTATCGTCTGAGATTGATTGAAACAACTTTAGCGATTGAAAATGTTAACGATGTGTAACGACATGTTCTATCAACACGAGCCATAAAAATAGTCAGTATGTCATTCAATTACCTATGAAGAAGGCAAGGTAATCGGATACACCGAGGTTCGTTGTGTTGTACGATAATCCATTGTACACAACAGCATTTGCCACCCAGTCGAATGCAAGGATGATGAACTTCTTTCGTATATTCGGATTTGTTATTATGTCCATGGGAGTTGCTGAGGGCGGAGGGGGTCTGTCCTCCGTTTCTCCAGGTGCCAGGATATTTCCAGAATTTCTGCCGTTACAGGAGACTCCTTGTCTCTTCAGAATCTCCATCTTCGGGTTTAGAAAATCGAAGAACGTGAATCAAATCGTTTTTTTGCAATTGTTTTGCATCGTTTTAGCAAAGATGACAGTGAGAATGATATAAGTATACCTCCATTTTCCTCAGAAAATTCGTCGGCACAGTTTTGCCATTGACCCTAGCCATATGCTGTACAATAACTTCAGCCTCGTCTATCCTATTTTTACTCAACAACCACCTGGGGCTCTCGGGGATGATCCACCAGTAGCTGAACAGCAGTACAAATGGTACGGATGTGGCTAACGAAAGGGTGTACCAATGCCTCAGCAGGTACCCCTGAAAGTAACAGCGGATCATTTAAAGTAGTTTAAATATAACTCAAATTCGAGCTCAAATTGGGATGATTAAAATGTGAAATAAATTCTAAACGAAAGTTAATCTAAACAGAAACATTCTGGTCAAATTTATTGATAATAATTAATTTAGAAGTGGCAAAATAACACAGGGTTTTGCAAGAAGATGAACATTTCAGGTTTAGGGCGAAGAGAATATGAGAAAAATAATAAAAATGTTATGCCCTTATACAAATAATCGTCGGTGTCAATTTTTAGTTTAAAAAATTAATCGAAGTATGAATTTAATGAATTGATCTTTCATATTCTTTAAATTCAGAATTCACATAAAAAATGATCAATAATGCATCTTTTTTTGGTCAAAGTTTTCCTCTCAATTATTTTTGTACTTAAAATCACGAATATACGCAGTAATTTTAAGTCTGTTAATTTGTATTCATAGGTGCAGTAGTCAGTGTAAACACGCTAATCATTAGAATGGGAAATTCACGTGAAAACAGTATAAAAAACGCAATAGTCGTCAACAAAGGCCCCTCGAAACATATAAATTGCGTAATTAACTGTTTGCGATGATACCTGCTGATTACTAATGACCAAATAACATAATTTTGTTGCGTAGAAAATAAACGAGACGAATGGAAAATTATTGGTACTTACTAGGAGTGCGAGCAGACACATGGCGGTGGCAAAGAACATGCTTATTCCCATTCCAGCGAATGTTCTGTACCTAGGACCCATTAATTCAAGTGCTAAAAATTGAAATATTGTTAGAAAATGTCCGTAAAATTGAGGAAAATGTCGGGGGAAGTGTTTATTCACCTAGTATGAATGGAATTTGATAAATGGCGGGGAAGAATAGGCCATTGATGGTCCTTAGGGCTGTGTACACGGTATAATTTGGACTGAAGCTCGTTGCTATTGCGAATATCACCTCCAAGAAGAGAATTGAGAAGAATGCCGTTCGTCGTCCCCACTTGTCGGCAATCCATCCGAAAATTATGTTACCGAATAGACTTCCTACGTAGAAAAATGTTGTCGATGTGGATGGCAACCAACTGTTGTCGCATACGAGGTCTAGCTACGTGGATGGAAAAATTCCATTAAGATATTTAATAATCATCAATAGAATTAACACAGAGATAAATTCTATAGACGATTTTCGGGAAAATATTATGAATTCGTCCAATAGAAAAATATTTAATGAGAAGCAATACAATTTTAGTTATTTTTTTATAACTGTTCTTCACGTGATCTAATGTAATTGATATAAATTCATGCAGAGATTTTTGAGAACGATAGTTCAGTATTAATTTTTAGGAAAGCGTAATTCAATTGGGATTAGGGGGGAAACAATCCAGAAATTCAAAATTTCACTGAAAATTCAGTGGAATTCCAAATTTATTTGACGAGAATTCCTGAATTTAGTTGAATTACCAATGGAAATATGAATATTTAGTATTCAATTACGCTGAGTTTTCAGTTGATTGAAGATCCAAGAATATGTTTACGTGAATTCTCGTGATTTCTACTAATTATCATGGGATAAGGGAAATGAAATTTACCGTTTTCATTGAGTTTCCATTGATTTTTTTATTCAAATTATGAAAAATTATGGAAATTTACAGTTTTCATTGATTTTTTCATCATTGAAAATTGTGAGCTTTCAGAAATGAAATTTTCTGAAATTTCAGTGGACGTCCCATAAACAAATCGATCTCAAACAGAATTAAATTTTGCAACATAAAAAAATGGTTTTGCCGCTGTCACTTAAATTTCTATAAATTTCTAACAATGAAATGCCAAATTCTCCATCATCATCGCTCGGAATTTCGCTCTGATTGACTCATGTGCGTTGAACAGGAACCGAGTTTTATTAGTGGACACGAAGCCACTCTATGAAGCCACGCACAAACGGCAATTCCAATACCTTTTCAATCATCCTCATCTCCAACAAAGACAGATAATCGAAACCGTCGAGCCAAGAATCCTAAAATACTTCATGAACCGATCCCAAATCGCATCATCTCCATCGAATCCCCCAAACCTTCAATTCCATCGCGCATAAACAGACATAAAGAATAAATCCGCGGCCAGATAGTTTATTGCTACTACCGCTTTGTGTGATGCGTGTCAATGTGTCCGGGAATATTGCTCGTATCAGTGTTGGTTGGCTCCCACAGCGGCGAGGTGTCCATCACCCTCCGTTGACAGGAGGAGCGTGTCCCCCGCGTTGCCTCGTGGCTCTCTTGTGCGTGAACACCAGAATCCAACATAGACCCCCTCGACTTTGCCCAAACCCTCTTCCCTCTCCTCAACCCATCATTACCCGTCCTTCTAGCTGTATAACTTTAAGCTCGACGACTCTTTCGCAATGGTTGCACCCAGGCAAATGACGCGTTTGAATAAAATAAACATGTGGGAGAAAATTTCACAGAAAAACGTTGCGAATTCCACAGATAATTCCATTGGATTTCTGCTGAACTGCTATTGAAAATTGTATTAGTGTTCGGCTGATTCTATTGAGGAATTTCGCAATTCTACGGCGCGTTTATTTTATGGAAAATGACCAATAGTTACTATTTTACAGAGAAAATGAGGGGATTTCCATCTTTCTATAGAGACATTTTCTATAGGACTTTCTCGACATGAATTTTATAAGTTTTTTCCACTCTATTTTTATCCTCTTTCCATTTCCAAAATTAAACAAAAAATATTGGAAAATTTGAGCCGAGGAATTTTCATAGGAAATACTTCACTAGAATAAATTGCCTAAAAGAATCGAATTCTATTCATTGTGCGTTCCACCCCCTAGCGAATGCACAGTTTGAAATCCTGGAAATTATTATCATCTAGTTAAGGTCACGTATGAAAAAAAATCGAAAAGAACAAATTAACAAATCGCCTCTCGACTACGTTTCGCATCTCTTATTTATTTATTTTTCATGATTTGCATTATGGAAATTATCTGCAAGTGGCACTTACGGGCGCGGAATTTGCAACTAAATGAATTCTTTGGGTTTATTGTTTTTTATGTTTTTACGATGGGTGAGGAGACGAGATGGAAGTTACAAAAATGCATTAGGGGCTGATGATGAATAATGATGAGTATTTGATGGGATTTAGCATTAATTTTTTTTTGTTGTTGCACTTTCCAAAATTGAAAATAATGAGATACAAAAGTTGATTGAAATAAATCTGCATTATAATTTATTTCGTATTTCATTTCCATTTGTTACGATTTTCCAGGAATTTTTACCAAAAAAGGCAATCATTATAGTAAGAATTAAAATATTTCAGGTGAAAATTCCACAAAAAGCTTCAATACGGAATTCAACAGGAACTATTGATAGAAAAAATCAGTAGAATTTCATCTTTCTATACAACTTTTTCTATTGCGATATTTTCTGTCGGAATTCCTCAACATGAATTTTCCAAGTTTTTCTGCTCTATTTTTCTTCTCCTTTCATTAACAAAATCAAACAAAAAAACTTGAAAAAAATTTGAACCGAGAAATTTCTCGAAACTATCACAATAAAATAAGTAGTACAGAAAAATCAGATTCCGCCGATTCTTTTCTACAGAATATTTTCCCTTAAACATTTCTACTGACAAACAACGCCTCAATAACCTGCGGAATTTGTAACTAGAATCGACCGAAAACTACTAAAAAGCTCAATAGAAGTCCAATAGAATTTTCTAGCGAATTCCAATGGAATTCGTTAGGTATTTCTGTGAAATGTTCTCGTACGTGACTTCACGATTGGTAATTTTTAATAGAACTTATTCTCCATACGAAGCTCCTCCCACCCGTGAGGAATATTGAAGGCAGGATGAATGAAAATGAGCCAAAATATAGAGCTCCGTCAAAGGGAAAGAAGCCAAATGCCTTTTGGCATTGGGCCGCCGAGTCATTCCCCTGGGACAATAGAGACAGAGGGTAAACGAGAATGCCGAAGACGTCTCCATAATCCATGAAAGGATAATGTACAACAGTGGAACGTACATTTGCCTTCTCTGCGAATGTGTGTCTTTGGCGTAATGCCCATTGAGAAAGAAACTGAAATCCTCGGAGATACAGGGGAAGTTTAACAGTTCAGACAGTTGCGAACAGTTCACTCGTGTGTGGTATTACGCTAATACGGCGACTTAATGCCTACCATGACCAACAATGCCCACCAAATGGAGGGGCAAGGGGGGGGAGGGGTTAGGTGTTGTAACAGTGAAACAAGAAGTGCCAAAATACAAGCGGGATGTGCACAAGTGTCGGAGGTTGGAGCGTTGAGGCGAAACATAACGTGCAGAACTCCATCCGATAAGTAGATAATGCCTCTACACTAATCTCTTCTCTGACGCACTGGGTGTAACTACTTGCAGTGAACACTCTTGAACGGATTATATCTTCATTTCGACGTAAATTTCATATTACGGGTTATCTATTCACTCTATTTTTGAGAATGCACGGAGAGAAATTTTTTAGAAAAATTGTAGTACTAGCACGGGAAAAGAGGCGCAAGGTGACGGCCAAGAAAAAATTCCATTGCCAGCACTAGAAATTTTATTGGGAAAAACGTGAATTTTTCTCCGTATTTCTGTGAAAATTTCACAAAAATCCCCAGAAATTTGATCAGAAATACCAAAAAATTTTACCGTAACAGCACTAGAATTTTTCACAACCGGTGGATTATGATTTTTTCCAGTACTCGTACTAGAATTTTTCTAAAAAATTTCTCTCCGTGTGTTCGAGGATTTTGTGCATTTTTTTTGTTGGGGAAATTGAGGAAGTTGATTTTTTGGAAAGATTAATGCAAAAATTTATGATGAATCAGTTTTCAATCGTGATTAAATCTACGATGATTCTTAAATGAGGATGGACTCTAAAAGTATTTTCGAAAAAAATTATTTTGAATTTTTGGGAGGTATTTCAGTTGATAAATTAGAGGAGAAAGGAAAAGTGTTGAAGTATTTGTAGTTGAACATCGGAATTTCTATTTAAGCTCCGCTTGACTCTCGGTAACAGAACATTTTACAACCACTTTATTCTTCGAACTTCGAAGATATAAATTTTATTTTTCATTTGAACCTTTATCGAACATTTTGAAACTAAAAAAAAAGCAAACTCATAAAATCATTAAAAAATTTCAATTGTTCGAATATTAAAACATCTTTTTAGTTATAACTAAAAAAACAATTTTCCATTCTTTCCATTCTCAACCACAGAATGTGAAAATTTTTTTTTCCAAAATGTCTTTGGAAAACTCGAAAAGTACTTGAATTCCCTTAAGCCAAAAATTGGAGATAAAAAGAGTGTCTTGGAAAATCAGAAATATGCTCTATTATCGAACACTTTACAACGATTTTATTCTTCCCACTCCGAAGATCTAATTTGATTCTCCACTTCGAACCTTCACCAACCATTTCAAAAATTAAAACAAATCAAAAGCCCAAAATACCCGAAAATCCGCTAAAAAAATCAATTTTCCAGAATTCCCCAACAATCAGCCCCAAAAAATCCTTCTAAAAGCCAGATAAATCCCAAGAAACGGAAGTAAAGTGTTACCGGAAGGTCTAAATCTGTTCCCGGTATACGTAACGTAAATACTCGGTACAATCGAGCCAGTGTAACCCCGAGTATCCTATATAGGTATATGTAACAAGGTGCGTGTACACACATGCATTGCTCGAGTGTTTGATGTGACATATCACATGACCGGATGTGGGGGTAGGTAAATTGGTCGGCAATTGCTGACGCCACTAGAGGCCTCCTGCAGAAAAAACACATAATCCATATCGACTAGTCCACTCTCTCTCAGATGCACCTTTCGTGGCCACTCCCCCTCCCCCTCCCCCCCCTCTCCCCCTAGTCCGAAGATTTCAAGGTGATTGTACTTGAATCGAGGAGAAAAAAAAAAATCCCCACCAATTTTTCATCGCTGTTCGGCCCAGTAATTCAATGAAATGGGTTAAACTCCATTTATCAATTTCCATGGATAACTTGATGATGCGTTAACGCCTCCCCTAATCTCGCGAAAAATCGCTCCTCGTGATGGGCAAAACCTGAGAAGCGTCAGTCCTTTTGATGAAAAAAAAAAATAATTCTCATCGCGTGCAGACTCCTCAACTCATCCATCAACTCCACCAATTCCCCTTGATTTCTCAACATTCATTAATAAATTTTCCACGAATGTATCCAGCAAAATGACAGCCACTTGTCACTAACTCAAGACAAAACGTGTGAAAGGCCAAGGCGAAAAACCACACTGTTGGAATTATTTTAATCACGTGGAGTAAAACTTGTACGAGCGTGTGTACAACGAGTTTAACTCCAGTGAGTGTAATGCAATCTAAATGATTAAGCATCGTTAGACCGAGCTGGTTAATGTTCCTATGCGCATTATGCAAATTTTCGGGTTGTTTTCTTCTTCAACGCCAGTCATACGCCCGCGTGCCTCCAAATATCTCATCTCATTAGTTTTTTTCCGGAGTTGGTCATTCAAGAAACACAAGTGAAATGGATTACAGACGGATTAGGGAAGACGGAGAAACCCGGATATGTCATGGAATTAAGTTGGAGAAGAGTACTTCCGCTCGAGTGTGACTTGAAAAATGGGGGTTAATGGGCTTTGTAATTGACCCGAGAATGGTTAGAATTGTGATCAACCCAATGTTTTTATCCTAATGTTCCACAGCCACAGGCACGGAGAATTTTAATAATTTCATTCGGTTATCCAGATGTTTTTAGGGAATATTTTTAATTCATTAAATTTGAGGACATTTTGATTGTTTGGAAAAGTCAGTCTATTTAGGTATTTGTTATAGAAATTCCTAGGCATAAATTTTCCATTTTTTAAAAGCCTTTATTTATTTTTCTATTCTTTCAGTGAAAAATTGAAGGCCAAAAAAATGAATTTCATAGGTAAATATTTTCTATTGCGCATTTTTGTTCAGAGCGATACGCAGAGAGCTGCGGAATATTTCAATAGAAATTCAACCCTAAAAACTCTATTGGTTTTATTCAAAAATTTTTTAGAAAACATTTTCAATTCACAAAATTTACTACATTTTGATTTTTCTACAATTTATTGTATTGAGATATTTTCTATAGAAATTTCTAGGCAGAAATTTTTCTTTTTTTTTATTCTTGTGGTTAGAAATTGAAGGATAAACTTATAAAATTTGGGCTGACGAATTTATACAGACAAACACGGATTTCGTTTGTAAGTATTTTCTATTGAGGATGTTTATTCAGAGAGATACAGATGCAGCTAAACCATTGAAATAAAAAAATAATACCCAAAAAATCATATTGCAAAACCCAAAGAGAAAAACAGAAACATAAAAATTAGAATAATAAAGTTGCATAATTTTCGAATTTTAATTTGAAATTCTAGATAAATTCTCCAAAAAAGCGCGTCTTTCTTCAAATTTCTTCATAATTCAATCCTTCGAAACAACATTTATCTCTGCGATGAAAACAATTTTTTTTCATCTCTCAGCGTGAATTATTAAATAGAAATTGGACTTGTGTCACAATATTTTCCTCTTCAACCCCGATCTTCATCCCGAAAAAACCCCAAATAGTGGCAAAATTAGAGGGAGTTTACCTCGGTAACGAGTGTGCTCTCGTAGTCCCTCTTATCGTAAATCCACCCATGAAGACACTTGGTTTTCGGCCAGTCTGTGTCGCTCACTGGTGGTGATGGTAGACTCGTTGTTAATGAACCCGTGGCATTAACCTCCGTATTCACATGCCTCAGCCAGTCCTCGAGGATGGCTGTGTAGTTGACATCGTACATGTAGCACCTAGAGAACTGACGTCTACCGTCAGACTTGTATTCGTAAGGTAGAGAGAGTTCTTTTCTCGCTTGGAGACTCAGAAGATTCGTTACGTTCTCTAGCTCTGGTATTCTGCACCAGTGCTCGGGTGACGCGCTGACGAATACCTAGGAGATAATGAGATGAATTAATCTCATTAATTCTATGGAATTATTCAATTATAGCAATTTCCTTGGAAATTACTGCTGATTTGTTAATTTTAAACTTTTTTAATCATCGATAACTCAAGATCGATAGAGTTAAGTGAATAAAAATTGTACTTTAAGGATATCCAAGTGTTTTGGTTAACCTTTTCCAGCGAAAGCTTTGACCCTAAGTTTCCGGATATTTTATAATGATTTTATTAACCAAACCTTGCAAGTCTGAATTTGAATCTCGATATTGAAAAAAAACGAATTTTTACGTTTGGAGAAAAATTACTGAAATCATTAAATAATTGCAATTTTTGAAAATTTCGAATGTTTTTTATAAATAATTTATAAACAATCAATTTCCATCATAAAAAAAATTTGTTCGAAATTGTAAAAATTCATTCATAATCAGAATTTTACCAGAAATCTATTTCGCGTCTAAAAAAATTGGGTTTCCGAAAGTTTTAACAGTTTAAATTATTTATCTACAAACAACGAATGCTAAAAAAAAATAATAATTCTGTGTAAAATGTAATTTGAATGACGTTGAACATTCATGAATTTTTAAAATAATTTTCTCACGCGATTCAATTGACTAAACTGTAAAAGCTGCTTGGATATCCTCAGTAATTTCACATGTATCTCACTTTCTTTAAGGGTAACTCCCAGCTAATTTTTCTTCTCATCCCCCCATAACATTAATTTGTGAATGTTTGATATTTCCGAATGATTTTAACCCTTAAAAATCCTGTTTTGTTACTGAGCAATGCCTCGAATAGTTCGAAACTGATTTTCTACCTGCGAGAAGGCGAGAAAAGCTGCCGGCAGAGTGGCTGGTATGCACAGCAGATAATACATAATATTCTGATATCTTCCCTTCTCCCCCACATGTACCAGCACCTCATCAAAGTCTATGGAGCTCATTGTTCCAGTGGGAGAGTGCAAGATTCTCCCGGTTTGAAACCAACGTCAATGACGTACTGTTCGCCTGATTTGTTCACCAGGTCAGACGGCATGTCCGTCCATTCATTATCACCCCTTATTCACGACACACTGATTTATCTCCAATAATACCTCCAATACTATTGACCTCCCACCAATCACTTATTTATTTAATCCAACAATCTGCACCAACGATTAGTTCATCATAAATTGTCTCAACACTTTCAGAAACAGCATTATTGAATTAATCAACGATTAATTAATTACGGACAATAACATCACTGTACGAGTGATTTAAATAACACAGATGACAGAGTGTTTCGTTCACTGACACTTGGGAATATCCGGCAGTTTCACACGTTTTAATTAATTTTAAAAAAATGTTTGTTTAGGTAATTACGTACAATTCACCCTGTTTCCTTGTCCCAGTGGATCAGAAATACTTCACTATTCATTCGCGTTAATAATGTCACGTGAATTATCAAGTTTGTTAACTCGGGGATTTTCATAATCACATGTTTACGCGTCTCTCGGTCTGCCCCTCGCTGATGACGGAGATGTCAGCCGTTGTTACCTGGTGTTGCCAGGTAACATGTTGCCCTCATCACTCTCATGCCCTTCACCATCATCGTGAGAAGTGTAAGCTCATGAACCTGAGGCAGGATCAATTCCTGCTGATGGCCCAGTGCATCCGACAGTGCTCGCCAGGATGCCGCTGGAATATGGGACAAATTTCTGTTATCTCTTTCTGTCTAGCCCTGTAACACGGAAGCAGAACCGCGGGACGATCTCAACTGAGGTTCGATGCGGTGTCGAGTTTATGAACAAGCCAGCACCGCCATAAGCATCACATACGCACGCGGACGACTTATCGATGGTGACGTTGAAACATAGTCGTTACTGTCGCTGACGTGCTTCAAGTTTTCTCAACGCATACCGTCAATATCCCAGTTAATGCCAGTATCCAAGTTCCTGCCAGCCTGGGGGATTTTTTAATTAATGGAATTGGAAATTTACCGGGGGAAGAGGACGCGGAAATTTAACGAACAAGTCTAGTAATCGTGGAGCGGAATCCATTTCTAGGTGCGAGATGAATAGTGAATTCTCCGGTGCTTCCAGATCGTTTACTAAATTGGGGCATTTGTGATGAAACTGTAAAATTTACCATTTATTCCATCAAAAAGTAGCCCATGAACGTGAATTTTTCAGAAACTGACACACGGCGCAGATTTTATATTTTTCAAATATCAATTTATTTGTCACATTCAGTTGGGGGAGTGTCAATTGCAAATGGTAAAAGGAGTATTAGCTATTTACTTGGTGCGTTGTTTGACGAATTATAAAAAAAATTAAATTATCTCATGATTTTTCGATGTTGTAACTTATGGTCTCAGCGATCCTCAGCGATTTTAATATTAATTAATGAATGACATAAAGAAATCTCTCAAAGTCTAAATTGTCCCCAGGCCATAAGTTACAATATCAGAAAATCATGAAATACATGAACGGTCAAAAAAATCTTGCTGGAAAATTAAATTATTTGACCCTCATTACAAATACGGAAAGCATCCAGTGACATTAAATGGAATACTGACGGTCTCGTGTGCAGTGGGGGCAGTTTTTTAGAGGTGCACGCACGAAAAAAATTGTTAGGAAAACCTAGCAGATTCTGGGGAAAATTCTAATAGATTTCTATTGTATTTTCATGAAATTTTAAATTAAACTTTTATTAAAACTTTATTAAATTCGATAAAATTCAATTAATTCTTGGCCGATTCAATTGTAGACATGCGCAGAGGACTGCGCCTTTCTTTATAGAAAATGTTCAAGAGGCACTATTTTATATAAAACGTAATAAAATAAGCAGAAAAAATTCATTCATTCATTTCTCGGCATTTTTTCATGGACTGATGAACGTCATTTTTCACAAGTTTAAGAAATTTTCAATTGAGAATGGAAAATAGTTCAAATCCCAGCTGATGAATGGATTTTCAGTGACACTAGGAAATTCAACTCGTTGAATTTAACTTCGTTGCTGACTGGGAATAATTACTTTCAGAAATCGCTTTATTAATCGCTATTATTTATTCCGAGAGATTAGAAATAAATTTTATGATCAAGTGAAAAAGGGACGCTTCGTTGCAGGCTTCGCGCGCAAAGAATCGCCTTTTCCTCCCCAGTATCGTAAAATACTGAATACCGTACCATAAATGTGAAAAAAATGTACTTCCTGTCGATTGTGATTACCTCACAGTCGTCAACACCTTTTTTTCATTTGTATCGTAACATACTACTCCATGTGTAATATTTGATAACCCATTATCAACTTCATGAATTATTTTCGTTCACGTGTTAGGAAAAACGTGGTAAAAAAATTCCAACGGAGTTGATAAATTTGGGTTTCCTCAAGGTTCACACGAGAGAATGCTTTTCCGGTCGGTCGACTGAATACCGAAGGCTCTTCTGGTGTGACGATCAAAGAAGCTGTAATCTCCCGTGTGTGACGCGCTCACTCTCCTACACGCCGTTACTCAACCCTCGTCTTCCCCCACATAACAGTCAGTAGTAGTGTACCACGTTAAATTGAACGTCACAACATTGAGAATGATTTCACGGAACGTGGAAGAATCCCGGCCCGATATCACCCAGAATTTAAATAGCTCGGTTATTATCAGTGCGTAAGACGCCTAAACGATTAGAAAAATGCGGGACAATGAGAAAGACATGCTCTGATTTCTCGTGCATAACATACTCGGGATTTACGTCAACGGGGCGGTCCCCGTATCACGGTAGACGATTCTGCGACACATGTCCCAGACTGCGACTGCAAAGGAAAGAGTGAGGTAAAACCGACCGATTTTAGTCTTCCATAACTCGACAACCGTAGAGTCGAATTTCCCGACTTTTTTTTCTCATTTTCAAGGTATTTTTTCAAGCTTCAAAATGAGTCGTCACTCGTCCCAATCGCATCGTTTGGTCAGGAGATATCGAGGATTGAAGACAGTTTGCTTCAGCAAGATTAAAACATTTAAAAAATCGAAGTTGATTTCCCAATGATCTGGTCCTCGTCTGATTAATTACTAATTAACCATCATGAGTGGAGTCATTCAGCTGACAAGCGCCGAGACTACTTAGAACCCTTGAAAGCGCGCGACTGTCGATTTCCCGATAAGACGAAACTGATTAAAAAAATTCCACGATTCATCACGGAAAATGTATCGATCTTATTCGCTCGGATGTCCACAATGCTTCTTCTCATTCTCGGTTGGATCGGTCTGCGCTACTTGTTCTCCCCCACATCTACGTCATTGCGCCCACCCATTCTATCATTATGTGTATAATAAACTCGACAACGTGTGGATTTTATATATCGTGTGACTAGCGTGTGAACAGTTGCGAAACTGGAAAAATAAAGAAAAAATGATGTGCACACGAGAGATGATACGTTGGAATAGTAACGTCGAGCGACAAATGCAGACCCATGACCCGTGTCATCCAATAATTCAAACGTCTTGTCTCTTTTATTTATCTTTGTCATTCAAGGGAAACTGATGGGACGGGAAAGGGGTCACCACGTGTCGATGTGCTAAGAATAAAGATATGAATTGTTTGGAAGGGGTTCCAGAATTGAGGAAACCCTTCCACACAATTCGATAAAGGGAGATTTGAAGAATATCCCTTAATTGAAATGCGTACTTTGGTAATTTTTTTGTTGAAATTCCCCGAAAATTTCTCACATTCGATTTTTCTAGTGTTTCTATTCAATTTTTGCGATGAGAGAAGACAAAAATGCAGTGAAAAAAATTGAAGAATTTATGGGAAAGAATTTTCACTGAAATAGAATCAGCGGAAAAATGAATCAAATTGGGAAGAAATTCAATAAAATTCGTAGCAGAAGAATAAAATGAGAAAATTCAGTCCGATAATTGAAATAGTGCAACTTTTTTCATGAATAATTTATAAACAATTAATTTTCCCCCCTAAAAATAATTTGCAGATAAAAACACAAATTGTGCGAAGGGATTTGTTCTCAAAGTATTTTAGTCACTTTTCTGTGGCAATTCCTCGAAAATTCTCGCTTTCAATTTTTCTAGTATTTTTATTCAATTTTTGTGATGAGAAAACATGAAAATGCAGTGAACAGAATTGACTAATTTATGATAAAAAATTTTCACTGAAAATGACTCAATAAAATCGGCGGAAAACCAAAAGAATTCATCCATTCATTTCTGAAATAACCGAGAAATTGTAATTTTTTAAGATTCCTTTTCCACAAATCATTAGTAAACAATCAATTCTCCACTCTAAAATAATTTCTTCAAATCATAAAAGAATAGTTCGTAACTCTACCAGAACACGATTTTAGATCGTAAAAAAAGATTTCCGGAAGTTTAAGCAATTCGTATTAATCATTCATAAAAAAGAATGCCGCAAAAAAATTATCGTTTTTCAGCATTCCTTCACGTTATCCAATAGACAAATTTGATTACTGAAAAACTCCAAATCTATTAATAGATATCTCCGCCGCGTTCATCCGCTATTGAATAATCTTCCCAATGTTTTCGTTGCTGAAGATTGCCATCGTCTCGAGTGTGTTTATCTACGTCAAAATACCATCAACATTACATGTGATACGTGTAACACTAAACCCCGATGCCGTCAGTACGTCGTACGCTACCATTTCGGTTTAACTTTACAATTCGTTGTGTGACGTCACAGCGCAAACAATGTAATGACAGGTGTATTATGGATAAATGAACGCGGATGATTAGCGTACACCACCCCAAGCGCATGAGTCTTCATTTCCTACCGTACGATGTTTATTTACCAACTCGAGGCACCAATTTACGTGAATGAGTCCGTCCCCTGTCTATCTCTTAAAAACTTGAGATCCCGCCGTTTTCAGATGGATTCGATTAATCAATTTTTGAAAGTAAAAGAGAATAATATAAAAAATGAGCAATAGCGTTTGAATTCACTCACGATTCAGTCATTTTGAATTCAAATTCGTTGTTTTAATTATTAAAAATGAAAAAGTATAACATGCAATGAATTTCACCAAAATGATGAATAAATTTTTTAATTCTTGAGATCTCTCGTGTCTCTTCACCTCTCGATTAATCACTCAAAAACTCGAGGTCCCGTAATTTTCAAACGGATTCGATGAATCAATTGTCAAAAGTAAAAGAGAATAACATAAGAATAACAGCAATAGAACAATTGATATCCTTTTATCCCTCGAAACCGACGTTGAATTAATTTGAAGGCATCAATTGCCTTCAAATAAACTCCAGATTCCGCAGTTTTCACTTGAATTCATTGTCTCAATGCTTAAAAATAATGATGATAAAGTAAAAAAATGAATTTTACCAGAGCGACGAATAAATTTTCAACTCTTGAGATCCCGTATCTCTCCACCCCTCGATTAATCACCTTTTCAACAACAACACAAGAATATATTTACTCTCCTCCCTTGGAAATCATTCCACAAGGGATTAACTGCATTCCAATTGAGCGTGCGCGCTCACGAGCGGTAAACGCGCGGGTACGTAGAGCGGCACTCGGAAGTTCGGTAGTAGCCACGGACACTCTTGAACGAATCAATCGAATCACTGCACCGTCCGACATCCGGTCCCCCTCGGGTGTACGTGTACCGACGTTGAATAAAACTTCAAAATATTATATTATCCCCCTCGAGCGAAGGCGAGAAACAATTTTCCATAATAATTCTTTGAAATAATCATCAGAACTAAACTAAAACCTCAGCCCAAATGACAATCGATTAAATCCAATTATTTTATCTCACAACTATTTTTCTATTAAGATTAATTAAGTGCTTCAATTATTTGATGTTGAATGTCGTTAAAACAGATGTTTAATTATTCTAAAATCTACAATCATCGGTAAACTATGAACTCTAGACGTAGCATGTAGTTTCCATCGCGAACTCAAACTGAAACAACGTGCAGAGGGGCCCGGTCATCTCCTATCCCATCCTCCTATCTATCATTTTGAGGCCTCCCTACCTCCTCCATATACACAATATTTCACATCTTCTTCTTTGTTTTTTGTCATTTTTTCTCTCACTCACTGGTAAAGTCACCAGTGGCTTCAAACTCCACCTCCCATTACCCAAACACCAATACACGTATACAAAAACATATCCACTTCCAACACAATTTCCATCTCCTCGCGTTAGCCCTCTCCTCTCCCGCTCCCCCCGGCCTCTCTCCTCGTCCCTGCTGTGCCCTCACGAGGTAACTCTCATCCACTCAGTCACTCGACTATTAATATAAAAGGGGTTCCTCCAACACTCGGTAACCCGTAATTTGTTCGCGGTTCAAGTTTGCCGATTAATTTTCATGAATCAAATTGTTATTTATTATTTTTTATTCGTCGTTGGGCCCAAGCACGAAGACATTTCGTTGAAAATACGAACGAATTCTAGGAAAAATTATATTGGAGTTCTGGTGAACTTCGATTGAACATTCTATTAGTTTTAGGCCCATCATATTGACGAATTTTGAGTTTTACTGCACGTTTTTTTGTAGGAATAGTTTTTCTATTGGAAATATTTTCCATGAAAATTTGTCGACGTAAATTTTCCAAGCCTTTTTCAGTCTATTTTTGTTCTGTTTTCATTGGAAAAATTGAACAGAAAAACTTGGGAAAATTGAGCCGAAGAATTTCGCTGGAAAATATCTTAATAGAATAAAGTGTATAGAAAAATGGAATTCTATTGACTTTTTTCTGTAGCATATTGTTTCATGAACATTTTTATTGAAAAAAAAAACGCGCACGAAAATTTAATAAAAATAGAATACAATTTAAGTAAATGATTTCGAATGCGAATTCTAGAAAAAAATTTATTGGGTTTCGATTGAACTTTTATTGAAAATTCTATTAGTTTTTGGTAGTTTAGTGAAGAATTCTGCATTTTCTAGAAAATGGACAGCAAAAAGTATTTTATAAAAAAAAATACTTCTCGAGATTCTAAACTTTCTATTGGTATTCTGTTTTCAGTAGGATTTGTTCTGCAAGAATTGTCTGAGTTTTCTGCAGTTTATTTTTCCTTTCTCCATATTTAAAAAATCGAACAAAAAAACTTGGGAAATTTGAGGCGAAGAATTTCTGCAGAAAATATCTCAATAGAATCAGTTGTGTAAATTAAAAAATCGAGCTCTATAGAAGTTCTTATCATACTTGTCAAACAACATTGAGATTAGCTCTTTGTTTGACAGTTTCCTTCGTTCTTTTATAGGAGCGGTTTTTATTAAGCGATAACGTTGTTTCATTAGTTGTGAAAATATTTTGAAGCAAGATTCAAGAATTTTTATGGATTTCTGAACTGTTCGGGTGGAAATTCTCAGTAGACAACAGTTGTCGGCGAACCGCCTCTCTTTAAATTCGATACAGTGATGTATCTTCGCCGGGAGAACCCTCACCCACCTGCGATTTCGACAAATCTTGGAGCGTGACAGTGAAACATATCCTAACGAACTGTCCAAAGGATGCGAACTAGAAAAAGTACTCGATGAGGAAAAAAATGTTGAAAAAATATTGAAACTACTCAAACTAATTAAAATATGCCATCTAGTATAATGAATAATTAACCAAAACCAAATGTGAACGAAATGTTCCAAATTTTTTATTGAAGTCGTTGAGAATCTCGTTGTTGATGCGACTTTAAGTAATTTTTTTTTAATCTTGGAGTGTTTCATACACTAGTCGAAATTTGTTGTTCTCAGCGTCTTCAGCGATCAGATTGTTGTCTTTTATTTTTCTCACCAATGAGATCTTATTTATTGTCTTGAAATCTATTTTTTTAAATAGTTTCATTCGTTTTGCTCTTCCTCTCTCAATGGATGTAATACATCAGGTGCAAATTCAATAATCCAATGAGAATTTGAATAAAATTTATTTCTATATCTTTTATGAGGATGAACGAAATTTTTATTGATTGTTATTAATTCTTTTTTATTCGCTGTCTCATTCAATTTGCACGGAGGTGCTTTTATTACGAAATGATGGTTTTTATGTAGGAATGTTTGGAAAGAATATTTACACATTTTCATGAATGAAATTGTCATATATTATTCTTTATTAGAATTCAGGTCTTGGTGTACCTTGACATTCAACACAATTCTTGCATAATTTCCACGGAAAAATCTCGGAGAATTCAGACATCTTTTTCATAACTCATTTCTATAAATCAAACTGTTAGTTATTATTCTCCATCAATATTCCGGAAAATATAACATTTTCAATTTTTCAACAATTTGATTTATGACTAAATTTATAACTAAATTAGTCATAAATCAAATTTTTTAATTTTGCAAATATTGTTATCAGATATTCAGAATTGTTCAATTATAATTGACAATTAAAAATGATTTTCAAATTTAAGTAAAAAAGGAAGGAACTGTGATTAATAAATGGTAAACTCCTTTCAAAATAACTTAGTAACAATTTTCGCTGATCCCTGAACTATTCGAAAGTTCAATAGAAATAAAATAGAATTCTCCAGCGAATTCGCAGGTCTTTCTACGAAATTTTCGTACGCGACGTCCCTGCGGGGCGCACATCGGTCGTTATAGGAACCCCCAATCCAAAATGGCGTCATCCAACCCATGTGTTCCCTCTCCCCCAGTGCTCCCAGTGCAAAAAGCGCCCCAAAAGCGTAATTATCACCACAAAATCAAGTGATCAAGTGAATAAACAATAATGAAGGTTCGAAAAGTGTCAGTGTCTCCAAAAATCGCGCCTGGAGCCCAAGAGATGACCCCAGAGGACTCTCCCGCGGACCTCCCTCCTGTCAGAAAAATAAACACCGGACTGTCTCCCCACGATCGACCAGGTATTTCCTCTTTTCACAAATCGCGGGACATCCCCACGGCCCCCGGACCCTCCAAGAGTCCCATCTCAACCCCCCCAAAGACTGATTTCATCACGAAATGGCTGATGACAGCCGAAATTGGGAGGACCGACAGCACCCTGAACTCGTCGTCCATTTCAGTCATCAGTGACAGTCCCCCGGGGTTGAAGAGACCCCCAAGGTCACCCCTCCGACAATTAAACGAAGTAAAACGTGTCAGGGTGTGTGACGAGCCCCCCAATTCCCCAAAAATCCCCCCGAGACAATTAACCTCGCCCAGTCGTCGAGACTCCCGACTCCTGAAGGAGAATTTCGAGGGCTCCGACAGCCCCAGAACCTCCGAGAAAATCTCGGGGGTGTCGTCTCCCGCGAAGACTCACGAGAGCATCGACGCGACTTCCCTGTCCCCCAGGTCGAAGCTGGCAGCTGGTAGAGCTGTTATTTTCGGGGAAAAAGTTGAAAAAAAAATTCAGGAGAGTGAAATTCGTGAGAAAATCCCTTGGAGGGTGAGAGAAAGTAGTTATGTACCCCTGGAGGAGCCTCCACTGGAGCGGTTGATCTCCCAGTGTGACAGTCCTCCCCCCAAAAACATTGAAATTGACTTCTCGTCCCCATCGCAAGCCTCGGAGGTCCCGAAAATCCTCGAGGTTTGGTCGGTGGGCTCTTCGAGGAGCTCAGAAGACGCCATAGAGTGTCGGTCCAGTGATGGAAACACTCTGGAGGAAATTCTGAGTCCTGGGGAGGACTCTCCTCGGGACTCCCTGAGTATTGACACTGCTGAGGATGATGACTGCGACAAAACCCTGCAGACTCTGATAGAAGATCCTGGGGAATTTTCGCAGGTCAATAACAATAATGTGAAGGGACTCGCGGAGGCTGACGGGATCGAGTCAGAGGACTCCGATGCGACGTATTATGAGGATGGGGATCCAGTGAAGAGAGACGTCATCGAGGAGTCGGTGTCTCAGGAAATATCTGAGGCTTTGAGCAATCAAGTGTCTAATGTCAGGTCTAATCTCACTATTAGTGATAATTCAACTAGTGCTGAGGCTTCGCCTTCCTCGAGGAGGAATGATCCTGAGGTCTATCCAGTTATCGACCATAGGACTGTGAAAAAGAAGAAGAAACCTAAAAAGTTAGTACTGGAGCTTTGTTTGGATTCTTTAGTTTTTAATGTTTGGGAAGGGCAAATTAAAATGAATTGGTTTGGAACATCACTAACTAAAAAAATTGAATGACTTTGAATGCCTCTTTTTCATTCTGAAGGTTTTTTTTAAGACTTTAAAATGAGCCTTAATCCATTGAAATTTGATTGACAATTTCAAGAAAAATATTTTTGTTTTAGAAGGCACAAATTATAAAATTTCAGATTTCACTGAAAATTAAATTTAATTCCATTTTCAATATTTGAAAATTTAAGAAAATATTTACCAGAATTTTCCCGATTTATTTTAATTTTCATGGAATAATTGATCTGAAATTGACAGTATCCATTGATTTTTCCACAGAATGTTGAATATAATTTTCAATTCTAAATGACCCAAAGTCAATTCTAAATGACCCAAAATTTAATTTACCGTCTCATAATATTTTTTTTATTCCAGAGGATCACTTCTCGAGAGATTCCAGACATTAATGAATGGAAAAATATCATGCCTACGTATGTGGCATCACCAAATGGCCCAGTCACGTTTCAAGGGTACTTGCAATCAGTGTGTGATAATGAGAATAAAAAAATTCTCCACTTCTTATGGAAGGCCTTATTTCCGCGGAACAGTCACAAGAGATTCGTTAAATCTTCTGGGAAGAACCATTTCGAGTAATTCATCTGATTTGAGTGCTGCAAGTGCATCTGATGAATCACTGGGAAGGACTCTAACTGTTTTAACAATGCCAGAAATTGTGGGGCAATTCAATGTTAAGGAAAAGAGTGCTTTAAAGTTTTATCCACCTTGGGAGGTAATCGATGCTGACAAGCTAATTCTGAGTGTTCTGCACTTTAAACTAATCCTCGATGAGAGTGACGAATCCCAAGTTGATGGAGAACAATCAGCTGGTGAAGTGGTTACCCAGGAATTCGATTGCCCTTGTCTGAGGGCTGGGAAATTAGTCAATTCCTGTTCTATAAAGTTCACTAATTCAAAGCCCAATCCTATGGATTACTTTCTTAAATAATTTATTTATTATTGAGTAATTGTTGCATTGATATTCTCGTTGTAGAGAAAATAAATTTTATATCTTGAGGAGGCACTAAGTTCTTTCTGTCCAGAACCAAGTAAAATATTTTCATTTTTAGCCTTTCTCATCAGTTGTAAAGGATTAGATTCCAATGGCAAAGTGAAAAAAAAAATTGTTGTTAATCATGAATTGAATTGCTTCAAAGCCAAATCCGATGGATTACTGTTTTAAATAATTTATTATTGTATAATTGTTACATTGATATTCTCGTTACAGAGAAAATAAATTTTACATCTTGATGAAATACTTTGTTTATGTTTCAAACATTTCTTTAGTCAGAAATTGGCGAACAATTGTTGTTTTTCTGAGTGAAATCTCTTCATATTTTTAGTTTTTTAAATTGTATTAATGAAATAATTAGGATTAGGTCCCAATAATCGTGAAAAATTTCAAATTGTCAGAGAAAATAAGTGTTAATGAAGTTGCTGACGAAAAATAATCCTGACCTATAATGTAATTATCAAAATTATAATTATAATCTCAAATAGAACAATTTTTAATCATATTCAACCAAGAAAAGCCAAATTCTACGAATCACTCTCTGCAATAATTCATCATATTTATCATTATTATAATTTGTTAAATAAGAATATTCTCATAACAGAAAATAAATTTTATATTTCAACAAAGCACTTCTGTTCTATTCATTCTCCAACAGATGAGGCCAATTAATTCCTGAGAGCGTTATTTACCATTGCTAATCTCTAAACACGCCATGTGGGAGGAAAAATACTGATATCTAACGAAGAATGAAACTACGTTCTAACCCATTAACAAATGGCTTCACTCTTGTTTACATCGATGTATTGTTCACTATTTTCCATTCAATCGTTTTGAATGTCAAGTGCAATCTTCTCCCCCATCTGTAGATAACACAGACCTCTGCCGCCTGACGCCATCAGCTGATCTCTAATGTCAGTTCTGAGTCACAGGTAAAAGTGAATTGTTGATCTGCCCACGACAGTTTATGAAATATCCTAAAAAAATCGAAGAAATTAGTCATCTGCCCTGATCATCACTCTCACCAGTAAGTTCTCAAGTGAAATTCACGATAATCCCCCCACAATAATCCCTCACTCCTTTTTTTTCATGAAAAATCAAAGCTAACCTCCAACCCTTTGTCCCTCCCAGTCCACTATCGAAGTGCATTCTCTCGTAAATAGTCAAAAAACCTGTCGATCAATGTTTCAAACCCTTTTTCAGCCTCCAGACACAATGTCAATCGCTCAAGAGCGTCCAGAGTTGTACGAAGAAGTGAAACTCTACAAAAATGCCAGGGAAAGGGAGAAGCACGATAATCAAGCTGATTTGTATGCAGTTGTAAACACCCTTCAGCATTTGGAGAAGGCTTACATAAGGGACTGTGTTACACCCAAGGAATACACAGCTGCATGCAGCAAATTGCTGGTTCAATATCGTGCTGCTTTCAAACAGGTAATTAAGCCTGAAATTCAAACCCCAACAATAATTGTTCCATCTTTTATTCACTAGAAAATAATCAGAAACATAAAACACACCAACAAAATGATAGAAAACATTTTCAATAATTTTTGTTGAAGACAAAGAATGACAATACATGGAAATTTAGATATTATTTCCAAGATTGTCTTCATTCATTACAATTTATTATTATTATTGTGTTTAATTTATGTCAAAATAAATTGAAATACAATGAAATTGGGTTTAATATTAACCCAATTGGGTTAAATTGGGTTTTGTATTGATTCACTTCATCCCCATTTTCAATTTTTTATGAACAGCTGTGGATTTTTTCCATAACAATTAATATATTTCCAAAAAAAAAAATCAATTAATTATAATTTTTCATTATCATTATGTTTAATTTAACATCTAATGATTTGAAATATTTTTCATTCAATGCAAAGTTGAATTAATCATTAAAAAATTGATCTCCATTTTTAATTCATCAACAGGTCCAGAGTGATCAATTTCCCACAATCGACGCATTTGCAAGAGCATTTCGCCTGGATTGTCCAGCAGCCCTGGAGAGAATCAAAGAGGACAGGCCAATAACAATAAAAGATGACAAAGGAAACACATCGAAATGCATCGCCGATATCGTTTCTCTATTCATCACACTCATGGACAAACTCCGTCTGGACATAAAAGCAATGGACGAGCTTCACCCCGATCTCCGTGATCTCCTCGACACCATGAATCGTCTCAGCATCCTACCGAGTGATTTCGATGGTAAAACGAGGGTATCAGACTGGCTGCAAACTTTAAATAGCATGTCGGCATCTGATGAATTGTCCGAAACCCAAGTGCGTCAACTGCTGTTCGATCTGGAGACGTCGTACAATGCTTTCAACAAAGTACTCCACAATTCATAGTTTATAAAATTCATTCTGTATTTTATTGTACAATTATCGTGTGTGAAATATTCTGTCATAATATTTTTTTTATATTACGAGTATATTCTGGATTAAAATACGTAAATGTTGAAGTGAAATTTTAGAGCAATTCTGAAGGGCATTTGAAATAGTTGGAAATTGATTGCATAATGAGAAAATTAAAAATCTTGACTATAGTTGCTATGTTGATTTTTATTCAGACCCTTTCTGCGTTATCAAGAGGAACAGTCGTGGACATTCGATGGAGAATAGGTGATTATCCAGTACAATTAATGAAGATGCTATTATACATTATATTTATAATGTATAAACTATATTAATTTCCGTGAACTTCAACTCCATCTTTTCTACATCGTTGAAACAAGAAGTTGTGAACATTCGGTATGAAGGAAATTTAATTGAATTCCTCTTCCTTTTCCTGAATCATTGCAAAGTTTATCTACAATAAAAACCTTGAAAATATAATCACAAGTAATTAAACAATAATGAAATGGATAATTCATCAACCCTCGATTGAAGCTAAGCAAAAACTCTTCGGCTCCATTAAAACGGACAGTTGCAAACATTCATTTGAAAAAGTTTAATGAAATTGCCTTCATTTCGCAAATTATTACAAAGTTCTTCCTTGAGCCTTACAAACTCGCAATCTAGTGTAATTGCCTCTAGAAAAAAAATCCTTAAAAACACGGCATTTCAGCTCCGCAGTAGTGGAATATTAATTAAATCGTAGCAAATTATTACTCATTAATTATCCTAAAATTGAACTCAACAGCTTATTAAATTCCTTTTCCTCTTCATGACTTATTACAAATTTTTCATACGATAAATACTTCAAAAATGTAATTACAATCAATTTAACAATGAGGAAGTGAATAATTCATCAACCTTTCATTAAAACTAATCCAAAACTCTTCCGCTTCATTAAAACAAGAAGTTGCACATTCATTTGAAAAAGTCGAATGAAATTCTCTTCATTCCGCGAATCATTACAAACGTCCTCCGTGAACCTGACGAACTCAGAATTCATTATAATTACCCCTAGAAAAAAACTCATAAACAAGACACTTTAGTCCTGTTAGAAACGCCCCAATAAATAATTCTCCAGTGCATAGCAAAGTATTATTCATTAATTTTCATAAAATAAAACCCAAATTTTTCTGCATTTTTGAGACAAGAAGTTGTGAACATTCGATATAAAGGAAGTTTTATTAAATTCCTGTTCATGAATAATTACAAACTTTTCATACAATGAATACCTCAAAAATATACTTTCAATGAATTCAATACTAACCAAGTGAATACTTCATCAACCCTTCATTGAAGTTAATCCACAACTCTTCCGCCCCATTAAAATAAGAACCTGCAAACATTCATTTAAAAAAGTGAAAAGAATTCGATTTTTCTATACAACTTATTTTATTGAGATATTTTCCATAGAATTTCCTCGGCTCAAATTGTCTAAGTTTTTTTGTTTGATTTTCTTGATGAGAAGAAAAGAAAAATAGAATGAAAAAAATTAGAAAATTTGAGCCGAGGAAATTCTCCAGTAAATATCTGAAGAGAATAAGTAATCGAGAAAAATTGAATTCGCTCTGAATAAATACTTAAGAAATAACGAAGTGGATAATTCATCAACCTTCCACTAGAACTAATCCAAAACTCTTCTGCCCCATTAAAACAAGAAATTGCAAACATTCATTTAAAAAGTCTACTAAAATCCTCTTCACTCCACAAATCATTACAAACTTCCTCCTCACCATGACTTACAAACAATCCATTGTAATTACCCCTAGAAAAAAAAATCATAAACAAGACTTCAGCATCGTTAAAAACCTCCCAATAAATAATTTCCCCAAAGTGCTTTTATCGTTCGAGCTTTTATAGCTGTGATTAAAAGTTTTACCAGGATCGTTTGTGTTTGGCTCAGGTGGCGCGTGAATTCGATACATCGGGATTCTGTTGGAGTTTACGTTACCCCCTAGAAAGTGGGTGGATCGAGGCTCCGGTAGATGTGCAGACAGGGTGAGGTTGAGATGTGCCAGCAAACAGAGCGAGTGGGACAGCATCCACTGCTCTTGCCGGTTAATTTGCGTCGGGGTTTTAGACGAGCTATCCCTTTGATGTTTTGGGGTGAGTGGGCGGGGGTGCAATGGACTTTTGGAGAATCGTATTTACGTGGCACCCGTCTATGCAAATTGCAGGTGGGAGGAGGGAGGGTAATGCAGAAGAGCGCACGAGAGCGGGAGAGAGAAATGTACAATTGGTGAGATGTGGTGGGGCCTAGTTGTGCGTTGAGTTTTAAGGGGGTTTGAGTAGGTAGTTGGACCATTACCAACCGTCAGGTTACTAGCCACCAAAATACAATAACGGCTTCGAAACTATTGACTAAACTAAATTAAACCCGACTAAACCAACAGACCCTCACACAGACAATGTATATAAGATGTGGGGAGAGGGGGGTGGGAAGTTGTTGAAGCGACTGTGTCCTCATCGGGGATTTGCATGTAAAGAGTCCGAATGCCATTCTAATTGCATCAATATTGAGAGAAGAAACGAAATTCGTCAACTGATTTCTCGAGAAAAAATCGTCTGAGAATGCGATATTTCCAACTGAATTGTTTTTCCAACCATCGATCTGAATATTTATGTTTCGACCACACCGTCAAAATTTTTTGGAAATTTCATGGCAAATCTGGTAGTAATTCACATGAAAGTGACATTGAATCCGATTTAGGGGGAAAATGGTGATAAAATTTAAAGTTTTACGTAGAATTCAAGGAAATTCGAAAAATATTGTCTCATTGCGAAAGCGAATTTATTTATTCGAAAATTTATTTGTTTCCTTTTCCCTTCACTGCACCAATCGTTCAGCGATTTAAGTAAATTGACTCATGCCTTTGATATTTCTATTTTATACTCAATGCAATTTCTTAAATGGACTTGTGGCTTTTTCATTCAGCTTTCACCCGACCGTCGATCCACTCCACCCGACCTGTATCCTCAAATCTACTCAGAATAAAATCACGGGAATGTTTGATTCAATCTGATTGAATTCACAAAGCTATCAGCCCTTTGTAATGGTACACTGTCGGGTATTGGCTGTGCGGATATCACATTCGAGAGTTTATCTTTCACCTATTTCAGGGAATACAGCATACGCCTGAGTTTGAACACGCATTTGACTATTCTAGGAGCGTTTTAAATTTTCCGGAGGTCTATAAAGGTGAAAAACTTGGACGTTCGAGGAATAGTCGTTTCAGAATTTTCGTGAGAAAATCGGTTTCTTCCTTTGCCATTATTTAATTGAAAACCAGCAATTTTTCAATTAAAAACCAGAGTTGTAGACCCCAGTTTGTAGCAGAGATGTCAGACAAGATATTAATGTTTTTCTTGGGCTCAAATGAAAGAGCGGCTCGAGAAATGGCGTGCTAGGGCCTCTAAACATGACAAATGTCTCTAAAGATGATGTCTGTTTTCAACTGAAAAGCAGTGTCTAGGAGGACAATGCGGTCTAGGAGTATGTATAGAACATTGGAGTCTAGGAGTCTCCCCTGGTTCAAAGCCATCTTTAAAGGCATCTGCACGCCATTTCTCGATCCGCTCTTTCATTTGAGCCCAAAAAAACAGTCATATCTTGTCTGACATCTGTGCTACAAACTCGGGTCTACAACTCGGGTCTTCAATTAAAGGCCCGAGTTGTAGGCCCGAGTTTGTAGCAGCGATGTCAGACAAGATATGAATGTTTTTTTGGGCTCAAATGAAAGAGCGGCTCGAGAAATGGCGTGCTAGGGCCTCTAAACATGACAAATGTCTCTAAAGATGATGTCTGTTTTCAACTGAAAAGCAGTGTCTAGGAGGACAATGCGGTCTAGGAGTATGTATAGAACATTGGAGTCTAGGAGTCTCCCCTGGTTCAAAGCCATCTTTAAAGGCATCTGCACGCCATTTCTCGATCCGCTCTTTCATTTGAGCCCAAAAAAACAGTCATATCTTGTCTGACATCTGTGCTACAAACTCGGGTCTACAACTCGGGTCTTCAATTAAAGGCCCGAGTTGTAGGCCCGAGTTTGTAGCAGCGATGTCAGACAAGATATGAATGTTTTTTTGGGCTCAAATGAAAGAGCGGCTCGAGAAATGGCGTGCTAGGGCCTCTAAACATGACAAATGTCTCTAAAGATGATGTCTGTTTTCAACTGAAAAGCAGTGTCTAGGAGGACAATGCGGTCTAGGAGTATGTATAGAACATTGGAGTCTAGGAGTCTCCCCTGGTTCAAAGCCATCTTTAAAGGCATCTGCACGCCATTTCTCGATCCGCTCTTTCATTTGAGCCCAAAAAAACAGTCATATCTTGTCTGACATCTGTGCTACAAACTCGGGTCTACAACTCGGGTCTTCAATTAAAGGCCCGAGTTGTAGGCCCGAGTTTGTAGCAGCGATGTCAGACAAGATATGAATGTTTTTTTGGGCTCAAATGAAAGAGCGGCTCGAGAAATGGCGTGCTAGGGCCTCTAAACATGACAAATGTCTCTAAAGATGATGTCTGTTTTCAACTGAAAAGCAGTGTCTAGGAGGACAATGCGGTCTAGGAGTATGTATAGAACATTGGAGTCTAGGAGTCTCCCCTGGTTCAAAGCCATCTTTAAAGGCATCTGCACGCCATTTCTCGATCCGCTCTTTCATTTGAGCCCAAAAAAACAGTCATATCTTGTCTGACATCTGTGCTACAAACTCGGGTCTACAACTCGGGTCTTCAATTAAAGGCCCGAGTTGTAGGCCCGAGTTTGTAGCAGCGATGTCAGACAAGATATGAATGTTTTTTTGGGCTCAAATGAAAGAGCGGCTCGAGAAATGGCGTGCTAGGGCCTCTAAACATGACAAATGTCTCTAAAGATGATGTCTGTTTTCAACTGAAAAGCAGTGTCTAGGAGGACAATGGGGTCTAGGAGTATGTATAGAACATTGGAGTCTAGGAGTCTCCCCTGGTTCAAAGCCATCTTTAAAGGCATCTGCACGCCATTTCTCGATCCGCTCTTTCATTTGAGCCCAAAAAAACAGTCATATCTTGTCTGACATCTGTGCTACAAACTCGGGTCTACAACTCGGGTCTTCAATTAAAGGCCCGAGTTGTAGGCCCGAGTTTGTAGCAGCGATGTCAGACAAGATATGAATGTTTTTTTGGGCTCAAATGAAAGAGCGGCTCGAGAAATGGCGTGCTAGGGCCTCTAAACATGACAAATGTCTCTAAAGATGATGTCTGTTTTCAACTGAAAAGCAGTGTCTAGGAGGACAATGGGGCCTAGGAGTATGTATAGAACATTGGGGCCTAGGAGTCTCCCCTGGTTCAAAACCATCTTTGGAGGCCCTAGCACGCCATTTCTCGACCCGCTCTTTCATTTGATCCCAAAAAAACATTCATATCTTGTCTGACATCTCTGCTACAAACTCGGGTCTTCAACTCGGGCCTTCAGTTGAAAGCCCCAGTTGTAGACCCGAGTTTGTAGCAGCGATGTCAGACAAGATATGAATGTTTTTTTGGGCTCAAATAAAAGAGCAGCTCGAGAAATGGCGTGCTGATGTCTCTAAACATGACAAATGTCTCTAAAAATGATATCTGTTTTCAATTGAAAAGCAGAGTTGTGACAACATTGTCCAGTGGGGTCTAGGAGTCTCCCCTGGTTACAATAGAATTTGATTTTCTCATATAACTTCTATTGGGATATTTTCTATAGAATTTCCTCATCAAGAAAATCAAATAAAACAATTTAGAAAATTTGAGCCGAGGAAATTCTATAGAAAATATCTCAACTGAATAAGTTGGCTAGAAAAATCTAATTCTATTGACTTCTTCGCATCGGTGAAAAACTAATAGCAAGTTCAATATAAATCCAATAGAATTATCTACCGAATTCGCTAGGTTTTTTTCATTAAATTTTTTCATAAGTGTCAGTGAAATTTTTTCGTGTGTGATAGAAAGCTCTATAATATGGAGGAAGGATTCATTAAATAGTTCATACAAAATGCCAATTGTCCTCTCGCAGCTTCGCGACCGAACGGATTTAATCAATTTCCTGATAAAAGAATTCATGAGGATTTCTATCTCTCCTGAAAAGAAACCTGATATTCATTACGCGAGTTTCATTCTTCACCCGTCCTTTGAAGGACTGAGTCAATAAAAATAGTGAGTGACTCAACAAAAAGCCTAACATTCACGTCCTCCTCTCACGCAGGAGATACGTATAGTATTTACCTTCATTCGTCCCTCCTCATTCCGGCTCTGGTATCGCCGAAAAAAAATTCCCTTTTCACTCGTCAATTCGTGGCACGTACCGTTTCTCAACGTGCGATATGGTTTTTAAGCGAACTCAACAGACTGAGCGAGTGCCTGGACACCGGGGAATTTCTGCAAGTTTAGTTTATTGTTCAGGGGCCGCGGGGAGAGCACGAGAATCACTTGGCGGCGATGACGGTATTATTGTCTGAAACAACAGAGATCCTAATGATCATTCGGGGGGAGCATTTAGTCGGTGTTATTTGGGAAAACAGATCGCCATTAGAATTCATGGTGAGGGAGGCTGAATGATACAATATGCACGGAGTCCACGGAGAAAATTATTTTGTGAATTTCAACAATGGTTGGTAATTTATTTTTTTCAACCACTAGTTGTTAAATTTTAATGAATGATATGAATTTTAATGATTTTAATGAATTTTTAATGAATACCAAGTAGTTTGTTAACATTCACCAATTAGTTGTTGAATTTAAACTACTGGTTGGCAATTCATTTTTTTCAACAACTAGTTGTTAAATTTGAATGAATTACTAGTTTGTGAATTTCAAATAATTTTCTCCGTGTAAAAATTAGTGAAATCCTCAATTTTAATCGAGCGAATTTTCGGTCCAGGTTTCAATCACTCATTTCAAGGAGTGAATGTGAAAGAAATTGTTTGAATTTCCTGAAAATGAAAATTGTATTAAATATTCCAGAAATGGACTGTTTTTTAGCGATAAAATACACGAAAATGTAAATTAGTTGTAGTTGACAAGTTCAAGATTCTTTACTTGAACTTTCAGGACTAATTTCGTAACAAAGCATAGACATCATTTATTTACTTGACGAAATGCAGAATTTCCTTCACGCAACATATTTTCCATTAAGAATATCTATATATAACATAATAATATCCATACAGACTAATGTTTACAGTGGAAAATTGATTGTTTCCAAATTATTTATAGAAAATGCTGGTAATTTTCAAAAATTCAAATTGTTCAATTATTTCATCACTCTTCCTCCAAAAGTAGAATATCTAATTTTTTTCAGATGTTTCAAATGTTTTCTAGCGGTTCAATATTGAGATTTAAATTTAGACCTGCAAAGTTTAAATATTAAAATGATTTATTTAAAATGTCCAGAAACTTAGGGTCTAATGGGGCTTAAATGAAAGCTCTGATGTTCGACTACAAAAGTAGAAAAGCATTTCCATTGCGATAAAATCGCCAAACAACTTGAATTACCTTAGATTACCTTTCGTTTCATGATTACGTTTCGGACAGCAAAAGTTTCCGTGATTGTGGAGAAGGCAGACGGAGGTCAGTTAAAATGTTTGCCAGCCCCCAAAACTGGCTCAGGGGCTTGAGTCCATCAGTGATTCATCACGCTGGTTGAATGATTGTTATGCCCATTAACAAGGCCAAATGGTTGCCATCAGGTTAATTCACGATGCACCGAGTAATGCAGTAGAAGCTGTAGGCTCAATCCCGGTGAATCCCAGAGGGCTCATTCGAGCGTGGAGGTGAGTGCATCAGAGTGAGCCGTTGGCTATCGCTGTACCTCTCACACTCAGTGTCCGACCAAACCCTGTATGTTTCCCTTGGGAAAACAAACCGGAAGTATCGCTGGAGCGCCTTCGGGCTGCAAACCTAATATACTCCATCGACTACATTGTGATATCGTCGGGGATAAATTCAAGTTTGATTTCGCAGTGATTTGAGCAGGAATTTCGCCGGGAAAAAATAGAAAAAAACTAGAGTTTTATGACATTTTATGTTGTTTTCTTCATTCGCATCGAATAGTGTTTGAACATGAAAAATGTTCTCTGGGTGCTTTCAATGTCTCAGTTAATGTCACTTGAAGCCCTCCGTATGCTTAATGGCGGGTAAATAATTATGTGTTTTTAATATTTCGTTAAATCAATTTGGGATTGATATTTTTTTTAATAAATGATTAAATAAATTAACATGTGCAAATAGAAATCTGTTTGGCGCCAGTTTGGTGCCAGTTAATGCCAGATGGAAAAATAACGCGCAGCAGCGATGTTATTGCATAATAATCCTAAAAATGACATTAGATTATTAAAAAAAAATGCGAATGCAGGTTTTGCATAGTTTTTTTTGACTGGAGGAATAGAAAACTCCTTTTGCAATAAGATTATTTGTTTATTTTTTCTCGGTAAATTTCAAATTTTATCCATTAAAAAATAAAATGCATTCAAAAAATTCTCATGAAACACTTTAATTGATGAGTTTTTTCACTGTTAGCAATTTTTCGAGATTTCATGGAAAATATGGTAGTAATTTTCATGAGGATGACGTTAAATCCGATTTAGGGGAAAAGTAGTTATGAATTTTGAAGTTTTTGGTAGAATTCAAGGGACCTCACGAGTTTTCAGTGGGAGTGAGACAAAATGACATGAATTTTCAATTTTTCCCTGAAGTTTCCTCATTTCTCCGAATTTTTACGGAATAATTCAACCGACAAATTAAAGTATTTTATTGATTTTCAAATCCTCCGAAAAGAAAATCACTGAATATTTAATTTGAACACGATAGAAATTTCCTGGATTTACCACGAAAAATCAGACGAAAATTTTTAACAGTGCACTGGTTCCTGCAGTCTGGAATCCCTTTCCAGAGGATGAAATTGGAAAAAATATTTTCTGCACGTCCTGGCATTCCAATTTATCCAGCGTTGAAATCGATTTTGTAATTCTCATCCAACCCCCTCCCATTTTCATCCTGAAATTGAAATGGATCGTGCCAAGCATTCGTCGTAATTTTTTTTTCTCTCTACTCGCACAGCACAAATGTAGATATAACGTTCATTTCACTGATTCATGTAATCTCACTTCTGTTACCTTTCAAATCCCCTCCCCCTGCCCCCCTCAGTGGTTCATCGGTATTCGTATCTGTGTCACTCAACCGTAGTCCTCCTGATTCTTTTCACTACATATATACCCCCTCAATCGTGCTCACTAGAGAATTCGAGGATGGCAGAGCTACTGTGTCTCAGAGGCAATATAACATTTGTCGGTGATTGGAAGAATTTACGAGCACGAAGCAAATCCACCCACTCACTTTCTGGCTTCTTTTACTGTCGTACCACCATTCGTTCTCGTCTTGCTGACGGTAAATCACTTCTTCGAGATTGAGGGGATTTAATATACCGTTTATATCACGTAGTTGACAATCAGGGTGATGTCGAGTGAAGGCAAATCTTAAAATCATAAAATGTCGATCACAGATCGAGTCCAGGGATGCATTTGAGTGAAGGGTTCTGTGATTTTGTGATGAGATTTCATTGGAATGCGTCAACTTTTTCAATTGTTCAGGGGATAATTGAGGGGTTATCAGGAAAATACTCAGACAGAGGGTACAAGGGATATTTTGGAATTATGTAATGTGTTAGTGTATAATGAAGTGAGTAGACAGGGATTTATTCCAATAGAAATGTTATAATTATATTGAATGAAAAATGCGTTTTTTTATTTAACTAGATTGGTGGAATGAATTGTCAAGTTTCCCTGAAAATTCAATGAAATTCTAAATTTTTAGATTCTTTATGAACATCAAGAAAACACTTGTTTATATTTGTAAAAATATTTATTTGTTTCAAATCAAATAATATTTGATTTAGAACAATGAAACAGAGTAAAACATGTATTCCATAGGACCCAGAACATCAAATGACAATGTTTTAAAGACAATCATTCATGCAAAATACATTAAAGATGTGTCGAATTTGTGTTCTGTTTGTGCACTAGAAAAAATTTTTGTCTGAAATTTCCGGTACACTTTTTGGAAATTTTTATCGAATATAATTACCACTGAAATTTCAAATTTCGTTATTGGAAATTCAGAATTTTACGGAAAAATCAAAGAAAACTGTAAATTTCCTTGAAAATGACTAGAAAACCAGAAAATTCCGGTAAATATATTCTTGAATTTTCAAGACAGTGACACTGAATGCGATTTAGATCGAAAAAATCTTGAAAATTCAATATAATGTGGCACTAAATATTCATATTAGATTGGAAATTCCAATAAATTGAGCAATTCCCGTCTTAATATTGAAATATCATAATTTTTTTCCCCTAAATTGTATTCATTGTCACTGTTCTGAAAATTAGTAGTCAACTGTCCACGAAATTTCATTTTTTTCCAACAGTGTGAATATAAATCTGATAATACCAACAATGACATAATTGTCCTTCCCTCCACAAAGATAAAAAAATAAAGAAAATCTATCTCCACCAATCAAACTTATTCTTCTCTTCGGCGCAGGCGCAATTGTCGTTATATCAAGTTACACAAAACTCGTTAAAATTCCGTCGGTCCGTCTGTTCTTGCGTCCGCACAATGCGGAAATAATACGCTCTCGTGGTGGCAAAAGAGAATGGGGGTAAAACCCCCAGGGTTGGATGGATGCACTGGGCTATACCGAGTCCACCGACCTCATCCCTCCGCGTTTTTTTTCTCATCCCATCCCCTCGTTGAGATCTTGTTTTCTAGAAATTGTCCATCCCTCGCCCCCCCTCCCCCCCTTCGACATCCCCTACATCCCAGCTGTATCACCGAGTTTATATGCTAAACAAAAGTAGTCATCCGGTATTTCAGTTTCTCGGAGTTCCAGCATTCACTCAATCCTCGTCATTCTCTCTTTCAAGATCATTCCTCTATTAGCGACACAATATGGGAATCTTGGCAAATTTCGGGAGACAATGTAATGCACATTTTCGATTTTTTTTTTATCTTCCCCTCCTCTTGTCACCTTGTTTTTTCGTGACATCAGAGAGTGTACAATTGCGTGCCAGGGTGTCAAGGGAAATAAACTTGAGTCACGACGATCCATCACTCACCCCTGTGAATGAAACTCGTACATTGGGATGTATTTTTTTTTCTACTGAGAAAACATTGCTTACGTGACGCATACGTTCCACCGCTTGGAGTTCCCTCAACCCATGGATAATGCTTTTTTCTTTTTTCAGAGGAAAAATTGACAAGCTGCCATACATATAGGGGAGGATGGGGCAAAACGGCCCCCCTTCAATCGTCAATATTTTCCGATTCAATAATCCGATTGGGATGAGTTAGAGCTCGTTTTGAAGAATGAAAAATTATCTTCAAAATGAAGTTGAAACTGGGAATTTTCACAATGTCATTCACAAGTTATTGACAATTGAAGGGGGGCCGTTTTGCCCCACCCTCCCCTACTTTTGGAAAAAATTAATTTTCGTGGACAGTTGAATAGTAATTTCTAGGAAACTGATATTTTAATACAGTTTAGGGGAGAAAATCATAAAATCTCAGATTTCACTGAAAATTGATTAAAAATTTTGATTATTCATTTTTTTTTAACAGATTGAACATTTTTCAATAGTAGAAAGACGAGAATTCCCCGACTCACTTGAATTTTCAAATAAAATTGTGAGCGAAACGTCGCAAATGGATAATAACCTAGTGCAGTTTATGGTTTTTTCCACATTTCCGATGTGGAAATTTTATTTCATTTTCTACTGGATTTCTATTACTTTACGGCCATTAAACATATTATGCAGGTACTTAAATTTTTGTTATCACTTCAAACGTATTCCAGTGTATTCCAACTCTATATTTCTTTCGTCAAACACCCGCCCCGCGGAGTTCCTTCGCTGATGAATTCAAAATTATTAAAGAATAATACCACCCAATAATGGAGAAATCACAATGTTGAATTTATTTCCAACGAAAACTATCCGACCTCTCACATTCCCCGAGAACATTCTCCATTATTATTCCAACAGGAGTGAAAAAAAACCTTCCAAAAAGCGCAAGAAAAATTTCAATTGTTCCGTCTGTAGGAAACAGTTGTGTCGACATAGAAACGTGAAAAAACAAACAGGAAAATACTCTCGAAATGAATTCACGTAAAGCACGTAAAACAATATCTGTACAATTTACCTGAAAGAAAAGAGGGCAAAACTACTATTGGTATTGAGTGCTGGATGAAAAAAAAAACACTCACTTGTATTCGCGTGTTTTAATACCTACAATTGAATTTCAATTCGAAACTACGATGAAATGTGGCGGATATGCATGGTGAGATGCAATTATGCTGTGGTCTGGTAATTACAGTCCGGTTTCACGTTTACGTATAGGTGATCCCCACAAAGCCGTAGACTAGAGGTTGACCTCAGTATTTTGGAATTCAAATTGTCACTGGATTTTCCGTGAATTCACGAAAAGTGAAAAACTGAATTTTGTGGACGAAACATTGCGCTTGGAAATGCTTTTTCCACTGACGGAAATATGGTTTGAGGATATTTTGGAATGATTGTGGTAATGGTGAGATGATTACATGAATGTGTTATTCTTTATTCTTGTTAGCTTCACAATACAATAGAAAGTTAGAATCCATGCGGAGTAATTATTGTGGTTTGAATTTCAGATGTAAAATAATTTTATGGATTTTTTTATAATCAGGCGAAATGCAATAGTTCACACAAACTTCAGATGGCTGGAAGGGAGCCATCATCAATGACCAGCAATTCTCACTGATTTATTGAGACGCTTGATCCAATGTCTTCAACAGAAAAAAGTAGGAAACTGTGGTTTGAAGAATCTGTAGAGAGAAACAATGACATATGAAAATATTTCGTAGAAAAACGTTGCAAGAATTCCATTGAGTTTCTATTGAATTTTGTATTATTGTTTCTATTGAATTTTTGAATAATAATTTTAAGTCCCACATGCGAAAGGTTTCGAGCTCAAATCCGCGCCGGGTAGAATGGTGCGATCTAACCATGCAGTCTTACATTGTCTGTCATAGTTGTAAACAAATTGCACTCTAAAGACGCTCCGACAATTTTCCGGAAAAGAAGAAATCGCTTCTAGCGAATTGCGAAATCTAAATCACGGTTGAGTCTGATGCGCGTGTGATGAGGCCGATGGCCACTACACATGGCAATAATTTATAGAACTCCAATTTTGGAGATGTAGACGTATAATGGGCAGTCATTGGAAGTTTTGGAGCTTTGCAGAAAATAACACGTTATGTTGCAACTACTGTCATCGATTCGAGTTTCGATCAATCGGACGATAGATATCGACGCGCCGCCATTTTCGTTGCGTGCGCCTTCAGTTTCATTTTGACTGCTGAGAGAACATCAAAAGGCGACAGAATTGAGTGACTTCAAAATAAATTCAATGAAAAATTTTCTCATTTTTTTGTGTGATTTTTTCCATAAAAAGAAGAAAAATTCTGAAAAACTTCATCTTAATTCTAAATTGATTCAACTCAATTCTTGGAATGTTAATAATAAAAAGAAGACCAATTAAAAAAAACGTAATCTTTTCTTGAAAAAATTCCATTCTTGCCGTAACTCTTTTGTTGCAACAAATAAACAATTAACCATAAAAAATTAATTTTTCCCTCAGCGTATGATCCAAAATTTTGTGCTGCAGTTCATTCTCGATACTGTGATATAAATAGAAAACACGATGATTGAAATCCGTTGGTATTGAGTACGTTCTATCCGAGAAAATAAATATCCATGTCAACATAGCTGAACAGTAATGCACACTGAACGAAATATTCAGCTGAATAAATTCCGCATGAAGGGCTTTCATGGTATTTCGTTTGCAGAATCCATAAGCAAACTTTTAGAGCATAAACCCTCACCATCGAGGGAAATGGCATGAAAAACTCCATGGGGCATGTGTCCAAATGTATTACCCCAGAATATTCAATTTGTCGTTGGGAATAATATTGATAGAAATTCGCGAATAAATCAGTTATTCGATTTGAGAATAGCTTATGTAGCTTTATGACCGAATGAACATTTTGTCGCTGAAATACATATCCTTAATGGGACCAACAAGAAAAATCTGAAAGTTTTGCCCACTCAGTTCAACGACTTCGTTTCTTGACTTAACGATTTCAGTTTTGTCGAGTGTTTTCCTTCTTTTCATTTTTTCCGATTACCTTCAGCAATAAAAGAAAATTCTCGATATGGATCTCAGCGGTGGTTCTGCAACTCTCGTCCAGGGATTATTAAATTTGTTTCCAAGTACTTTATGCTTTCCAACTCACAGAAGTATCCAATGGCCCTCGAATATCTGTAACGAGTATTATTTATCAAAATTCGGATGAAATCGAAGAGTTTTTATATCTTCACATCATCGGAATCTAATTCAAAAATTCTGAAGATATTTTTGAATTAGAAATGTTGAATTTCTTTGCCTTTTTCACTTTGTAAACATGTATTGTTAGATTCGAAAATTATCGGCTAAATCAGGGGGAGATGGACAACTCAAGAGGATGACCGGAGTTAAATTATCAATTCTTCTTCGAGAAAATAAAAAATACGACCTTTTTGAGGATAAAACGCAGAAGAAATTTCATAGACAAACCTAGCGAGTTAGATAGAGATGATTCTAATGAAGAATTCCGCAGCTTTATTGCGCGTTTTTCCATAGAAAATGTTTATAATGAAAATAATGTTATTGAAAAAATTATCAGAATTTCCATTCAATCTCTATGCGAATTTTCCGACTTGAGTTTTCCAGGTTTTTTTCCCTCAATTTTACTTCTCTTTTCATTAGAAAAAACTTTAAAAATTTTGAGCTGAGGAATTTGTAAGAAAAATAACTAAACAAAATAAGTTGTATAGAAAAATCGAATTCTATTCAATGTTCTAGCGAATTCCTACAAATAATAATGGACACGTACTTACCGTCACATTACCACCCGCCCCTAAATCTAATTACAATATTCTGAAATTAATTCCATCACGAAATGTCACTCCGTCCTATCTAATAATTCAATTACTCTAATTGGTCGATGCTTACATCGGTATTGAGTGGAACTCAGGGCCAATGTCTCTGAGGCAAAGTCCCCGGGTGTTCTTAGACCTCCTCGACATTCATATAGATACACCACCAAGAGGGCTCGAGTTTCATTTCGAAGTTTAGTGGTTCGGTCCTTATTGCGAGAAGCTTCGCAGTGGAAGTGGTGTGGAATACACCCTCTTAACGCTTGAGAGCCCATAGAATATGGAACCGTCTTGTCTTCCCACTGATTTCCACATCCTCACCCTCTTGAGGAGTTGTAGACTGTCACTGACGAATGGTAATATGAGACCAAAGCTGGGGCTGCAAAAACTTTCATATGTCGTTGGAAAATAATGCACTGGGTTAACTTATCTCCTCTTCGATGCAGCATTTCACGGGATTCAGGGATTTCAGGTTGATAGATATGCAAGAATATTTTACAGTTTAGTGCAGACCACACTATATTGGATTCAATCATTTTCAATCATCAAATTTGTCAATTGGAAATTTGAATAAAATCATGAAGATTCAGCGTCATTAAAACTACATTTTACACAGAATTGTTATTTTTTTAAACATTCTTTGTTTATAAAGAAATAATTAAAATTGGTTAAACTTTCGGAAACCTTTCTTTTTAACCCTCGCCGCCCATTTTCGTTTTTTTAAATTTTGGCTTGTTTCACGACGCTTAAAAATTCTGAAAAAATTAATTGAAGTTCCTAGTTCAATCCTTTTATTAAGCGTTGGCGTTGTCCGTTTTTTTCTCGGGAAATTTGTTTAGCTGAAAAAGAAACGAAACTTTTAATGGACAGAAAAGCGGCGCGGCTCCGCCCGGTGGGAGTGAGTCCCTGTCGACCCTTCGAGCGACAGTGTTGCTACATTCACTGCCACACTTGTAATGCGCGCATAGCGGAAAGCGCCAAGGCGGCAACAGCGCGCTCGGTTTAACCCAGCGGCGCTGCACTAACCGTGCAACGGATGAAGACTGGCGGCCGAGCGTGAGTGATCGAGGGTTAAGCATAAAATCGATTTTTAGTAAAATTCTGAATACGAATAAATTTGTTATGAAAAAATGAGTGTTTGTGATTTATCGAAAATGTTCGTAAAATTTTCAAAAATTACAATTTTTTAATTATTTCATTATTCTTCCTCCAAAAGTAAATTTTCTCTTTTTTTTCAGCTCCTTAAAATGTTTTGTAACGGTTTAATATGGAGATTCAAATTCAGTCCTGCAAAGGTTAAATAATAAAATCATTCTAAAATGACCGGAAACGTAGGGGCAAATGGGACTCAAATGGAAGGCATTTCACTGGACAAAAAATAGCCAAAATACTTGGATATCCTTAATACGTGTGCGTTATTTCCCTCGTGTGAAATATTTCTTTCTCCTGGGTGAAATTGAATGCAAGATTTGGGCACTCGCGGGGGAGATGTCGTCCTAGATGAGTGCTCTCGAGCAGACAATGCATCTGAGGGGTGATGTAGAAGTCTATATAATCCTTCCGCAGTGCCTACTGTACCATTGTCAACCAATAAAGCTCTTTAGAGAAACGTATGGTGCAGAGACGGGAGTGTCTAAACGTCATTACTGTTGAGTCAAATTATGCTGCCAAGCTTATACCGACGGAGACACAATACAAGTGGGTATCAAATAATTCTATCACTGCTTGGTTGTGATACATGAATATGAATTCATTGAACATTCGAAGATGAATTCATGGTTGTCACAGATGTGGTTTTCGCCTGAATATGCAAGCACGAAAAAATTTCATAGAAACACCTAGCGAATTCTTGAAAAAAATCTGTCTATCACGAACAGGACTAAATATTCCAACCAGTAGAATTAAATAATATGTGGCCAAGAGAACCATCATCTGGCATTAGCATATTCATTTATTTATATCGTCAAGATGATACTTTCACGTAGATGTGATGCCACCGTGAGGATGATGTATCCTCCTTTCCTATTGATTAGTCACTAATGCTTGAAATATTCCTCTCCTTATTCCACCCGTTGAATGTAAAATTACAATGAGCTACATGCATGTTTTTTACTGGTTTCTAGGATGCTCTAAGATGAAACTATTTTTCCATCAGCTCATGCCAAAATCTAGGAGGGAGGTTCTGGATCTAGAGTTCTGAGTAGAAAGAAGTACGAAACTGTCGTTTTCATGATCTGGAGATAAGAATAAGAGATGAACTGAAATATTTCATTATCTGCATGAACTTACCACAGCGAAAATTTCAACCGAGACGAGAAGAAACTTGCAGGCTGTTAATTTTAGGGTTTTCTGACTGAGCATGATGATGATTGAGCTCATAATATTTTTATTCGAAAACCAATTGACTCCATAAACGGCCTCACGATATTGCTCACTCTGTGGCATCATAAAGAATTGAATCTCGTTGTGAGAATCATATTTTTCTGACTCACCTCTGTAATCAATGCTGTTCCTGACCAGCTGTAGATGTACGTCTGTGTCAATTTCGGGATAAGATGGCATATGGTCATGACCCATTGTTCAACCGATAGATCCTTTGCAGTCTGTGTATTAAAATGTTCTAAAGCCGCGAAAAATTACGAACGACAATTAATCAACATTTTTACCTGGGACAGTTGAAATATTAATGCGCATTGAACAGCAGCAGATGTTCCCACCATCCACAATATCCAGGGTCCAAAGATCTCTTGCATAGAATGTTGACACATGAGTAACACTTTATACTGTCGGGCACATTCTTTTATGATCATCTTAACATTTTGCTGATCTTTGAGGTGTGTCAACCTGTATGCCATAACCCGAAGCTGTCCAATCATTTGGAATATGTAAAGCGGGAAGAGAGAGTCCGTTCCCGCAGGAATAATTAATATCGATGATGCAGCAATACTCTCGATAAGATAATGAATTCGATAGACAACTACATTCGTAATACTCCAGGGATAGATTCCTGGGTAGATCAATGGATAATTCATAGTTGTTGTATTATCATGCTTTTGATGAGCATATTTCAGGCCAGGTTTTACGATAGACATTGTAGCTAGGATCATGACACCAAGGATAAGAGTCCAGGATAATCTTCGAATTGTGGCAACACCGGATAACACTACGTCAGACAATCGTTCGTCATTCAGAGCTTCGGACCAGGACCGATCGAGTATCTCATAGAGTTCCGCCGTGCGTTTTCGGTAAGCGATCATGTAACTCAACTAGAAACATGGTATTGAAATTTCGAATTGTTATTGAATTCAATTTTGTCACATTGTCGGGCCTACTTTTAGCCCCACTGACACCAGAGTTATTATGATGCTCATTCCTCTTACTACGAGGAGCATGTCCGCTGTATGAGCCATAACGAATCCTAGCAGACCAACAATTGTCATTGAATTCGCGAGAAGGTACGAATATGACAGAAGACAGTACAGAAACTTAGGATTTTTCCGAGGAAATATGCCTCCAATGTGGAGAAATAGTGTTGTTGTCCAGTGAAAGGCAGAATACACAGCCATGTTGCTGTTTTTCGACATGATTGGAGGTAAATTACCAAAGCCAATTCGTCGCAGTAAGAAAATGATAAAATTGCTAGTAGTAGTCTATAAATCGTCAATAGCTACGGAGCTCCATAATATGATGTGAGGGAGGGGGTAATCATGGTCAGAAGCGCAGACTTTTTGCCACTTTTCATGTACATAATTCACAACAGTCTTTGCAGGCGGACGAAACAAAAAAGCTTACAGCAATTTTGCTGTTACCATCGATTTGTGGATCGGAAGAAGAGTCGGGATGGAGAGTTAATAGAACATCATCTCCCGTCAGTTTTACTCTACACGGCGAACATTTTTGAAAAATCAAAGAGAACTGTATATTTCAGTTCCATTTTTCCCTGAAAATAAATAGAAAACCAGAAAATTCGAGTAAATATATTCTGGAATTTTCAGGACAGTGACACTGAATGCGATTTAATAGGAAAAAATCATGAAATTTCAGATTTTACTGAAAATTCCATGGAATTTGGCACTGAATATTCATATTAGATAAGAAATTCAAATAAATTAAGGAACTCTCGTCTTTATGCTTCGTGAAATTCTGGAATTTTACTGGATTTTTGGTGAAACTTGAAATTTCTTTTGTTTTTTCTAACAGTGTAACTCGGTAAGAAGAAAAATTATTGTATGTCTCATCGTCTTTGTTATTTCGTTATTGTATCAGCGATGCTATTTCACATATACAATCGTTTTACAATTCATGAATACATATTCTGAAAATACAAGTTAAATTACAGAGTGTGTGGTTCTTCAAGAATAAAATTCGATCACCAGAGATCCACGAATTTCAAAGCTCAGCTTCAAGATTTCTGTTCCAAATTGAATCCCATGAATCCCATGGAAATGCTTGAATTGCGCAGGCAACGCGAAACGGATGGTGGTTTCCACACTCATAATGTATTAAATTGCTTTTTTACAGGCACCTGCGCTCGAGCGCTTAGGGACCTGAAAAACTATGGACGATTCATTTAATAGTGTTGTTGTTCATGAACTTCAGGTGCAGGGAAGGACGTGTGTCGCGTACAACCTGAAATGTGAATGAGATTGAGCGACTCTTTGCTGATACTTCTACAATGATGTGAATCCTGGTGAAAATAATTTTATTACAATAAAGACAAATCACATGAAGGAACAATGAGTTAGTCAAATAATACAGAACTTGGAGTTTCCAAGTGACATAGATTACAGACAAATTTAATGTTCATAGGTATACTTGATGTTCACTCACTCCGATTACGATTTTTGTTCAATATGTCTGAGTAAGAAATAGTATGATAGTGTCGTTTTGAGAATCTGTGAGAAGAAAATAGCTCATAGTAAAAAGCAATCTTACTTTGTGTTACTTGAGTAGTATATTTCCCGGGAAAATCATGGAATGTATTAGAAGGTTCTAGATTCAGGAGTATCTGGAGAATTTTATGTCGCATTTTTCTCTCGCTCCATGGTTTAAAAATGAAGATATAAATAAGGGTCTGAAGAGGATCCGCAATATGGGTCCGGGCGTAGAATTTTTGCTAAAAGTAGACTTTTTCTAACACCTTCCAAGATATTCTAGGCGAACCGCTATTGATCTATGAACCCTTATCCCTATGAACCTACCATGAGAAACATATTGACAGTTAAATAGAAGAACTTGTAGACTACCAGATTGATTGGTCGTTGACTGAGCATAATGACAATCGAGGACATGGTATTCTTCTTTGCAACTAACCAATTAGTGTGATAAATAGCTGAGCGATACTTTTCACTCTGGAATTGTAACGAGTTATATCCAGAAAAAAAAATCTTCCTTGTTAGAAGAGTGTTTGCCATACCTCGGAATGTAGGTAGGACCCGCACCAGCCGTATATGTATGCCTGAGTTACTTTCGGAATCAGATACGCCAAAATCCAGATCCATCTCCCTATCGATAGATCTTTCAGTTGCTGAACAGTGAATTTTTTAATGAAGCGAAAATGAGGAATGGATTTCGAGGAATGGATTTATCAATCTTACCGAAGATAGTTGATATATCAACGCGCAGAGGACAATCGCAGTTGTCCCCATCATCCACAATATGACAGGTCCAAAAATGTCTTGCAGCGAATCCCGGCATTTAAGCAACTCTGCATACTGCTGCGTGCATTCCTTTATGATAACGTCCATATCTTTCTGGTCTTCCACATGGGTCAAACGATACGACATGACTCGGAGCTGTCCTATTATCTGGAATACGTAGTAAGCGAAGAGAGCATCCATCCCACATGTGACACACCATACTGTTATAGAAGCTATTATTTCAAAGAAAAAGTGAACCTGATAGAAGAATCCGTCGGGTACATTCCACGGATACAATCCAGGATATATCAATGTGTATTCTACATGTTCGACATGATTGCGTTTTTGCACCATGATGCTTGTAATGGGTCTCATAACGTAGCCTCCAACTGTGATAAAGATGGTTGGAATAAGGACCCAGCACAAGCGTCGAACAGTAGTAATGCCCACTAACACACGTTGAGCGAATCGTTCATCGCTGAGAGCTGCAGAAAAGTACTCCTCTAGAGTATGATGAAGTTCAAGTCCACGTTTACGATTTATCATAATAGACGATATCTGGAAATGATGTATTGAAATGTGTCTCAGATTTTAGTTGATATTAATGTATCATACTTTCAACATCGACAACATCAGACTAGTTCCAATAGTCATTCCTCTCAATGTGACATTAATTCGCGTTATATAATGGTAGATGAATCTCAGAACAGCTAGACTGGCGAAACACGATGAGAAAAAGCAGAGAAATGGGAGAAACCGGTAGAATAACCCGGGTTCTTTCACTGGCCACAAGCCTATGCTGTACAGAAGGAATTTGGTCGTCAAGCGGAATGCCGTATACTCGAATATCTGCTCCTTTTTCGACATTGCTGAAGTCAAATTGCAGGCTAAAGACACTCTGGCGAATGCAGAAAACGGCGAAATGCATGGAAGCAAATTGCGATGGACGGAACATTATGATGAGGTATTCGAATCGCGAGGAGAGGGTGAAATTGCGAGGGAGCGGAGTACCGCGTGGCCTAGGCCACACGTTCATGATTTATGGCAGTGCATTCCGAGGCACATGCGATGGAGGAGAGCAGAGCAGGACATAGGTTCTTCAGGGGTACCGCTTGCAATATTTTGAGTGCTAGTGAATCGAGGTAGCGAGAGGAAAGGCACTGAAAGGTGTTTGCATAGAAAAATTTGCAAAGAAAAGTCAATCAGTTGAGTGATGCAATCTCTGATTTATGATGCATCTCAAGTCACCGCCATCCGAAAGGATTCAGCTGGAGCGGTCGTTGGTGAACTACGATGACGATTGAAGGTAATACGGGTTCTTCAACAGTTCCACTTGTGTTATTTTGAGTGCTACTGAATCAAGGGAGTCAGAGGGAAACCACCCAACGGTTTTTGGCCAACTCCTTTTCAGCTCGAGTTTGAACATTGGAAAAGGAAGAGCTTGGTATATATTTTTGTAATACATCTCAGGAATTACATTGGAATACACCTTTATTCATGTGCTTTCTTCGAGAGATATCACTATGCTGATGACTCATCCAGGCGGAACACAATTTTCACTATCAAGAATTATAGACAAGGTCGAATTGGATAATGTTCGGCACACTGGAGATTGTTCAGGCTCACCCGGATTTTTTCTCCATAGCCTTGAGCAGACCAAAGTAAGATACTGTTGTTTTGAGAATCTGTGAAAAAAAAAGGAATAAGTAGGGATTAAGTAAGTTTTTGATTAAGTGCGCTAACCATAACAAACATATTCATAGATATAACGGAAAATCCGAAGGGTTTCAGGTAAAGTGGTCGTTGATTAAGCATAATGATGATCGACGACATGATTGTCCTTTTTCCAAGCCAGTTGATATCGTAGACGGCTTGATGGTATTTTTCACTCTGTAATTGGAGCACGTTCATCCATGACTTTATCAATGAAATTAATCAAGTTAACAAAAGATTAAGTTACTTGAGTTATGAGGGATGTTCCAGACCAGGTATAAATGTACGTTTGAACCGTTTTCATGATCAAATAATTAATGATAAAAATTCCTCGTACTATAGAGATGCTTGTCATCTGTGGCGTAATTTAGAATGCCAATGGAATGCGGAAGACGAAGAGAAAAGTTGATGAAATACTTTACTTGAGACAGTTGGAACATCAATGCACACAGGACGATAGCATTTGTTCCCATCATCCACAATACAAGGGGCCCAAAAATATCTTCTATCGAATCTCGACACTTGAGTAATATTTGATATTGCTGAGAACATTCCTTTATGACTATTTGAATATTTTCCTCCTCGTTGAGGTGTGTCAAACGATACGACATTATTCGGAGTTGGCCTGTCATTTGGAATATATAAAGAGCAAAAAGGCCATCTACTCCGCACGTAACACAGAACATACTCACTGAAGCCAATATGTCGATGATGAAGTGAATTTGGTAAAGAACTCCATATTCAGAAGGATCCCAAGGGTATAATGCAGGGTATATTAAGGAATACTTCACAGGTTGGACACCATGACGTTTTTGGTTTATAATACTCATTGACGGCGTGAGGATGAAAACCACAACCCCGAGACCAATAGTAAAAACAATAATGAAACATATCCGACGAACAGTGGTGGCACCAGCTAACATCAGTTTTCTCATTCGCTCGTCGCTGAGAGCTGTGGAGCAGTAGTCATCTAGGATTTGATGGAGTTGTGTTGCGCGTTCACGTTGACTGATTATACAAATTATCTAAAAGCTCAGTACTGAAATATCTAGACAGACTCATTTCAAATAGAGATCCGCCTTACCTTCAAGATCACGGTTAAATAACTAGTTCCGATGCTCATGCCCCTTACTACGATAGCAATTCGCGTTATGTGGTGTAAAACAAACATCAGAATACCAAAACCCGTGATAGATAAAACGATAATGAAAAGAAAAGGTAAACGACTGTAGAATGAACCCGGATTTCCAGACAACCAAAGACCCGCTACAGAGAGTAGCGTCTTTGTGGTTTGGTAAAACGCGACATACTCTGGTAATTTGGAATTCGCTGACATTATTGGGAGGAAATTGCAGGCTCAATACACAAAATAAGAAGCTGTTGTCGATAACTGTCGAAGGGAATATGCAGAAGTCGTAATGATGGATTGGAATCGATGGTCGAACAGAACCAGGTGGTCGATTCGGACGTTAATAAATCATGGAAAGACATTTTCGGAGAACCATTGAGGGGACGGAGCTAGTAACTGTATGACTGTAGACCCATACACTGATTCTAATGACTGTGATATTGTCATCAATATGGGAATCGATGAATCGAAGAACTAGCTCGGCATGGGGTTTGACAGTTTCGTCTGCTTGATATCGGGTCAGTCATATTATGAACTCCTTTTATTGGCAATAGCATGAGCTGTAATACTTGAAGCTTTTTTGAAATTTCTGATATGTATTTCATGGTTTCGCAAGAATTCCAGCAATCGCTTTCCAAAAATCTTTCACGAGTACTCGGATTAATTGACATTTCTCTTACTGCGAAACGCTGAAAAATTTTTACCTCCTAAAAACTGACCTAATGGATCAAGGAAGTGACCATAAATAAAGTTCATATCTCAGTGAATCCTCCACCTTCGTTTTCTACTAAATACACTACTATGACAGTAATCTACTTTTATCAGATTAAATTCAGAATTCACATGTTAACAATACAGGCTCTGTACTTCCTTTGTCACTTCTACTACTATACCGATGGCTCTTACGACAAAGCCAAAAGACTGATTATTATACACAAGTCTGATTTTAATGATGATGCAGGTATCGGAAGGTCTGTTGATTCTTCAAGACTTTTGTTCCACAGTTCTGAGCAGACAGAAGTAAGATATCGCTGTATTGAGAATCTGCGAAAGAAAGAGGCAATTAGGAAGATATAAGATCTTTTTATTATTTCTTTCGCCTCAAATTCTTTTAACAAAATGATTATGTATTAAAACGGGTCGCTTTCTTAACAGTATGTTCACGTTAACTCACCATGACAAATACATTCATGGATATAACGGAAAATCCGAAGGGTTTGAGACGAAGTGGTCGTTGACATAGCATAATGATGATCGAAGACATGATCGTCTTCTTCCCAAACCAATCAATTTCGTAAATGGCTTCCAGGTATTTTTCACTCTGCAATGACATAAACTATCAAATCCTGAACACCTTCATCAATTGACATGATTACTTGATGAATGAGAGATGTTCCAGACCACGTATAAATGAATGTTTGCGTCATCTTCATAGTAAGATACGTCAAAATGAAAATCACTCGGAATATCGATATATTTGTTATCTGCGGGAGTATCAAAACCTCAATAAAATGCAGAGACGCAAACAAAAAAACACGTTACTTGAGACAGTTGAAATATTAACGCGCATAGAACGATGGCATTTGTCGCCATCATCCACAATACAAAAGGACCAAAGATGTCATCCATAGAATCTAGACACTTGAGTAACATTCGATATTGCTGGGAACATTCTCTTATGACAATTTGGATATTATTTTTCTCTTCAACATGAGTTAAACGATGTGACATCACTCGGAGCTGACCTGTCACTTGAAATACATAAAAAGCGAAGAGACCATCTACTCCACAAGTAACACAGAATAGACTCACAGAGGCTAATATTTCGATAATGAAGTGAATTTGATGTATAACACCGTATTGAACGGTATCCCAAGGATATACTCCAGGATAGATCAAAGAATACTTGATAGGTTGAACTCCATTGCGTTTCTGGTTAATTATGTCAATAGTTGGTGTTACAAAGTTAAGAAAAACTGTGAAGGAGCTGGCAAAAAAAAGAGTAAAGCATATCCGTCGAAGAGTGAAGATACCAGTTAACATGAGATTAGTCATATGTTCATCGCTGAGAACTCTAGAGAAGTAGTGATCCAGAATTTCATGAAGCTCAATCGCACGTTTACGCTGTGAAATCACACAGAATATCTGGAAGCACAATATCGAAATACGTCAAGGAGCCAGTCTGTCTAGAGATGCCCCTTACCTTGAGAATAACGCATAATAAACTGGTCCCGACGCTCATGCCTCTCACGACAACAGGAACTCGCGTTATGTGATGTGAGACCAATGCCAAGATACCAAAACTTGTGATAGCCGAAACGATAGCAAAAACGAATGGCAAAAGACCATAGAATGAACCTAGCTTTTCAGGTAACCAAAGACCAGAAACATAAAGCAGTGCTTTTATTTTTCTACGAAAAGACAAGCACGCCGCCAGTGTAACATTTGTCGTCATGATTCAGGGAAAATTGTAGGCTAAAGCCAGTTTTGAAGCAAGAGGCAATTGTTGCTAGTAAAGGCCTGATGGGTATGCACCAAACCATAATGACGTGATGAAATCAATAACAAAGGGCTGCATTGTAAGGGCGAAGAGAACCAGGTGGTTCCTTTACACGTATATAATTCACGAGAGTATTTCCCGGGCGCCATGCTGGGTGAGAACAGTGACAGTATTTCCTGTGACGTTGGAGCAGATTTAAGAATCGATGAGTAGAAGCGGAAGAAGAAAACATAACATCAGACGTTATCAATTGATTCAGCCATGTAGCCCGTTGTCGAGAAACAATGTAACAATTAAGAGTGAGATGTAACAATTCATCCTCTTCTGGACGAGTAACTATTTGGATGTTTTTCTGTTGCAAGTGAGACTCTGCAGACCCTTCGCAATCATACCTTGGTATGGCAACATCGTACAGTACTTTTTTAGTAAAAAATGCGTACCTCTAGTCAAGTGTCTGTAGTAACAAGTAATATGATGAAGTAGTTTTCATTACCTGTGTGAACATTGCAATGTTAAAGGTTCGCTCTTCGCGTTAGCTGACCAAGGAAGGCATACTCACAAATACGAACATGTTGAGAGAAACATCTGGCATGTGCCCTGCTCTGATTATCAACGGTCTCTGCATGAGTATTGTTAAAACTGTATTCATGAAAGTTCTATTACCAAGCCATTGAGAACAATAAACTTTTTCCAGAAAGTTTTCACTCTGTATAAACAAATGAGAAGTCCATGAGAAGGATAGCTTATATTGGGATTTGGTAAGTCACCTGTCCTCTTAGATTAGTTGCTGACCAGCTGTACGACCAAACTTGAAGTGTTTTGGCGATTCCGTGAGCTGCAAACCTCAATTTTTGCATATTAGTCATCGAGTCCATCTGTAAAATGTGAAAGGGTACTAAAATAATCGAGTGATACAGAACTATCTTCGATTACCTGTGTCACTTGCCAGGCAAGTGAACAGAGTGCAACTGGACCCGTGACAGCTATGAAAACGATGATAGGTCCATAAGTTTTCTGAACGATACAGCGACATTTGATGAGGGTCCTGTATTGGATGAGACATTTATGTAATATGTTTCCATAATCACGCTCGTAGCGCAGATTCGTGATGGCATGAGACATTCCACGCAGTGGAATAGTCATTTGAAGGATGGTGAATGAAAACAGAACATCAACCAGAGCTCCCACGTAGAAGTTCCACATTAGGCTATAGGCTTCGAAACCAAAATGAAGTCCGTGAACAAATTGATTGGTGGATACATTCCACGGATATGTTCCTGGGAGTATTAAACTATACTTGATGGGATGAATATCGTGCTTCATTTGATAGACAACTGATACCAGTGAAGTAATTATTGGTATTGTTCCACTGAAGGCACACAAACTTGCATGGACACGGAAAAAACATCGGAATATTCTCACATCATCTAGCACAAATTTTTTCAGTTCTCCATCACTAAGAAATTGATTGCACAGATCGGTGACTGTTTTGTTGAACCACAGCATTTCTTTTCTGTATCTGGCGATCCGCAATATCTAGATGGACAACATTACGATAGTCAATTTTGCCGTTCATAATAATGAAGTAGGATTCAGTACGGAAGTTGTGAAGGGTAATGAGTTATTAGCGATGCCGCAAGACAAGACGAGACAAAGGATAGAGCAAAAGAAAGGACAAAAAAATCCTGAGGATAAAAAAAAGAGGGATTGCTCACTTCTTATCCTCATTCTCTTGTCTTATTGAGATTCTATAATTTCTCGTTACCTTTTACCACATCACGACTCATCTGATCCGTCATCTACCTTTAGGATACACAGAACATTAATCGTAATAACACCAGAGCACACTGTTACCAGCCTGGCGTCGTTGACGTGATGAGCAATTGAATTAGATATTATGAGTATTGCATAAATATAAAGGCTCACGAGACAACAAGGTATCAGGCGATAGAAGAAACCCGGATTTTCGAATGGCCAAAGACCCATGTAGAGTGCGATTTTCCGCATTGTCTCGCGAGTCTCGAAAAACTCTTGCACTCGTTGATCGTCTGACATTATTTCATACGCAAAGTTACTTGGCAGATGACCAGACCTAGGGAGGGATGCTCAAGTTTCACGCACAATTGTCTACGCATGGAAAACTCAAAGTGCGTTTTTTCCCTCACCAGTCTATTTACCTCGAACTGCAATTGACTGTATCGTTGTCATCGAATGATACTTCATGATGATATGACCAGGTATGTATTGCATTATATTATGAGGTTGGTATTAGAGAGGGGCGGCAGAAATGTAAAGGTTTTCTGACGATGCCAGTTTCGTTACAACTGTCCTATAGAACACAATTCTTTCCGCGAAATTTGTTTTTCGATCGGGAGAGGGGTACAGAAAAGTTAGGAGTAATTTGGAGTTGGTGATGAAATGACCAGTGAAGTGAACTGAAAGTTCAACAGAATATTACTGATTCATATTAGAACATTTTTATAGTCCACGCAATAGGAGGATCTGTTAGTCAGCAAATTGCACAGAATATTGAATATTCTTTCGGTTGTGATGGTGTGATTATGACAAACTCCTTGGCTCGATAACATCTGCGGATATCTTCAATATTCCACACATCCGGACACTTTTTGCAGCAATTAGTTATATAATGCAGTGGTCTTCATCACCTGTGTGAAAATTATGATAGTCAACCTTTTCATCTGCAGCGTATTTGATGATTGAAGGCACACTTACAAATGTGAATATATCACCAGAAATATTAGGCGAGTGGGTTTATCTGGTTGTCAATAGCCTTTGGATGAACAGTAATTCAGAACAAAGAAAAACGAAAGTAATGCTGTAAAGGATTGAACTAAAGAGTGGTAAATTGAAATAATGAGAGACTTTGGATTGACGACTTAATCACTAGCGAAGTGAATCGAAAGTCCATCAAAATGGTAATGATTCATATCAGAAAATTTTGCAAAGCCCATGCAATCCGAGAACTGGTGAGACAACACAGAACATTGAATATTGGGACAATCCTTCCAGTCACAACTTGATACGCGAAACTTTCATAGCACATCCTTGATCAATTTGTTACTCATTGAGCTGATTTTTGTTCCATTGTCTGTAGCAATAAGTAGTATGATACAGTTGTTTTCATCACCTGCATCAAAATTGAAGTATTCATTTTTTTCCCTGTAGACCGATCTGGCGACGGGAGGCATACTCACAAAGACGAACATGCCAAGGGAAACATCGGTCATGTGGCCCGCTTTGATCGTCAGTGGCCTTTGAATCAACATCGTCAAGACTGTATTCATGAAGGTTCTACTACCATACCACTCGGATGAATAAACCTTCACGAGGAAATCTTCACTCTATTTCAAGGAATAAAGGACCAGTCATAAAGAACATGATGCATTTTAGCAATTGGTAAATCACCTTTCCTTTCAGGATAGTTGCAGACCAACTGTACGAGAATACTTGTAGTATCTTAGCAACTCCGTGAACTGCAAATCTAAATTTCTGAAAATTGTTTATCGTCTCCATCTGTGAATCAAAGTAATATTAAAATGCTCAAATAATTAAAATCAATCTTTAGTTACACTCACAGCAAAAACAAATATCTGAATTTCACTTACCTTTCGTAGACATTGTTTAGACACTAAAAAACGTCTGAATAAAATGAAAATTCGTCTAAATTTCAAATATGACTTACGATATTTAGGCATCTGTTCGTCTGAAATTCAGACAAATTTTCATTTTATTCTGACGTTTTGTATTGTCTGGCAAATGTCTATAAAAAGTGTGTGAAATTCAGACATTCGTTTTGCTACGCTATTAGAAGAAAATTGAAATTTCAGATTCCCTTAACAATTCAATGAAACTGCACACTTTTGAGCAGCATTGCGATGAGAATTCCTCAATCTATTTGATTTTTCAATAAAATGATGAATATTCAGCACCGAATTACGATCAACTTTCAGTATATTAAAAATGCAAGGATATATTTACTAGAATTTACAGCTGTTATTGATTTGCCCATGAAATTCTCAATTTAAAAAAAAAATTAAAAAGTATGAATACTTCCAGAAAGTGTACAGGAAGTTTCAGCAAAAATATTTAAGAGTATACCTGTGTGACTTGCCAAGCAAGTGAGCAGAGCGCTATGGGACCAGTGATGGCAACACCAAGTATGATAGGTCCATAGGTATTTTCAATAATATTCCGACATTGTATGAGAGTTCTATATTGAACAAGACATCTATGCAATGTGCCCCTATAATCGTTCTGGTCGCATATATGTGTTATAGCATGGGACATTCCACGCAGTGGAATCGTCATCTGAAGTAGTGAAAATGAGAAAAGAACATCGACCAGAGCTCCCACATAGAAAGTCCACATGAGCGTGTAAGACTCAAGACCAAAATGAAGTCCATAAATCAATTCATTGATGGATGCATTCCAGGGATACATTCCCGGAATTATTAAATTATACTTAATCGGATGAATATGATGGATCTTCTGATTCATAACTGATACCATCGACATAACTAGAGGTATAGTGCCACTGAATCCACACAGACTTGTGTGAAACCAGAAAAAGTATCTGTATATTGTCACATCACTGAGCACAAATCTTTGTAATCGGCCGTCACTCAGAAATTGATTGCAAAGCTCATCGATTGTTTTGTAGAACCACATTATTTTTTTCACATTCATGGCTAGACACAATACCTGAACCAACAATATTGGGGATTGATGAGTACGTTTTGAGTCTCTATAACGATTGACGATAATTGATCTACCTTTAGCGCGCACAATAGATAGACAGCAACTACTCCGAAACTCAGCGTAATAATTTTAGCATTATCAAGATGATGAGCAATAGAGTTCAATATTATCATAATTGCATTGAAATAAAGAGTCACAGGTACGTAATGTAGGAAACGGTAAGCGAAGCTAGAATCCTCAGACGGCCAAACGCCCATGAAAAATACAAGTTTTTGAATAGTCTTGCGAATCAGGAAGTACTCCTCAGCTCTTGGATCGTTGGCCATTGTCCCGGATGTAGAAGTACTCGATGAATATCGGAAAGAATTGATAATATACGAACTGTAAAATGTATCTTCGCATGTGAAACGATGAGTGCGTTTTCCTCTAGACAGTTGTTTTCTGCGTAACTGCAATCGACTCTATCGTCGTCATTGAATAGTTGTGCGTAATGATGTACTGCACATGCATTACGATCGGAAATAGTCAAAAGAGTGGGAGGGGGGAAGTCAGCAAAACGGGGATTCCCTTCCAGTGCTAGTTCTGTTGGAGCTGTCCTATGGCACGATTATTTATTGCAATATTCTACAGAGTCAAGTTTTATCGTATGATCTTTCATGAGTTTTCAATTCAGAAATTGTGGACATTGGAAATGTTATACATGAAAAATAAAGAGAAGACTGATTCCTTTTGCTTTGAAGATGATTGCTGATAATAGAATGAACGTTTTGACATACTACAGAACACTATCTCTTCTGATTGCAAAGGACATTGTTCTTAATGGATTGGTGTTCCAAGAGGTGTTTGCTGCAGAAAAAAGTAAGAAACACAGTAAGTTTGATTTGTTATTCGAAACTCATGGTTTTAGTTATTGGCAAGACTTTCTTTCTATTTTTTGCTTCTATCTAGACAAAATGGCGCCTTGAGTGGTGAATGAAGATTTTACGGTTCCGGAGCTATGGTTTTTAACCCCTCACGTACGGGCTCGGTATGTCATACTGACCCATGCAAAAACGCACGGCTCTTTTCAACATTAAATATTTCCGAAACTATGGCAAATAATACAATCGGACTGATACCATTGGGAAGGTGAATACTGTAGCTTCAATTATATATTTTATTTATAATTTTTCATTCATCAGAAAATATGGGATGCGAAGAGTATTGAGCGTGTGGTAGACTTGATATCAGAAAGCCCCGTACAATACAGCTGTTTCATTGTTCTCACGAAACAAAATTCAATGAATAAGCAGTATTGAATCTGTGGAACCGTTGTAAAAATCGCAAATTACAGAAGTTCTTTTTATTGGATGTGCACTAACGTATTTCACGAAGCTTCATCACAAATTGAGAATTTTTTTTTTCCGTCACATCTGCATGTCAAATTTCTGCTTTCTGCTTCCGCTTCTCGAACTGGATAAAAAATATAAACTATCTTCTGCAAGTTCGAGGAAATATTTCATGTGCAACGCAGGTGCGAAAAGACAGTTTCGTGTACGCGTGAACGTTGATCCTACGATTGCTTTTCCTCGAATGTCTTCAATAAGAAGAAGTATGAGACAGCCGTGTTCAATGTCTAAAATACAAAAATCCATGAGCAGAAAAATGTAATTATGTTGAAGAAAATATCTATAACATTATACCATGATAAATATATCATTAGATACGACGACGAAATGGGCAGCTGTGATTTGGAGAGGTTTTTGTGCCAGCATTATCAATATTGATGTCCTGAAACGTTGTGTACCACCACCTGGCCAATCACTAAAGTACACGGATTCAGTCAGAGCTTCACTCTAAGCAGAAACAATAAATTTCATCAATATCAATTAAATAAGTCCTTACGCAAACATTTTCTTGAGTGATATAGTGACCGCTCACAAAATTGCAGGAAATTGGAAGATTCTTCAGACAAGAATGAAATTCTGAACACAAACTCGACACGGATATTTTCCAAACAAATTGTCCGCTCATTGAAAATCTCTCAATTAATAATCTTCAATCTTCATACCATTCACTGCATTGATCAAAAAAAAATTGTGACTAGAATTGCTTTTTGATCGATGCGATAAAGGTTCAGATGATTGAAGCAAGCTGTAACGTTCTTGAGAAGAAGAGGAATAATTTGCCAAATAACTCATTCGAGTGATGATTGCTTGAATAAGAGTGAGCGGTAAATGGTAATTCCGCAAATTGTCCATATTCAGCACAAAGGATCTTTCAGTTTTCATTGCATCTATCGAAATTGAATCACAATTGGCGTACCTCTGTGCTCAGAGCAGTCCCGGCTGAAGCATAGATATATGTTTGCATTATTTTGGATCCACTGTAGCCCATAATGAGAATGTATTTCGGTATAGAAATACTGGTCTCCTGTAAGACGAAGCACAAGAGGTTGATATCAGTTGGATTTTACAAAAAATAATCTTACTTGTGAAATTTGAAACAATACGGTACAAATAATCACTGAATTTGTAATAATCTGCCACAAAATGACAGGCCCATAGATTGTCTGTAAATCTTCGCAGCATTCCTTCAACACTTCGAATTTATCAACAAATCTGCGTAAACATTGATGGGAGTCATCACTTCTATTCAAATGTGTTATCTGATATCCTAAAACTCGAAGTTGTCCAGTTATATGCAATATGTAGTATCCGAATAGGGAATCAACTCCACAGGTTGTGAACAATAGACACATCAAATTATAAACTTCAAATACATAGGTGACTTTGTACAGAACTCCTCCAGGCGATATCACCCATGGGTAAAAAGCAGGCAATGGGAGTATGTACTTGATTGATTGCAGATGATGCCGACGTTGGATTATTATGAAGATGATAGGCGCTATGCAATAGGATACAGCTCCGCAAGCAACAAGAAAACACAAGATCCACGATAAGCGTCGGAATCCAGAAACTTTCTCCAAGGCGAGATGTCTCAAATTCTGATCGGCTAAAGACTCTTCATGATAGTTATGAATAATCGTGAATATTTTAGTGATACCTTCTCTGCTCAGTGTAAAAACCAATATCTGAAGGCAATAAATGAGACTTTAACATTTGTAAATCTTGAAAATTCGATTTTACCTTGAAAGCTATAGATGCAAAGCTTGTTCCCAATGAAACACCTTTAACCATGAGGCTCATACTCGAAATATGGGCTATAGCAAATCGAAATAGTGCAATGCTCAATATGATGTTGCAACTTATGGCAAAAATGGGTATGACACGATACACAATTCTGGGCTTGGAAATTGGCCATATTCCAACGAACAACAGCCAAAATTTGATGCTGTTTGTGAGAATTTGGTACTCTCTGAGTTCAATATCCTTCATTGCTGGTGGAGGGTAATAGATGATGGTATCAGTGAATTTGTGATTTTCTTGCAAGTAGCAAACGATATATCCATGAGAGGTAACTTCATAACTCTGAAGAGGAGCATAATTTCTGCGTATTGGGTATGATATATTGCCAGTGACTTATGAAATATGCATGACTTCTCGTTACACCGTCATCAACTAATGTTGCCTTTTTTATTCAGTATTGATAGGGGTATCATTTGATCGATTCGTTCAATGGCATGAGGATTGTGAGGCAAAAGAAAGGTTCACGTGTCTTTCTGCGCGTGTACCTACTTAGTTGCGTTTCAACGGAGTGATCATTCGTGATCTCTTAGAGCGAGGGAACTCAGATATCCTTAGTAGAAGGTTATTGAATGCACAAGATCGACGTGCTGCGAAAAGCCTTTGACAAACTTTGACAATTCAATGACGATTTCAATTTCATGAATACGTGATTTTACGTTTTTTGATCCGAATCATTTGAGTGAATTATACTCGTAAGGTAGTTTACGAGACATTTTGATACAGAGGAACATTCGTAGTACTTCGAAAAAGTGACTTATCACGAATCTAAATGATTGTGAGTCTATTTTGATTGTTTTGTATTTATCTGTTAATGCTATTTTATTTTCCCTATACTCATAACTGCACCATGCCGATAGCTCTACCAAATTTTGAATTCGTGATAGGTCATACTTGTTAGCGTGTTAACTGGGTTTTTCTAGCAATAGAAATATTGCTGAGTATTAATTTTTTACCGCAGCCATCGTACATAATACCGATTACCGAGTTGGATGAATCCAAATCGCCAATTGATTGACTTCTGGTGAGTGTAATGAACTCTCCTGTAGAGTACCAAATTGAGTTTCAGTCAGAGTTCACGCTTGAACTTGTAGATTCAGAAATGAAATAATTATGGACTTATTAGTATGGTTGACACATGAGAATGAATTCGAAAAAATTAAGAATTTAAATAATTATGGACCATTGGAAGAGCAAACTACTCTGTTATTAAATATATTATAGAGTTTCGCCTGGATTAATCATGAATTGAAAATCATGAGTACTTTGTGTAGAGTTTTAGTTCTACGATTGCTTCTCTTCAAATGTCTGTAATAAGAAGTAATAAGATACTGCCGCATTCAGCGTCTGTAACAGATGAGTACATGTAATATACAATATTACTTTCTTCCTTGTAACAAAAATACTATTAAATACCATAACAAATAATTCGTTAGACACAATTATCCAGTTAGCAACTGAAACTTTCAGTGGCTCTTGTGTCAAAATTATTAAGATAGCTGTCCTGAAACGATGATGTACTGCGTCTGGCCAATCGCAGAAGTACGCTGATTGTGTTCCCAGTTCACTCTGAGTCAATTAGATGACGAAAAATATGATAATTGTTGCCCTGAAAAACAGCATCGTGATGCACCTACCTCCTCCGTCAGAATGGTTCCAGATGAGCTATATATAAAAGTTTGCACTATTTTCCCACCACTGTAGCAGAGAATTTGAATATACGCTGCTACAGGAATGCCTTTACCCTGTCAAATTGTTCATCATGATTGTAATCCATCAATTGCAAGGTGATTGCTACATGACTCACTTGCGAAATTTGAAACAGTATAGCGCAAATTACAGCTGCATTGGTGGTGATCTGCCACAAAATTATGGGCCCATACATTTTTTGGAGTTTTCGACAGCATTGCCTCAACACCAGAAATTTGTCCACCCATTTGCGGATAAATTCATCATGATCCTCACTGGACTGCAGATTGACCATTTGATGGCTCAGAACTCGAAATTGTCCAGTTATGAGAAATATATAATACGCAAAAAGGCAATCGACCCCAACAGTTATGGTGGCCAAGCACAACATATTATACATTTCATATATGTAAGTTATTTTATAAACCATGCCTCCAGGATATATTTTCCATGGGTACAGAGCCGGCGCTGGAAGTGTATATTTAACTGGCTGTACGCCATGCCAAGTTTGAAGGATAATGCGAATGATTGGCACGAAGGCGAACATGCAGGCGCCACTGGTGACAATAAAAAAATGAATCAATGTTAAACGTCTGACACTTGTTACCCTATCTAACACGCAATATCTCAGGTTCTTGTCGAGTAGAGATTCTTTGAAATAGTTGTGAAGAGTCGTTAATATCTCATATGACTCTTTCATGTAATACGTGAGCTGTATATCCTGAAAGAAATACCTTACGTTGTAGAATGAAATTTCTTCATTTCTCTGAAATATTATTGAGGGTTGCAAAGTTGTGGAACGCCTTCGATCGATTTCGAAAATTTGAAAATCTATTGAGGATTTATTGAAAAATTTCAGAATCGTATCGAGACATTCCCGAGTCTTCAAGTGTTGATGTATGACTCGGAAATTTCTCAGCAGATTTTAAAATTTTCCTCCCTCTCGTTCTCAAATTTCCAGCATGTCATAGACGAAGTAAGATCGCTTATAAAAGAATAATTTTTCCCCATAAAAGTGCATTTGCTATGTTGCGGGATTATCATTTTACCTTTAACGCCAAGGATATGCAGCTACTTCCTAGACTAAATCCTCTAACCGCCTGGCTGATACTAGAAACGTTGGCGAAAGTAAATCGGAACAACGTGATGCTTCCTAGTAAATTGGAAATAATAGTGTAAATAGATAGGGCACGATACAGTATTCCGGGATGTGAAATCGGCCATGCTCCGCATAAAAACAGATAACACTTTATAAGTCGCGTTAGTCCATGATACTCTTGCAGTTTGATCTCCTCTGCCACAATCTTCTTCGCTGAATTCATATTGAGTATTCACTAATTACTAATATTTTCTGGAGCGGAAAAGCGTACACTCTACGGTGGAATCTTCATGAGTTTAACATGAGTCTTTCGTAACTCATCATATTTATGTGCATGGGAAATAACTCGTCAATAACGGAACGCCGTCATTGTGTGTCATCAGGGGTAATAATATCAAATGAAAGGCATGTATATTATTGAGCTAAGGGAAGATTGGAATATTTTTCAATCGTAAAACGGGTTCAGTTCCTACCAGTTGACTGTTCATCCGTCATATCATAAGTTCAGATATTTCGGGAATTCAAGTGTATGGTGATGTCATCAGAGATATGATTAATTGTGATATGTTCATGATAAAGGGGTCGCTATTTCGTGAAATGCATTGAATCACTGGAGGCTATAAAGGAGGTTACATCTGTTAATGTCATTTTTTGAATCCTGTTATCCTTAAATTTGACAGAACAATGACATTCCTGTCGGGAGGCTGAATAGTTCCAAATACACATGGATTCTCCGGTAATGGTTATGGTTGCAGGAGAAATGAAAATACAGGTAATGAAACATATTGGTGCCCATTCGTATTTATATTCAGACCTATTATTTCTCCAAAAAACTACAGACAGATCGTCTCTTCCTGAGACTAATAAATCAGCCTTGTTCAATCGTTTGTAATAAGAGGAAGTATGACATTGTTGTATTGAGAACCTAAACCAAAAGAGTGTTTCATAATTCCAATTCAGTGAACTCCCATAGATTCAATTTACGAGATACTCACCATCACGAACATATCGACTGACACAACAGACATATGCCAGGCCGTCATGGTCAGTGGTCTTTGATTCAGGGTGATTAAGACAGAGTTCATTCCTTTGGGATTTCCGTACCAATTTGAGGCATACACAGCATCCAGATACTCTTCACTCTGCGAGATGATTTGAGGATAATGAGTAGAACTGGACAAGTGTGATCTATCACGAATTTGAGACTCTTCAGGCCAATTTTTGTTTTTATTTACAGTTATTCACAAGAAGAAATTATTGAACTGCCGCTCGGAGAAACTCGAGCGGGCACTTCTCCCGCTCCTGTTCCAATTGAAATTCTAAGCTCTATAAGTTGATCATTTTTCAGGGCAGGTGCTAACATACATGTAAGGACCTACATGTCCTTACATTACGCTTACGGTTTTTCTCTACTCCACTCTCCTCAGTGAGGCATACAACCAATTATGTGGCCTGCTCAAACAACTGGTGGCGGGAGCAGAGCCCGCTCGAGGATCTGCCAGCGATTGTTGCATTCATTTTTTTCTGTTAACAACTAATAAATAGCGATCACAATAAATCAATGAATTTTCTGTTTATAAGTTTTCATTCGTTAGCGGTTTTCGTTTGCAGTTATTCACAAAAATAATTCATTGAACTACCGTTCGAAGAAACTCGAGCAGGCACTGCTCTCGCTCCTGCTCCGAGGCTATTCACTTGAAATTCCAAGCTCTATAAGTCAACCATTTTGTAGTGCAGGTGGTAATATACATGTAAGGACAGTTCTTCTCTACTCCACTCTCCTTAATAACGCATATAACCGATTATGTGGCCTGCTCAAAGAACTGGTGACGGGAGCAGAGCCCGCTCGAGGATCTGCCAGCAATTGTTGCATTCATTTTTTTTCTCTTAACAACTAACAAACAGCGATCATAATAAATCAATGAATTTTTTGTTCATAACCTTCTATTTTTTAAACAGCCTAACAGCGGATTCTTTGAGTAACTTTACCTTTGATGTCATAAGCGTGCCTGACCAACTGTATAAAAAAGTTTGAGTGGTCTTCCCACAAATGTATGCTGCAAACTGTATGATTTGAACGATTGTTATGGCCTTCATCTGTGGATAACAGTTGTAATTAATCATATTCATAAAAAAACACATTCTAGCTCGATTACCTGTGTGAATTGAAAGATAAGAGCGCACAGTATGATTGCATTGTTGCTCATCAAAAGTAGTATTATAGGACCAAAAGTTTTTTCCAATATATCCCGGCATTCCATCAAGGCTATGTAATCTCGAATACATCGACTCATTTCATCATCAATATTGTCTTTTTCTCCAAGCTGTGTCAAGCGATATGCCATTGCATGGAGTTTTCCCTTAACTTGAAAAACGAGTAATGGAAGGAATGCATCTGTCCCGGAACTCACATAAAATACAGTGAAAAGGGCGAATGCTTCAAAAACGTAGTGTACTGAGTAAATAAAGATGTTGTCGGGTACAATCCACGGATACATTCCTAGTAGTATGAGAGGATACTTGACAGATTGAACGTGACGCATATGTTGTTTGATGATGATGATGAGGGGAGTTAGTACGTATCCAAATAGAGCGAAAAATGTTAATACTGTGTAGAATAAACTGAGCCGTCGAAAGAGTTTCACATCGTGCAAGACAACTTCCCTCATTTTTTCATGGACCAAAAGTTCATCGAAATAAGTGTCCAGAATTTTGCGAGCTTTTATCAGTGGTTCGCGATTTCTTGCGAGGCACACTACCTTTGGAGTAGACAGAAAATCAAGTGCTCAATGCTCTAGTAAGTATGAGTTTCATACATACTCTAAACATGTTCAAGATGATGCTCGTCATGATGCTCATAGCTCTTGTCACTATTCGGATGCTTGTTATATGATGTGCGATAAAATTCCCAATTTTCATAGCAGCACCGCAACCAACAACAATCTGCAAATAAGGCAGCATACGATATGCCGGGCTTGAATCTTCCGAGGGCCATAAACCTGCAAAGTCCAGCAGCCATCTAAGATGTTCTCTATATGCCATGTAAGTTTGCAGTTTTCGACTATCGGACATTTTGTAACGCGAATACATGGATTTTGGTTTTTACCAAGCGATGGGATATGCAAGGTTTGAAAATATCTTTTCAACTGACATGAATAGAGTGAAGAACAAAATGAAAACTCTGATTTTATGAGTGCGTGGGGTATGTGATTTATAAATCAAAACTTCCGACATGATAAGTTATGCTTAATACGGTATATTCAATCGATTCGAAAAGTGGATGTCATTTTAGAGAGCAGGGAAAGGGGGAACGCACTCGAACGCACTATCGGTTCAGTCTATTTTGAGCTGTCTTCTAGAGTGCAACGTATACCAAAATTTAGTTTGGAAGAACAAGTGAAATTCGCTTTTTTATGTTCAATAAATATTGTGTGACCCCAATGCAAAACAATGATAGACCATTCAGACAAGTGAATCACTTTATTCCTGAAAATATATAAATATATCTCGTCTCGATTCATTATAATTTGTTCATTATAAATGGTTGAGCCTACGATTGTTTCTCTTCGACAGTCTTCAATAAGAAGAAATAAGACACTGCGGTATTCAACGTCTGGAAGAGAATAGTACGTGTGGTATAGACAATATTTCTCCCTTCTTTGCCAAGAAAATATAAAATACCATCACGAAGAGATCATTGGACACCACGATCCAATTTGCAGCTGAAATTTTTAGGGGTTTTTGCGTCAAAATTATTAGAACTATAGCTCTGAAACGTTGACGTTCGGCTTCCGGCCAATCGCTGAAGTACACAGATTCTGTCAATGCTTCACTCTTAAATCAAATAGATAACAGTAGAAATGATGCTTGTTACGTGGATAAATAATTGTGATGCACCTACCTCATTGGTAAGAACAGTTCCAGCCCAGCTATATATAAATGTTTGCACAATTTTCCCGCCGCTATAGCAGAGAATAAGAACATATTTTGCTACAGAAATGCCTTTGCCCTGTTAAATTTTCGAGGTTGTAATCCAGCAATGACAAGAGGAATGCGCAATGACTCACTTGAGATATTTGAAACAGTATAGTGCAAATCACAGCTGCATTTGTGGTGACTTGCCACAATATAATGGGTCCATAGATTTTTTGCACCTTACGACAGCAATCCTTCAACACCTGAAATTTTGTCATCCATTGACGTATGAATTCTTCATGATTGTCACTCGGTTTTATATTGATCATTTCATAGCTCAGAACTCGAAGTTGCCCGGTTATGAGGAAAATAAAATATCCAAAAAGCGGATCAACTCCACAAGTTATAGTAGTCATACACAACATATTATACATTTCAAATAGGTATGTTATTTTATACAATAGGCCTCCGGGTTGGATTTTCCATGGGTACAGAGCAGGCAATGGAAGGATATATTTGATAGGCTGCATGTGCTGCCGTAGTTGAATAATCATGAAAATAATTGGCATGAAGGAATACATTAGGGAACCACTGATGACGAGACACGTTTGGATCCATGATAATCGTCGAAACCCAGTTATTTTCTCCAACACGCGGGATCTCAATTTCTTGTCAGCTAGAGCCTCTTCATGATACTTGTGAAGAATCGTATATAACGCAGATACAGTTTTCTTGTGAAATGTGAGGAGAATTACCTGAAAGAAATTTCTTACTTTAAGAATCAAAAACTCAATAATCAAAAAGACAACTCCGAAAATTGGTGGAGATGCAACTGAAAATTGGTGACGAAAGCACTGAATTTTACAGCCACAAATCTTTAATATAATTAATCTGTTGCCCATTGTTTGGCTGCGATTTACATAAAAACGACTGAATAGATTTGAATAGTATTTTTAATATTACACAATTTAGTATGCGCCGTAGAAACTTCAAGAAAATTCTAATGCTTTCTGGAAAATTCTAGAATATTCTTGAGTTTTTGAGAATATTTTTTAGATTTCTACGACGTTCGAGGATATTCTCGGGTTTTATAAAAATTTCGAGAAAATCCTATGGTTTTACAAAAAATTCCAGGAAATTCTCGGGTTTTCTATGAAAATTTGATTTGTTCCAATTGCGCAATTTAATTTCAAACTAGCTGTGTGGCCCAGCTTCGCCTGAGCAGAATAAGAGAATTCCTACAATTGAAAAAAAAACACCTCTATGTTTTTGATTTTTCTACAACACCCAAGAAGTTCTAAAATTTTGAGGGTTTTCCGAAGAAATTGGGAAAATTCTCGGGTGTTCTAGAAAAGTCGAAACCAAGAAGCCGGACCACACCGCCAGTCCCTAATAATTGGGGATAAATTCCCGAAAATCCATGACACGTTTGAAAGAAAAAACATTTTCTCCTCTGTGAATGATTTTAGAAATTTATTGTTATTTATCGGGAATGTATCATCACTTCGACCTTTCGACATGATTTTCAGGTGGTGAAGTCCTTTGATACACATAAAAGGGGGCATCACGGCATGCTTACATTCGAGTGCCGAAGAGTGGTTCTTTTTACCTTCAAAGCCAGGGATAGGTAACTGGTTCCTAAGCTGAATCCTCTAACCATCAGGCTGATATTTGTAATATTGGCAAAAGCAAATCGTAGCAATACGATGCTTAGTGTGCTCGTGGATGTTATAGCGAGAATAGATAGGACACGATCCAGTATTCCGGGCTGTCCAGTTGGCCATATTCCACATAAAAGCATACAATATTTTATACTGCGTGTAAATGCGAGGTACTCTTCAAATTTAATTTCCTCTTTCATTGCCTCCTCCGCAGAACTCATATTCATATACACTACTTATTAATCTTCTTTAAAGTTGGGAAACGTATACTCCGCGGTGGAGTTTTCATACCTTTCCTATCGCAGATGATACCTCCTTTGTTACTTCCTTTATGTTTATGAAAAATGACTCGTCAATTACGTGTGATTACTCCCTTTGAAATCAGTGAATAATGCAACGCCGTCTTGTATATTATTCCTTATGTGATTCGATCTGTGTAATATCATACCTGTCATCGATGTAAGGGGTTGGAATATTGCTGCAGTGAACCGAGTTCAGTTCCCACAGTCTAGTGGTCATCCGTCATCTAATGAATTCAGATATGGGAAGCGCTCATGTGTATTTGAAAGTTATCATAAATATGTTTCCTTGTGAAAAGTTCGCCATGAACGGGTGACGATTGGTGAGGAACGTCAATCAGCGATAGAAGAGAAAATTTTCAATCTTCTCGAAAGAAGACTTTCCTAGACGTGAGTTTAAGGATAGCCAAATACTTTAGCTATTTTTTCTGCAGTGAAATGATTTTCTACTTTTGTAGCCCATTTCACCCTAAATTTCCGGACATGTCACAATGATTTTATTATTTATACATTTCCAGTCTGAATTTGAATCAAGATATTGAACCGTTAGAAAACATTTGAAAAATCTGAAAAAAATTAGAAAGTTTCCTTTGGACGAGGATTGATATAATAATTTAAAAATTGCAATTTGCGCATGTTACGAGCATTTTTTATAAATAATTTCACATCATATAAATTTAGATCATAGAATCATTTTTCGGAATGGTAACAAATTTATTCATGTTCAGAATATAAAAAAATATGGTTTGCGAAAATTGAAACAATTTTAGTTATTTTTCATTCTCTGATTTTTTTCAAATTTTCTCTCGCAATTTAATGAACAAATTTGATGATTGAAAATTGTTGAATCTTTAGCAGGGTCTGTATCAAACTGTAAAAGATACTTGGATATCCATAAGTGATTTGAAGTGGCTGTTGATGAATCTTAGAATTAACCCCTCAAAGACGGGGTCCATGCACGGAGAGAAATGTTCAGTAAAAATTACGGAACTCATAATTCATTCGCCGATTACGGAATCGACTTAGAAAAAAAGTGACGGTAAGTGACGGTTAAGTGACGGTATCGTATTTTTTCATAGGAGATTCAGATAAAAATTACGGAACGCTCCGGAAAAATTCCGTGACAGTTCCATAAAATTTCCTACAACCACATTTCGCTCCGGAATTACGAAAAAGATACGTAATTTTTATTGAATATTTTTCTCCGTGTGCGGCGTACCAACCCATGCGATAGCGAGTGGCTACTTTCAAAATTGATTATTTCTAAATCCACAGATAGCATATCAATCATACAAATATTATTGGAAATAATTGTTATAGTTGAAGTTGGAGTATGGCTAACTTCCATTACATATTGGTACGATAATTTTCCGTCCAATAGAAGTAATCAAATTCGAGTTGTGTTGTACCTACGCTATGCTTAATTAGAATGAAGTTGAAAACTTGAGCATTCCGGATGATTGGGAATTATTTGGAAAAAAAAAATGCAGAATGATTGAAGAACAATAACTACAACATGTTTTATCTAGAACCATCAGAAACGGAAAAAGAAGTAATCGGACTACGACTGTTTCTCTTCGAATGTCTGCAGTAAGAAAAAGTAAGACACGGCCGTATTCAAGGTCTGTAATGAGATAATATATGCAATATACGCAATTGCAAATTTCTAAATTGCGACGATGAAGAATCATATTATATACCATGACAAATAGATTAAGGGAAACGGGAACCCAATTTGCGGCTATAACTTGGAGAGGCTTTTGTGTCAACATTACCAAGACTGATGTTCTATAACGATGACGTCCCTTCCCCAGCCAATCGCTGAAATATACTGTTTCTGTCAGCACTTCGCTCTGAGACAAATAGATAATTTTGAAGTCCAATAATGAAATTCTACTGCATGTTGTTATATTTTCGTTGAAAATCGAGGGATATTGGAGGAAATGAAAACAATTGTGCCATATTTCTTAAAACATATTTCTCCAATTCATGAGTGAAAATCCAGTATATCAAGAGCCTAAAGAAACCAGACCATCAAGTGGAACATCTTCCAAATGAAAAATTAGTCAATGTTGCATCCAATATCCCACGATTTTCCAGCAAAACTGAAAGTGCCTAACCTCGGCAGTCAGGTAAGACCCAGCCCAGCTATACAGATAAGACTGCAATATTTTTCCGCCACTATAGGTGAGAATAGTAAGAGCCTTTACCACAGTAATTTCGCCCTGTCAAATTTTGAAGCGACGTTGTAATCCATGAATAACCAGCTGCATGGGAAACAACATACTTGTGAAATTTGGAAGAAGACAGTACAAATTATAGCTGAGTTGGTGATAATCTGCCACAAGATGAGAGGTCCCCAAACAGTTTGTAGTTTTTCACAACAGCCTCTCAATACCAAAAATTTGCTGACCCATTGGCGCAAAAATCCATCAAGATTGTCAGCCAGTGGTAAATTCGATATTTCGTATCCCAGAACTCGAAGCTGTCCAATTATTTGATAAACAAAATATACAAAGAGTGGATCCATTCCAACAGTTATGAAATATAGGCACCATATATTATAGGACTCGTATACGTAAGTTATTTTATACACTAGTCCCCCAGGAGTTATTTCCCATGGAAATAGAGCAGACACCGGAAGAAGATATTTTAGAGGATGTACATGCCGCCGAATTTGAATTATCATGAATATTATGGGCATCACTGTGTACATTATACAACCAATATGAGCAATAGCAGAAAGGAGCCAAAATAAACGTCGGAAGTCACCTATTCCGTCCAAAACCATATATCGGAATTTTTTGTCGGCTAGGGATTCCGTATAATAGTCATGAAGGGTCGTATATAACTCATTGACCATTTCCTTGTAGAATGTGAAGAGAAATACCTCCATAGAGTAAAGTGATAGTTAAAAAAAAAATAGAAAAATAGTATAGAATAGAATTGGGAGATTGTAACTTTACCTTGAAAAGCATGGATATACAGCTGACGCCTAAACTGAATCCTTTCACCATGATGGTGATATTTGTGATGTTGACGATAGTAAACCACATAAGTGCGATACCCAGTGTAGCAAGGGATAACGCAGTGACATAGGGTATTGCACGATATAGAATTCCCGGGTTTGAAATCGGCCATGTTCCAGTAATGAGCATGCAATATCTTATACGCTTAATGATCTGTTGAGCGTCTTTGTATTGGGCATCCGCTTTGATTGCCTTTTCTAAAGAACTCATATTCATATGAATTTAACATTTATTTTTTTCCGAAGTGAAGAAACCGATGCTCTCTCGGTATTGCAACTCGGACGTTGAAGATGAATTTTTCTTATTGTCGATGAGAAACTACTTGTCAATTGTTTATGATTACTCAATCAAGAATGGCTGGCTAATGAGGGGTTATTATGAGGTATAGTTTCCCATGCTAAACGATCAACTCGGAATGAATGCGTATCATTACGGTATAGACAGGCTTGAATGATTTTCCACTTGGAGATGAGTTTAGTCTTCGTTAGTGATATATTCGTCCATTCCGTGAATTCAGATGCATCGGGGATCAATATTTTTCATGAAGTTGTCGAAAAGGTGATCAAGTAGGAACTTTTTATAATGGAGGTGTCCGGCATTCGTGAGTTATTTAAAATCAGTGTTGTCGAGGATTGTTTTTCTTTGTTAATGGGAAAATAAGTTTATAGAAATGAAATGAGGGGAGCGGCGGAGGGGTGTTGGTGAGGATGAGTAACACGTACTGTTGATGTGTCTTTGTTTTCTTGTATCACGGCTTTTACGATTGAAAATGGAATAGCAGTGCCCACTCACTATTGCATTCTCCGGTGGAGTTTGTAAATATCGTGAAATCTCAGTCGAGATCAATCATCGTTAATATTTTTTAAGTCATTTCATTTCTCATTTTGAGAGGAATGTAATACAGTATGTTTTTGTAAAAAAACTGGGCCAAGAAAAAGTTTTGTTTGATTCCTACTGGGAAATCGACGTTTTTGAAAAATACATAGAAATAAAGAAGGAAGCCAAGTTAGGAATTTTGAAAAAATGATGATAGTGCACATTCAAGTGTCTATAATAAAAATAGTTCTCAATGGAATAAGTATTCTAAAAAAATTCTCCATGAAATAAAAAATCAGTAGGAGCAGGACCAACGTCCTTGGCGCGGATCAAAGGATGGAGGAATTGATTGATACAGACAGTGAATTGAAAAACTCCGGGTGGAGTTTGTCCCAAAGTCCATTGGGTGGAATGGACTCTTCTGACTTCTTATTTCAATGTTTATAACCAAGGAACAAATTTATCAATTGAGCTCAGTCTAAGCTTATTACAAAGGGGCTGACTGTACTTTAATTTAAAAAAAAATCTATTTCATCAGCACTTCAATAAGACATCAACATTTTGGAAAGGGTTCAAAGTGTCCATTTAATCTGTTTCCTACTAATTGTTCCTAAGTAATTACAAAATTGTTCGCATTTCACTGTCACGACACTTTCCTGATTTGTCGTTCCGTTTTCATCATACCGAATGTAAATCATTTAGAGGTAGTGGAAGGGGAAGTTCTGTCGTATATAGATACGCGGTGCTCGCGGCCTGATATTTTGCTCAGTTGGTCAAACCTTTTCTTGGCCGATACGCTACCGCGTATCTCGGTGAAATTTGAGGAATTGCGAAAAATCGCCGGGGGTTGGGTTTGAACCCACAATCCTTAAGTTTCCAATCTGAGTCTTCTCTCCCGAAACCCAAAAAATCCTTAGTACCCGAGAATCCTTCTCTCCCAGACTTTATGGTCTCCCAAAAATTCACAAAGTGACTATCCCCCTTCGTCCAATAGTGAGCAACATTGGTGCCCCCGCGTAACAATTAGCTCGCTATCTGACCAAACCACTCCAAGCACTCGTGGGTCAGAATAGTTCCCACATCAAAAACTCCCAAGACTTCGTGAACAAACTGTCTCACATTCAAACTAGTCCAGGAGATCTTTTGGTTAGCTTTGATGTGGAGTCCCTGTTCACAAATGTACCCATTCCCGACACTCTTAACATCATCAAAAAATCCCAAAAAATCCCACCCAAACTCCTCCCTCTGGTTGAACACTGCCTGACTTCCACTTATTTCCAATTCCAAAGGGAGTTCTATGAACAAACATTCGGAGCAGCAAAGGGTTCGCCCATTTCTCCCATCATAGCAAACATTTTTATGGCAGATTTCGAAAACAAAGTTCTTAAATCAGTGTCTCTTAAATCCTCTGTTTGGTTCAGGTATGTCGACGACACTTTCGTCCTCTGAAAACATGGAGCAGCCACGTTGCCTCAGTTCCTGAATTTTATCAACTCACAACATCCGAGCATAAAATTCACTATGGAGATTAAGGAACAGAAGTCTCTTCCCTTCCTAGATGTCCTAGTGCATCGTAATGAGGACGGAAGTCTTGGTCACCGAGTCTACCGAAAGCCTACACATACAGACAGATACCTCCATGCCTCCTCACACCATCACCCTTCTCAAAAGAACTCGGTGATAAGCTCTCTTATGTACCGAGCTCTCACTATTTCCCAGCCTGAATATCTGGAAGCCGAAGTTCAACTCCTGGATAAAGCATTGAATAACAATGGATACCAGAGCAAATAAGTCCACCGTGTTTTGCACAGGCTGATAAACAAGATCTCAGCTGAGAGTGAATCTGCTGATAACGTGGAACATCAGAAAATGGCTGTTCTTCCATATCTGCAAGGTACGACCGATCGCATTAGCAAGGTACTACAGAAGCATGACATCAGGACAATTTTCAAACCACCAACGAAAATTGGACAAATGCTCCGCAGTACTAAGGATCGGAGAGCACCACTTAGTGTCCCAGGGGTGTACAAAATCCCTTGCTCTTGTGGAAAAGTGTACATTGGTGAAATCGGGAGGAGGATAAGTACACGGATCAAAGAACATCAACGGTGTGCAAAAAATGGCCATATCTCGCAATCTGCACTGGCTGAACATTGTATGGACACTGGACACTCTATCCAATATGACAAGACAGAAATGCTTGCCAGCTCACAAGGATATTTCGTCAGNGCAGTACTAAGGATCGGAGAGCACCACTTAGTGTCCCAGGGGTGTACAAAATCCCTTGCTCTTGTGGAAAAGTGTACATTGGTGAAATCGGGAGGAGGATAAGTACACGGATCAAAGAACATCAACGGTGTGCAAAAAATGGCCATATCTCGCAATCTGCACTGGCTGAACATTGTATGGACACTGGACACTCTATCCAATATGACAAGACAGAAATGCTTGCCAGCTCACAAGGATATTTCGTCAGAAAACATCGCGAAGGTCTTGAGATCCAAAAACATCCGAACAATCTCAATAGGGATCGAGGATACCAAACCAATCCAATTTGGCACACTGTCCTCCCGGTTTTTTAATTGACCAGCTGATCAATTAAAAACATCTTGATTGGCTGGGATACGCCCCACCACTCTACCTACCCCCTCCAGAGGTCAGGGGGGATATAAGGACTTCCTTACAACGGGGAGCTTCAATATCGGAGCAACCTAGCCCTGATGATACAGACTGAAAACTTTGCGAAACGTCAGCAAAAAGGTGAATCTAGACGCGGCATCCATCCGGAAGCCATCATAATGAATAATTATAAGGAGTTATTCAAATGAGAGCATCATCATTCAACAATTCCAATATATTTCTGTTAATTTCAACACAAATTTAAAAATATTCATCTATTTTCCGGTTGAAGTTAGGATTCTAGAGCTGCTTCTCGTCGAATGTTTGCAACAGGAAGAAATAAGATACTGCTGTATTCAATACCTGTAATAGAAATATCTATGGAATACAAGTAATTCAGTTTTTTTCATATTTCAACAGACATGTTATTATATACCGTAATAAACATATCAAGGGAAACGGTTATCCACTGCGCAGCTATAATTTTGAGAGGCTGTTGTGTGAGTATTATTAATATTGATGTTCTGAAAGCTTGACGATCTCTACTCATCCAATCGCTGAAGTAAACGGAATCTGATAACGCTTCACTCTGCGTTAAACAGTTGAAATTAACAATAAACGATGAAGTCCATGTTGAGATTGTCAATTTTTACGAGGAAAATCAAAGGACAGAAGGGTAGAACATGACAAATGAAGCAATATACACTTTTAAAAATTTTCGTCTCAAATTTCCGGTACACTTTTTGGAAATTGTTATTGAATTGAATTACCACTGAAATTTCAAGGAATTTCGGCATTGAAAATTCAAAATTTCGTAGAAAAATCAAAGAAAACTGTAAATTTCCGTTCCCGTTTTTCATTAAAATGAATAGAAAAACAGGAAATTCCGGTAAATATATTTTTGAATTTTCTGGACAGTAAATGCGATTTAGGGGAAAAAATCATAAACTTTCAGATTTTACTAAAAATTCAATGTAATTTGACAGTGAATATTCATATTAGATTGGAAATTCAAATAAATACGGAATTCTCGTCTTTATGCTTCTTAAAATTTTGAAATTTTACTGAATTTTCAGTGAAACCTGAAATTTCATGATTTTTCTTCCCTAAATTGCATTCAGTGTCACTGTCCTGAAAAGTACTAGTCAACTGTCCATGAAATTTCATTTTTTTTCTAACAGTGTAAAAGACTGAATCTTGTTTATGTCAAAAGTCATAAAAGTCCGAACTATTCAGTGCAACGTTGTACACAGTAAAATAATCATCCGAATTGAAACTGACGATTGCCATTTGCATGAACATAATCATGACGACCGTACCTCAGAAGTCAGCTGAGTCCCAGACCAGGCGTACAGATATGTTTGTATTATTTTCCCTCCACTGTAGGCGAAAATGAGAATGTACTTCGCTAAAGAACCTTTGCCCTGTCAAATTTTGACACATCCTTGTAATTCATCAATTGCTGGTTGCATCTCGGGTTGCATGCATAATCACTCACTTGTGAAACTTGAAATAAGATTGTGCAAATTACAGCTGAATTTGTTGTAATCTGCCACAGGATGACAGGTCCATACATCTTTTGAAGTTTCTCACAACACTCTTTCAATATCTGATATTTCACGACCCATCTGCGTACAAGTTCATTCAAATTGTCGGACTGTGAAAAATTCAGCATTTGATGCTGCAACACTCGTAGCTGTCCAATTATTTGAAAAATAGAATATGCAAAAAGTGGATCCATTCCAAGTGTCACAGTATATATGACCCATATATTGAAGGTTTCAAAGATGTATGTTATTACATACAAAAATCCTCCAGGCTTAACTTCCCATGGGTACAAAGCAGTCACCGGAAGGATGTATTTTATAGAATCCACATGATGTCGCAGTTGAACTGCTATGTAAATGACAGGAGTAATCGTATACATCACACAGCCTGTAGTGACATATACAGTTAGGAGCGATATTAATCGTTGGAAGCCACTTATATTCTTCAACACCAAATCTCTCGATTTTTCGTCTGCTAGGGACTTCGTATAATACTCGTGAAGAATTGTGTATAACTCCATTGTTGTTCCTTTGAAGGATCTGAAAAGGGCTACCTGAAAGAAATGAAATTGTTCGAGTTGTTATATGTGCGTGCATAATTCTTAGTTTTTTCGGCGTCTATAAAAGTGAGGTTCGATCATTATATTAAAGGAAGATGCGTATTATTTACGATCGTTATATATTCATTTATTAATTAAAATAATATATTTCTTTATGACAAGTGATAATTTTTTTCTCAAGACTTAAAATGACAAAAAGTCTTGAGACTGAATTTTTTAAGCGTCCTGAGTCGAATATTAGGACCTGAATTCCCCCTTGAACACCTATTATGAGTAGGAGTACCAGGATGAAGTTGGGGTGTATTTACATTCAGAAAGACCCCCTGGTTTCCGCCTGAACGTGCGAGTTATTTCCAAATTCCGAGGGTTCAGGAGAAAAACAGGAGGTGTGTTAAACCTATTTATCGCCTGCACCCCCTAAAATGTTTTCCACTCCATCCCTCCTGGAAAGAACCTGCAAACCCTTTGGAGGTATTATTTTTAATTTTTAATTATTAACATGAGAAGCACGGGTGAAAATTAAGGTCATACTCAAGGGTCATATATAAGGGTCAAAAATAACGGTCAGAAACGACAGTCAAAAATAAGGGTGGGAATTTCAGTAATTTTCACCGCAAACGGAAATGAACAAAATAGTGAGCTACTCAATCATCCTGGCTATCAGGGTTAATTCAGGGGATTTATGATTCCTTTTCATTCGACAGGAGGTGAAGGGAGAAAAAAGTATCAGTTGAGAAGGGTTTTTACGCCTTTAGGATGAGGCAGGATCATATAAGGAGTTATTCAGGATGTACAGGATGAATAAAGGAGGAAAAAATATCTCAAGGAGGTAATAGGGGGGAATAAGGTCCAGATATTCGACTCGGGGTGTATGAACTTGAAATATTTTCAAGTCAAGCATAAGCTTGGCGAAATAGATTGATGATCGAAAGTGTTTCACCTATTTTTTAATAGAGGATAGTATTAGTTTTAAACAAGAATTAGTGATGCCGCAAGACATTTCATGAGACATCACGAGACAAAACTTTGGAGAGAGGATTTCGATCTCAATGAACATAAAAATCTTTGCTCTCGTCTCAGTTTGAAAATACGCAATATCGACTCTTCACATGATGACTCCGAGTCAATTTATTCCATCTCAGTTTCCAGTTTTTCGCGCTTTTTATATGTAAAAATCCGAGACGAGACAAACCGAGATTTTAGATTAAAAAACACGAAAAACTTGAGACCGAGATGAGATAAATTGACTCGGAGTCATCACGAGAAGAGTCGATACTGCGTATTTCGAGACAGACGAAAGTAATAATTTCCGTGTTCATTGAGAACGACATCATCTCTCCAAAGTTTTGTCTCGTAATGTGTCTCGCGGCATCACTAACAAGAATATTATAATATCCTTATATCACCTTCAGAGCTAGCGATATGAAGCTCGTTCCCAAACTGAATCCTTTAACCATCAGGCTGAGATTTGCGAGGTTGGCAAATGCAAAACGAAAGAGCAATATGCCTAGTATAGCGGTGGAAGTTATGGTAAAAATGGAGATAGCACGATAGAAGATACTGGGATTCTGCACCGGCCATGTCCCATTGATGAGCATACAAAGTTTTATCTTACGCAGTATCGCCTCAGACTGTGTGGCATTGATGTCCGTATCAATTGACCTCTTCGGCGTACCCATGTCCATATGTACTATGCATTAAGGTTCTCTAAAAAGTTATTCGATACAGTGTAATGTCCATTATTTTGATGTCGAAGCTATGCATCTCCTTCATAGCGCATCAGATGTTGGAAAAAAAAGTCTCGTAAATTGTTCGTGATTACTCGTTACAGAATAGGTGCATAATGGATGGCCGTCATGTGGTATTATGTGGTATTCCCCGTGTGATTAGCGACTGATCGAACGGTATATTTAACATCGAGGTAGAGGCAGGTTGCAATATTTCTCGACAGGGTTTAGTTCTCTATCCGTGCAGTGTTCATCCCCCATCTCATGAATCCCGATTCAAAACGAATGCGTGTGTCTTATGAAGCTATCAATAATTTGCTCAATTGTGATAGGAACCCGGTTATTCGCGAGAATTACTGGTGACAGGTGATAGTGGCAAGGAATTTTTTCCGTAGTTGAACGTAAAGGTGGAATATAGTAGGTGAGCATGAGTTTGTGTTTATGTTTATGTGAATTTTCTCTATAATGACGGCCTAGGAAGGGAATTCAGCACTGATAGACTGATTCAATCATTTCAAACGAGATTCGTCAACTATTAACGAATGGTGGAGTCGAATATGGCCAAATAAATATTCGTTAATAGTTAACGAATGGTTCACTCGAAAGATGAAAGTTGAGTCAAACAAGACTCCTCAAATATGCATTTGTTAACTATTAACGAATGAACATTTGGTGAAACCGAATAGACGCTAGACTGCAATCAAATCCATTTGTTAACAATAACTAATCCTGTCTATCAGTGAGCATGGCCATAAACCTTCCGGAAAAGATAATAGCTTTATTCACATATATACAGCGATACATCTCGTTTAGACTTATCACAAAATTAAGAAGATGAAAACTTCTATTTGGAGCTATAATTCTACGATTCTCGCTCGTCGAATGTCTTCAATAGGAAAAAGTAGGATACAGCTGTGTTTAATGTCTGCAATAGAAAAGTACACGCAAGACATAACACGAGATGTTTCTTCTCTTCTTAAAGAAGTAACAAGTTATACCATGAGAAACATATCCGTCGAAACAACCATGCAGTTGGCAGCGGTAATCTTGAGAGGCCTCTGTGTTAGAATCAATAAAATCGACGTCTTAAAATGTTGATATCTCGCACCCACCCAATCGCTGAAGTACAAAGCTTCCGACAACGCTTCACTCTGAACCAAACACATAAGATGGATGCTTGTTACTTCTATAGAAAAGAATGCAATGAACTTACCTCAACGGTCAGGACAGAGCCAGCCCAGCTATATATATAAGTTTGCATTATTTTCGTTCCACTGTAACCGATAATGAGAATATACCTTCCTAACGAAATTCCTGATGCCTGTAAAATATCAATGCAAAAATGTATCCACAAGTATGGAAGATTTCTTAAATTAATAGTCATTGCTGGGAAAAAAAACAGGGTGAATTGAATTAAGATCGATCTGAAGAGGATGTATAATTTCAACTATCAAGTCCGTCACAAATATATGTAAGAGAGTTTAAGGATTATATTAATGAAATGATTTTACTTTTGAATATGAAGATATTTCGAAAGACTCTTTGTTCCATGAATAAATTTTATGACTTGACGATTCTCTGGACTACGTCACTAAAAGTATAATAATTCCTCCAGAATTTACGAACGGAAAAATACTCGATTGGAGAATAGAAAACACCCAGAAAGAGGCATTAAATATTTTCGATTAAATGATGTAGTTTTCCCTGTTTGATGCCGCGCGATTACTTGAGAAAGATTCCCCACAGATCGAGTTGCGTAGAAAAATAAAAATATCTTGATTTTCATCCATAAATGTCTGTTTTACCCCAACCGCCCCTATAGAATTCCTTACTTGTGAAATTTGGAACAGTACAGTACATATCACAGCTGAATTTGTGATGATCTGCCAGACAATGATAGGGCCGTAGATTGTCTGTAAGCAGTCACAGCACTCTCTCAGCACCAGAGATTTTGTAACCCATTCGCGTATGAACTCAGCCTGATTATCCGTCGATTTCAAATTCATCATCTGATAACCCAGAACTCGAAGCTGTCCGGTTATGTGAAAAATATAATATCCAAATAGTGAATCGACACCGCATGTAACAATACCTAAGCACAATATATTATAGGTTTCGAATATATACGTTGCTATGTACACGACGCCTCCAGGATATATTTCCCATGGGTACAAGGCGGGTACCGGAAGTATGTATTTTATGGACTGTACGTTGTGTCGAATTTGAACAATTATGGAAATGATAGGAATGAGGAAATACATCAAACAGCCACTATATACAAGAATGGTTAGGATCCATGTTAAACGGCCGAATCCGGTTACTCTTTCGAGCACCAAGTATCGTAAATTATCATCGGCCAAAAACTTTGTATGGTGGTCAAGGAGAACTGTATGCACTTCAGTCGACTTTTTTTTATAGAATGTGAAAAGAAAAACCTGAAAATAATAGAGCAATTCCATGAAAATGTTTAGAATATCACCCCGGAATTTGATTGAGGGAGACGGGGGTAAAACGGGATTGTCGAGTGACGCATGAGATTATGCAATGAGGCAGGTTGGACCCTTGGAATATAGAGAGTATTGCTTGATTTCAGAAGTATGGAAAATGTGGGTGGCGTAGAAATATTTTTACAACGGCTCAGAGATTATAACAAATTATACCTTCATTTCACTTTATCCCACTGTGCATTTTACCTCGTACTTCCGTTTTACCCCACTCTTCTCGAATCGTGTAACCTATTTTATGGATTTTTTCTCTGAATTTTATTTGAAAAATGTAATACATTTAGGATAGACTCCTTACACACTGTTAAAAATTTTCGTCTGAATTTTCCGTGGCAAATCCAGGAAATTTTCATCGTGTTTGATTTCCACCGAAATTTCAGGAAATATTGTCATTCAAAAATCAGATATTCCATTAATGTTCGGTTCAAATGATCTGATAATCAATAAACTTCTTCATTTTTCAGTTAAATTGTTCCGTAAAAATTCAGAAAAATCAGGAAAATTCAGAGAAAAATTAAAAATTCATATAATTTTGTTTCTGGTCATTCATTTTTCATTAAAAATTCAATGTTTAAAAATTTCCAACAGTGCGCTGTTGACAAAAAATTGTCATTGTATGGACAATTGAGTAGTTATTTTTGAAGGAGAGACATACAATTCAATGAAGGAGCAAAATTTTATGCAATTTCACGTTTCCGAAAGAATTCAAGTGAATTAAAATAATTTCAAGTAGAAATGAGATGAATGAATTTTCCAAATTTCCACTGAACGATCAGAATGAAATCTATTCTTTAAATTTTCGATAGAATTTCACTCATTAAAAATTATTGTGGATAATTTCCTGTGGATATTTATGTCCATGTATGAAAAGATAGTTACATTACCTTCAGAGCTATCGACAGAAAGCTCGTTCCTAGAGAAAAACCTTTAACCATGAGGCTGATACTTGTAATATTGGCAATAGCGAAACGGAAAAGCATGATACTCAATACAGTAGTGGAAGTTATAGCGACAATGGGTATGGCACGATAGAAGATACTTGGATTAGGAACCGGCCATGTTCCAGTAAAAAGCATCCAATATTTAACATCGCTCGTGTACTTCTGGTATTCTCTGAATTTGATTTTCTCTTTAATTGTCCTCTCAGAAGAACCGATATCCATGCTGACGAATTATTTATATTCTATGAAGTGGAAAAGCGTCCACTCTGCGGTAAAAACTTGATGGCTGTGATATCGAACAAGAGCCTCCTTGGAAACTCATTTTAACTCATTTGTAAAAAACGACTTGTTGATTGTTCTTGATTGTTACAAAGTGGGTGAATAATGAAAGGTTGCCAATGAATGTTATTTCCTATATGATTGAATCGACTCGTTGAATGCCTTGCGCACTCGCATAGTAAAGACAGGGTCGCGTATTTCGTTGCGAAGGGGCTGGTATAGTTTCTCGTCTTCGTCTGTCATCTCAGAAACCTACGTGCAGTATCAAGTTGAAAAAAATATCTCGAATTATGAGTAACCACACGGTAGCCCAACAGAAGAATTTTTTATGGCAAGTGAATGGGTGGAGCGACACAATGTGGGTAAGGATAAGTGAAATGACTGTTGATATGGGTCTTTGCGTCGTCCTGTCTCGGTTTTTGCGGTGAAAGATGAAACTTGTGTGTCGACTTACTTTTGCACGAGTCTTCAGGCCTGTAAATTTAGAAAAATTCGAGCTACTGGCTGCGGGTTTCTTCTCATCATATTCGTTTCGCGGAGATCACCGAAAAATTTCTAGTTTTAAATGCTGCAGATACTTTAATTTGTCTCAACCGACGACAAAATTCGATCCGCTAGTCCTTCAAAAAGTTTTGACGTCCCATTTATGACGTCATTGAGGAGACATTTATGGCGGCTGTCACAATTCCCCTCCCCCTCCTCTAGGATCGTCACAATTTGTAAAAAAAAAATGACACTCATTTTTCATCTAAATAGATGCAACTTCAGTTTTTCTTTATCACTTTTTATTTGAATTCATTTCGTATCAGCCTAATGTGCATTTTGAACCGAAAAACACGGTAATTTTTCATTTCTAGAGATGAAAATATTTTTTTTATTTATGATCGTCACAAATTAGAAATTAGTTATGACCGGCATTATGCATCTATATAGAGATTTTGTCAACAATTTGTTTGCTAACTATTTGTGACCATCGTTTGTAGTTAGAAAATTTATGCGTCACATGACCGTCATTTTTTGGTGACGCGGTCTCAAAAATGACGGCATGGATGATGTCATGAACGTCATTTAGCATCTCTAATCTCTCTTAAACCCTACCGAATTCGTCGACATGAATTAAACGGTGGTATTGCGTGTTGGCTACTGCTTTCCTTCGTTTGAATAGAAGAAAATGGGGAACTGCGAGTCAAGAGACGAAATAGGAAAGCGAAAGATGAGACTGTGGTGTCAGATTGTTCTATGTAACGCGAAATAATAGACGAAGGCGCTCGACGAAGGTGTGAGTGACAAGAAGAGGTCCTCCACTAGAAGGGAACCCATCAACCTGATGGCTTTTACTTAGTGCCTCGGTGATCCCTGGGTTGCGTAATTCGCAGCAGGAAAGCATGTGTATGATCTCATACATTCATACTCGCATTATATACATGAGTGTGTGTATTACAAAGGGAATGTTTGGGTCACATGTACTGGGTGGAATGATACGTAAGAGTCGGAGGGGGTGAAGTACACAACGGATAATATTCGCGGTTTTCGATAGATTCAAATGAAAGATCGTGAAAGATTTTGTCGGTTACCTCAGAAATTTCTTGTAGTTTGGCCATTTAATGCAGCTGTTTATTGACTTCCATTAAATGCGGTCCCTCTTATCATCTCGACCTGCAACTAGTCCGGTGAATTTTCCTGGAGGAACCCCGTTTGTAAATTCGCTCCAGAAGGTGTCTGGTGTAATAAGAAAAATGATATTTTGGTGGCAGTGGCAGAAGTCCGGCTTTGAAAAATACTGTCGAGATGAGGGAAGGGAATCTCTGCTTTCCAGGACTTTCGATGAATACTGCATTAAAGAAGGCACCAACTTCAATTGAACTAGCACTTTACACAAAGATTTTAACATCGCGATTTAACGCAAAGTGTGAACTTCGCGATTTCTCGTGAAATTTAGACTTCAATTTCAACTTAACTAACGTTTTACACGAAGACGTTAAAATCGCGATTTAACGCAAAGTGTGCACTTCGCGATTTCTCGTGAAATTTAGACTTCAATTTCAACTTAACTAGCGTTTTACACGAAGACGTTAAAATTGCGACTTAACGCAAAGTGTGAACTTCGCGATTTCTCGCGAGGACAAGTCTAGACTTCAATTTCAACTTAACTAGCGCTTTACACAAAAATGTTAACATCGCGTTTTAACGCGACATCTCAGAAAGCCCTGTACACTATAAAGTTTATGAAAATATTTTCAACTATGAATAGTCAAGGGTAATCAAACGGAATATCATTTCCTGGAAAGTAAGGGTAAGGAAACGACTGTTGACGTGGGTCTTTGCTTCCTTCTGTCTCGGTTTTTGTGGTGAAAGATGAGACTTGAGTGTCGACTTACTATTGCATCAGTAAGCTAATTTCACGAAATTCAAGCCACTAGCGATCCATTTCTCCTTATCATATTCAAGTTTAAAAAACTCGATCTACTTTTTCTCAACAAGTTTGTAGTAGTTTCCTTCACGCTATCTATACCTTCCTACATCTCTCTCAAATCCCACCAAATTGCTCAACATGCATTCAATTGTGGTATTGCGAGTTGGAGAGAGCTTTCTTTCAACTTTCGTGTATAGAAAATATGGAGACGAAATAGGAAAGCGTAAGACGAGACTGCGGTGTCAGACTGTCCTATGCGTCGTGAAATAATAGAGGAAGGCGCTCGGCGAAGGTGTGAGTGACAAGAGATCCTACACTGAAATGAAACCCATCAACCTGATGGTTTTTACTTAGTGCCTCGTTGATGCTTGCATTGCGTCATTTACAGAATGGGAGTGTGTACAATCTTATACATTCATACAGACATTTCGCGCGTCGATGTGTCATATGGACTGGATGAAATGACACTAAGAACAGATTGGTTGAGTGCGATAAAGACATTGGATAATGGTTGTGTTTTCGCATGTGTAGGAATGGAAGGAAATTATCTGAAATCTATTGGAAAATACACTGTTAGAAATTTTTTGAAATTTCATGGAAGATATAATAAAACTTATGAGGGTGAAATTGAATCGGGTTCAATTTTCAGTGGGAGTGAGATGGAAACTTCACAACTTGATTGAATTTTCAGTGGAACGTGAAACAAAATGACATGAATTCAGTGGAATATTTAGAAACAAAATGACATGAATTTTCAATTTTTCCCTGAATTTCCCTGATTTTTGTGAATTTTCAATCGATTATTTTATTAGCTTTTAGTTCCTTTGAACAGGAAATCAATAGATATTTGATTTTTGAATGACAAGATTTCCTAAAATTTTTAACAGTGTATGATTATGAAGACATTTCTTTTGTATCTAGAAGAAAAGCTCCATATTTGTCCCAGGAATTTTCCAATAAACTACAGTTCGTCAAGATAATTGAATGTTCATAATCATGGAAAACTAGAATAACATTTTTATTATGAAACAAACAACAATGCGGAAATTCACTTGAGGTCAATCACAAATTGGGGATTATGATGCTTTCTCCTCAAACGTCTGCAGCAAGAAGAAGTACGATACGGCTGTGTTCAATGTCTGTAGCAAAAAAGTACATGGGTTAGACAGACGGCTCATCTGCTCAGCGAAAATGTTATTGTATACCATTAGGAACATATCGAGGGAAATATAGACGCAACCCGCAGCTACGATTACGAGAGGCTTTTGCGTCAGAATTATTAAAACTGAGGTCCTCAAACGTTGACATCCATTACTCACCCAGTCACAAAAGTACACGGATTTTCCCAACGCTTCACTCTGATTCCAACACATCCAATTACAGATGATAATTGTAATTTCCAGAAAGGAAGTTATGGTTAACTTACCTCAGCAGTCAGACTCGATCCAGCCCAACTATACAGATAAGTCTGCATTATTTTTGTTCCACTGTAACCGAAAATGAGCAAATATCTTCCTATAGAAATGCCTGACACCTGGAAAATAGTGGAGGGAGATTGTGATCCGTTTATTTATTAGTGAAAGAGCTGTTAACTGAATTTTTAAAGAATATCTCAGAATTCCAGAGATCATAGAATTTTTCAGCGAATAATTTTTGAAAAAAAAAATTACAGATACACAAGGGGAAGTTATTCTCGTGTTCTGAGGTCTGCAGTCTGTTATTCTATGTTTTTTTAATCATTTTCAGTAATCAACTGATAGTTGAGAATGGATCAAACCCTTTGGCCACAGAAAAAAATTCTATAAAAAAGGTGTCAAAATTTTTTTTACTTAAGTCTGAGATATTCTTGGAAAACTCGTCACTACTTCATAACAGAATTGTAACTCAAATTCTAAATAACATACATGCGTAACTTGGAATAAGACGGTACAAATTACAGTTGAATTTGTTACAACTTGCCACAAAATGATGGGTCCATAAATTGTTTGTAACATTTGACAGCACTTCTTCAACACTAAGAATTTCGTGACCCATTGGCGTACAATCGCGTTATGATCGTCTGTTGCTTTAAAATTGATCATTTGTTCGCTGAGAACTCTGAGCTGACCGATGACAAAAAAAATGTAGAACTCAAATAGTCCGTCGATTCCAAGAGTCACGACACCTATAGCTATGACATTATACGATTCGTATATAAACGTCAATATATAAAGTAATCCTATATCGTGTGTGTTCCACGGGTAGACAGCCGGCGTTGGAAGTGTGTATTTCAAGGGACGAATGTTCCTACGAATTTGAGCTACAAAGAGTAACATTGGGCCGATGATACAAAAGACACAGCCAAACAGGACACAAATTGATAAGATCTTTGTTAGACGTCGGAAGCCAGTTAATTTTTCCAAAACAAAATATCTTGAGTTCTCGTCGGCTAGGGACTCTTTATGAAAACCGTCCAGTATTGTATGTATCTCCAGCAATCTTAATCTGTGGAATTTGAAAAGAGCCACCTGAAAGGAATGTACAAATGAAACGTAGATATCCCTTCCCTTTGAGTCGGGAAGTTAATAATTCAAAATTATTACTCAAGACGCTATTTCCGTTACAGACAACTCATCCCGGACAATTCATCCCGAACAAATTCATGCCGCGACAAATGAAAATAATGAAGAAAATGGAACGAAACTGTCTCGAAACTCACCTGCCCCCGTCCCAAACAAATAATTTAAAATTACTACACTGATAGAAAGGATTAGTTATTGTCAACAAATGGATTTGATTGGAGACTAGGGTCTATTCGGTCTCATCAAATGCTCATTTTAATAGTTAACAAATGGAGATTTGAGGAATCTTGTTTGACTCGACATTCACCTTTCAAGTAAACCTTTCGTTAACTATTAACGAATATTTATTTGGTCGCATTCAACTCTACCATTCGTTAATAGTTAACGAATCTCATTTGGAATAAATGAATCATTCTATCAGTGTATTAAAGACCCTATTACCGTTATAACCTTTCTCAGGTTCTATTAGGTGAATTCATGCATTTTTTTACTCCAAATAAAAATAATGAAGAAAATTGAACGAAACTGTCGTGAGATGAACTGGTTTGGGAATGAAATTGTTTGGTATTATAATTTTCGGACCCGGCCCCTTTCGCCCCTCCCCCCAACCCGCCATAAATATCACTGTACCTTCATAGCTACCGATAGAAAACTCGTTCCAAGACTAAATCCTCCCACCATAACGCCAATATTTGTGATGTTGGCAAAGACAAATCGAAACTGCTGAATACATATCAAACTAGTGGAAGTGAAAACCAAAAAAGGTAGGGCGCGATAAAAGAAATTAGCATCCTTGATTGGCCATGAACCACTGAAATATGCCCAATATTTAATATTGCGCCTAAACCGATAGTACTCCTGTAGTTCGATTTTCGTTTTTTCTGCCCTCTCCGAAGCACTGATGTCCATATGTACTAATTATTTGTATTCGCTGAAGTGAAAAAGTGCATACCTTATAGTGGAACCTTCATAAGTTTATCAGCGGAGATGGATGGGACTAGTAACTCATGGTATATTCATAGCAGTTTGTAAATTGATTGTGATTACTCGTTAGGAAACGATTTTCTAATGACTGACTACTATACACTATGTTATCTCATCGACTCGTTAAGTGATATTATCGAGCTAAAGACAGGTTCGCTGATTTCTCAGCGGTTCCACCGGTTTAGTTGCTAGTAGCACTGTCCGCGAGACGAGACCAGACGAAATAGTGAAAAGTCTCGTTTGGGTTTCGTCGGTCTCGTTTGATTGAGATAGAATGAGAAAAAAATCACTGTCAAAAGTGATTGATCACGACAGTCAAGGGCCATAAGAATTATACATCGTGAGAATTGGGACTCGGAAGAGTCAAATGTCACAAAAAACCTGCGAGGAGTTCGATTTGTACAGTATTGAATAGGTGGTAGGGATAAAGTGGCAAAACAGAGTCTTCAATCATTAGTATCCCTTGACCAAGGGGTACGATTTTAATCAATCAACCTTCATTTTAAAGCTTCTAGAGAAATCGAAAAATAATAATAATCGAAAATTTTTATTTTGGGGGAAGATTGATGAAATAATATAAAAATTGCAATTTTGGAAAATTACGAGCATTTTCTATAAATAATTTATTAACAATAAATTTTCTATTATAAAAATTATTTGTTCGAAATCGTAACAAATTTATTTATATTCAGTATTTTACCAAAAAACAATTTCATGTCTAAAAACGAGGCTTATGAAAGTTTGGATAATCTCAATTGTTTATTAATCAAAAATGAATATTAAACAGAAAAATAATTCTGTGCAAATTGTAATTTGAGTGACGTCAAATTAATAGACAAATTTAATGATTGACAATGGTTGAATCTGTATTGTGTTCTGTACCAAACCGTAAAAGATACTCGGATATCCTTAAGGCATGGTCCATGAAGTTCGATAGATTTGTGCCTTATTAGTTGGTCCATTTTCCAATCGGAAATCGATAGAAATGAGAGGGGGAAGTCCTGCATAGAGAATACTTCGTATGCCATTACACCGCTACATACAAAGGAAAATAATGGCTAGTGCGCTTCTTGTTGCCCACCCTTCTTCATCTTTTACCGCTGAGAATCGCTTATCGAAACAACCGAGTAGTCATCGTTTTCCGGGAAAAGAAGGGAGTGAAGTTCTTTCTGGGGAAGAAAAGTATAGAGTAATCAAAAAGCAATCATGTCAATTATGGCAGAATTTTTTTTCCCTTCTCGGAGAGCAGTCGTTGATTGACTTCCGTGAGATACACTTCGTCTCAGTATCGCTCACTGCCATACAGTCTTGACTTACTGGGAGTTTGTTACATAGGATCTCACAGGTTACATATTTTTTATTTTATCATATTCCATTATTTGAGTCTAATGTTTTCACGAAACACTTGGAATCAATAATCATTCTTCCCATTCGCCACACAGATGATGTAGATGACCCTTTGTCCAACGGTTACACGCAGTAGCAGACTCATGAATAATGAAATACAGGATTATTGTTCATTATCGAAAGCTTGCAATAAGAAAAAGTAGGATAATGTTGTATTCAGAATCTGAAAAACGTATAGCAATTCATTACACTTAATTCGATTCTCAATTAATTCGTGTTCATGAACATACTGCTGTGACCAGATTAACAGAGATGAAGACGTAGCTGCAGGCCTTCAAACGAATGGGTCTCTGCATGAGAATAATTCGAACGTGATATCCAGCGGATTTCTTTCCAAGATTTTCCCATCCTGTCCCATAAACCTCATTCCGAAAATTGTCACACTGTAATGAAGAGAATAATTCGTATAAATTTATACTCTCATTAGGTAGATCCGTTCACCTCTGTTGTGATAAGAGTTCCTGCCCATCCGTATATCAAAGTCTGTAGCAATTTCACGCTGATATATACAAAAAAAAATATCTGTTTCACGGATATTGTCTTCATCTGTAAAACATCGTAAGTTAGCACAAGTGGAAAAAGCAACATCGTTCTGCGATTGAAAAAATGCTTGAGAATGAGTTTTGCTCATGCTCAGACTATTTTGAGCGTGTTTGAGCTAGCTTGAGCTCAAAACTCTTGGAAGTTATGATTAACGTGAAGTCTACATGATGAGTTTGGGATGGAGTATCCAAAATAAAGTAACCAAATTTCCTTCCAGAAACATAAAACTTATCGCAAAGATATAAGCAAGGAAGATAAGAAATCATGAATCAATGGAAATATTCATAAGACTGATTGATCACCTGACTGATTTGGAATATTAAACAGCACAGAATGATGGCAGTCGTCGCCATCATTGACAGAACAATGGGCCCATGTATGGCTTGCAACATTTTACAACAGCGTATCAATCTCTGATGTATATTGATGAGTTTTTGCAAATGTTTCTCATAACCAGTCTTGAACGTAAAATGTCTCATCTCATAAGTCAAGGCTCTTAGGTGGCCGATGATTTGAGAAGAATATAAAGCAAAAAGATTGTCGATACTAGCCGTAATAGAGAATAAACAGAAGCACCCATAACTCTCCATCACATAGTGAAGTACATAGAGTGCACTTCCACCTGGGATATGATACGGGTACACAGCAGGATAGGGCAAAAGATAATGAATTGGTGTTACACCATGACTGTATTGATTGGCCATTATTATGAGGGGTGTGATGAAGTACATTCCAACGACAGTGAAAGCCGAACACATCAGAAGCACGGAGAGTACTTTAAAAAACTTGAAAGAAGATAATGTTCGAGACAGTAACTGTTCATCTTCCTGTTGCCTTCTTAAGAGTTCATTTATTGTACCATTCAGCTCTGTGAGCTCTTCACGATGTACTAGATAACAAATCATCTTGAATTTTTACGTTTTTAAACGTCTCAAATCTGAGCTTCATAGACTGAAAAGTAAGACAATACCTTCACAATGCCATTGAGGTAGCTCAGAGATATGCTCGTGCCTTTCATCACACGATTCAAGTTATGAATATTGACACAGGCAAAATTCATAGTGGTACAAAAAATCATGAAGGGTGCGAAACCGATGAAATATGGAAGCAATCGGTAAAACATGCTCGGTTTCTCTGAAGGCCATATTCCACATATTATTGCGAGACGTTTCACACTTTCTGCATATGATGTGTAACTTTTTAGGAGATCTTTACCCATAGTTTCGACTGTGAGCCATCAACTTGTGAGGTTCAGATTCTGGGAGTCATCTATATCCTTCACTGAATCAGATTATGTTGAATTAGTGATGAAGATAATTTTCTCTCATCTATCGACGATTACACTGGATGCAGTCAATTTTCAAAAATGGTTTATGATGATTGTCGAGAGTAATTGGGAAATTACCCATACGTGAAGTTAATTATCTTATAGTCGTCAGCTGTAATTCATAGTTTGGACAGTTCACAGTTACACTCACACGGGAATACTGCAATATTGTTACTGACCTCTAGTGTTGCACAGTAAAGAAGCTTGCAAATTTTGGACTATTTTTGCAACAACAGCAACAGCAGTAGTATTACTGGAGTGACATGAAATATATAGTTTTTCGAATTATCCTCCACTACTTCCCTTGATCAATAAATTTTAATAACAAAAAATACGAGGACGCCGAGTATCGTGACTTACAACTAGTTTGTTACATGGGATCCCCCAAGTTACATACTGTTCATTTTGCCCGGTGGCTTGGCGCAGTGGGTAAGTTCGTTGCCTCACGTGCGAAAGGTTCCGAGTTCAAAACCCGGCCGAGTAGAATGGTGAGATCTAACCATTTAAAGTCTTGATCATCATCGCAGCATACCCTCACCGGGTCAAAGCGATGTAAAATAACGATAAAAAAAATACTTTTCATTTCATTACATTTTATTTTTTGAAGCTAATGTTTTCATGAAGCAATTAAAATCAATAAACATTTTTAATCATAAGAATCATTGTCATTCGCCACACAGATGATGGCCTTTTGTCCAACAGTTTCACGCAGTAGGGCAGCCATGAATAATGAAATACAAGATTATTGTTCATCATCCAAAGTTTGTAATAAGAAAAAGTAAGATAATGTTGTATTCAGAATCTGAAAAACGTATACTAATTCATTACACTTGATTCGATTCTCAATTAATTCATGTTCATGAACCTACTCCTGTGAGCACATTAACTGAAATGAAGCTATAGCTGCACGCCTTCATTTGAATGGGTCTCTGCATGAGAATAATTTGAACGTGATACGCAGCAGTTTTAGTTCCAAGTTTTTCCCATCCTGTCCCATAAACTTCATCCCGAAAATTTTCACACTGTAATGAAGAAAATAATTCGTATTAATTTGTACTCTCATTAGGTAGATCAATTCACCTCTGTTGTGATAAGAGCTCCTGCAAATGCGTATATCGTAGTTTGTAGCAGTTTGACGCACATAAATCCAATGAAAAATACCATCTGTTTCACAGATATAGTCTTCATCTGTAAAACATGGCATGTTAGCACAATTAGAAAAAGTAAGATATTTCTGTGAAAAGAAATGTTTGAGAAAGGGTTTTGCTCGCGCTCGAGCTGATTTGAGCTTGTTCGAGATAGCTTGAGCTCAAAACTTTTAGAAGCTATAGTTAATGTGTGAAATGCATGATGGTTTGGAATAGAGTTTAAGTTTGCACCCAATCCCTCCCCGAAAAATAAAACTTACTGCAAATACATAAGCAAGGAAAATGATGATGAATAATGAATCAATGGAAATATTCGTAAGACTGATTGATCACCTGACTGATTTGAAATATTATACAGCACAGAATGATAGATGTCGTCAGCATCATTGATAGAACGATGGGGCCATGTATTACTTGCACCATTTCACAGCAGCGTATCAATTTCTAATGTATTGTTACAAGTTTTTTGAACTGTTTCTCATAACCAACCTTGAACGTAAAATGTCTCATCTCATAAGTCAAGGCTCTTAGGTGGCCGCTGATTTGAGAAGAATATAAAGCAAAAAGATTGTCGATGCTAGACGAATTGGAGAAAAAAACGAACAATTCATAACTCTGCATCACATAGTGAAGTAGATAGAGTGCACTTCCACCTCGGATATGGTATGGAAACACAGCAGGATAGGGCAAGAGGTAACGAATTGGTCTTACACCCTGAATATATTGATTGGCCATTATTACGAGGGGTGTGATAAAATAAATTCCAAGGACAATGACAGCCGCACACATCAGAAGCACGGAGAGTGCGTTGAAAAACGTGAAAGGAGATAATATTCGAGATAGTAACTGTTCATCTCCCTGTTGCTTTCTGAAGAGTTCATTCATCGTATCAAGCAGTTCTATGACCTCTTCACGATATATTATGTAACAAATCACCTTGAATATTGACGCTGTTAAACATCTGAAATCTGAGTTTCATAAAATGAAAAGCAACGCAATACCTTGGTAATGCCATTGAGGTAGCCCAGAGATATGCTCAGGCCTTTTATCACAAGAGTTAAGTTATCAATATTGACATATACAAAATTCGTTGCGGCCCAACAAATTATGAAGAGTATGAAACCATTAAAATACGGAAGCAATCGGTAAAATATGCTCGGTTTCTCTGAAGGCCACATTCCACATATTATTGAGAGACGTTTCACACTTTCCGAGTATGATGTGTAACGATTCAGAAGATCTTTCCCCATACTTTCAACTGTGAGACATCAACTTGTGATATTCACTTTCTAGAAGTCATCTATATCCTTCAGTGAATCAGATTATGTTGAATTAATGATGAAGATAAGTTGCTCTTGACACTGGATGCAGTCAATTTTCAGAAATGGTTTATAAGGATTATTGAGAATAATTTGGAAATTAGCCGTACGTGAAGTTAATTGTTCTTATAGTCGTCAGGTGCACTGATAGAACGGTTTAACGAATCGCGGTAATAGTTAAGAAGCCTCGTTTGGTGCAACTGAATCGTTCCACCTTTTCTATCAGTGTGTATTCTATAGTTTGGAGTTGACAGTTGGACTCGCATGGGAATTCTGCAATATTGTTACTGGACTTTCGTGTTGCACAGTGAAGAAGCTTGCAAATTTCGGACTATTTTTGGAACAACAAAAAGTTGAAGCCCTCTCTTCGCTTCTTCTGGGTGTAGGCAATAGAAAACAACATTTTACATTTTCATACATTAATTCAATTTTGATTCAAATATACTGTATTATGGGAATGACATGAAATATTCAGTTTTTCCGGTTATCCTCCACTACTTTCCTTGGTCAAGAGATTCTAATAAGAAAAAATACGAGAACGAAGCCGTAATGATCTAGAAAGGAGAACAAATCAAGATTACCTACATTGAAAAAGAATAGATAATGAAGATATTCTTGTTTTTCTGAGGATATCAATCGAAAGATACATTACCGATGAAGCCAGGGGAATGGATATGACGAAGAATCCATAAACATTTATCGCGATGGGCGATCCTTCTGCTGCAGCACATGTGCAACGTGGGTCATGAATTTTCTGTTGTAGACATCCGGCCACTTGCAGGAATAAATCGCATTGCTCAGGTTCTCACTCTGAAATCAGGGCGTGTAATGTTGTATTAAATGTATTTGGTGTTGAGAATGAATGGAGAGGGCTGCGTACCTCTGAAATCAACACCAAGCCATACCACCCACAAGTCAATATCTGCAAGTATTTCAATAATATCCAACCGACATATATGAGCAGCATTCTCGTGTTGAAATCTGCAATCTATCTATCGGCTTTGAAAATGCGGATTATGATTCAAATGAGTTACACGACTTATCAACGGGAAGACATTTCCACTACATTTTGACTTTCTCGCTCATCTCTAAATGAATTAGATTCATTTACGTATTATTTACAAAAATAATAGCATCACTCGTGAATATTTCAAAGTAGGTACATGGAAAAGGCAATACCAATATAGTGGGAAGTACGTTAGCTACAATTTGATAGAGAATGAAAAGAAGTGGAACAATAACGTAATTGAACACCAGCATTTTGTAGCATATGAACAGAAATTTCATTGATACTGTGAATATCTTGACAGTCGTTTTATTCAGGGTTACAGTCGTTGTATCGACGCAATAGAATCGCAAGTCACTGTCTAATCGTTCATAGATTTCTAGAAATGTATGTTTGTAAATCACCGTTGCCATCAGCTTGAAATGACAATGTTTAGTGGCTCCCTGAACATTTTAGTCTTTTCATAGTGTTAATAATCTTATTGTAGTACCTTGAAAGGAATGGTGGTGAGAGCAACTGCGGGAAATAGACATTCGGTCATAGAACTCATATCCGATGAATTGAAAGCTTTCTGAAAGATCGTGCAACTAATTAGTACCGCACCAATCGTCGCGTAACACGGTAAAAACATTTTGACAAAACGTTGAAATCTGGTTGTACACCATATCGGGCAGTACTGCAGCAATATTCTGACGATTTCGTCACGAGTATTATATTGCTCCAAAACAAAATCACACATTGTGAGGGGTCTTTACATACTGCTGTCGGCTTCGTCGGAGAGAGGGCTTTCAAAGTCATTGTTGAATAATGTGGGGAGACATGAACTCGTTAATAGTAATACTCTTTGAAGTTATCGAATTTTTTGCATGCTCTAACGACTGGAGGTAGAAGAGAAAATCATCGCATCATGGAATATTACAAAGAAATCGATGCCCACTCATCGCAATTATTATAAATCACGAACAATTGTTACTTTTGTAACAGTCGTTTGTGGTCTTTTCTGATGACTTGGCTGATAAATATCAGTTGAATATCAGAAACTGAGTGCGCTAGATATTCTGCAATATTTTAATTTGGAAAATTATTATTTGGGTGTGTAGAATGTTATGAAATGATGATCAATTTCAAGGATGAAGAGCCTATCGTTAAAAACATAAAGTTTAGTGAAGTTGTTTTATATCGACGTTTGTTTCAGTTGTATGGAAAATATATATTATTAAGGAATCATAATTTCTATGCCACCTGGGCCCTCGAAATTTACATAATAAAGACACACTGCCATATTAAGCTAATTTTAAAGTCACAATCCCAAGTTCTGTCATGTCGAAATACATTGAAACTGCCTGTCTAAAAAAATTCCATTATCTGAAGCATATTTTCTTGAGAGAACCACTGTGCCCATTGAGTCAGTGTGACCAGTGGACACAGTGGAATCCCTGCATTATCGGCCGGTTGCACGACTGAGGTTTTCCATGGTTTCCCTGGCAGTCCAATCCCGAATGGGGTGCAGTTGGGGATAAAGTAAGTCGGCCCATGGTAACGCAGATAGGGAAGGGAACAAAATGTAAAAACCCGAGAGGGTATACATATGGAACCAAAAATAAAAAATAATTAATGAATGAATCTCGTAAATTTCAATTTCTTAAATTTTTCTGAATAACCAGCCTATTTTCCTAATCCTTCGTCATTATCGTCTTTTACGAACGTCACAAATCAGCATTTTTCGCACCTTTTCTCCTAGCAACGATTGGAATTACTGTCTGAACAATTGCGAGTGGAGTCTGGGTTGGAGTGCAGGATGTGCATACTTCTCGTATTGCCATCCGAGGTACCGAATACAATGAAACTCCAAGTGACATTTCCAAGTGTAATCTCGGCATTCAAAGTGGGATCATACTGAACAATGCACCCAGAGTATTTTGACGTTTCAAATCGGAAAAAAATCGAGATTCCATTCAAACTGTTCACGCTGACAATTCGCAGTTTTTATTGGCACGATTTTAGCCTCAACACACACCAGTTTTAATTATACTTTTTTTCTGCTCTTCAGATTCGAAATTGGAAAGGTGGCTGCAGGATATTGCCGTCGCTTCAGGGATTTAGAAAATGGTATTCAATATTGCATTCGTGAATGTAAAGATGTGTGTTTGAATGATTGAATGCATTCTCTGTGTGTGTGAAAGCAGCAATGGCTAAATTGAAAAATTATTCATGAAATTGCAACGAAGAAATTGTTATTTTTAATGACGATCCAGATGAAAGACACAATTAAAGATTTATTTTTGGTGCTACATGGTCATTAAAATTATGAAATTTCAGGCGATTATTCTTCCGAATTGTCAAACTTTTCAAAATTCAATGTAATTCAATACTCGGTCAAGTTTTTAAAATTTTGAGAATCAATCAGAAATTTAAAGAAATAACTGTAGCTGTGTATCTCATCCGAGAATTGTTCTTATAGGTCAGTCGGTGGAATATCGATCGCCGCACAGGAGGTGCTGAGTGGGGATGTACGCTCAGAGGAGTCACAATTGTGAGTAGAGAAAAACTAAACATCTCATTGATTACCAATGTCGATCATCCCTGTCACATGAGACAGTTTAGAAATTTTTTGAAATCTCATGGAAAATATGATAGTAATTCTCATAAAAGTGCCATGGAATCAGATTGAGGGGAAAAACGGTTGACAACTTGATTGAACTTTCAGTGGAACATGAATATTCAGAACCAAAATGACACGAATTTTCAATTTTTCCCTGAATTTTCCTGATTTTTCTGAATTTTCATAGAATAATTGAACTGAAAAATAAAGCATTTTATTGATTTTTAGATCATTTGAACAAAAAATCAATGGAATATTTGATTTTTCAATGACAAGATTGCCTGAAATTTAAGTGGGACTTGAAACTTTTAACAGCGTAAGATGATGAATGATGGATAATTTAAAAAAATCCAAAATATTGATAAAAGACTGGTCCTCTCATTCTAATTTCCAAACGGCTCTTGATGGGAGTGCAGGAGGCATGCGCTCAAAAAAAATTTGGACTCTGATAAATTTCCAAAAAAGAAATCAAAATCAACCGCCTATAGACCGTCTATAGCCTCCGCGGGAGAAGAACAGACGAAAAGGTTGAGGACAGTTGGATCGATGCTCGGTGAGTTATCGTATAACTCCATAACAAGGGCTCGTTATATCTCCCACCACCCCCCGGAGACAGTTGTCTCCAGCACTTATTGAAGCCGTCCCGCGTTTTTCAAAACCGTTTATCAATCGGTGACGCTATACGAAGATGGAAAATCGCTGTCTGGCGCCGGCAAAAATGTTCAACGTCTCGACAGATAATCGAGGACAATTTTCTGAAAAAAATTGATTTCCACAGGCGGTGGGCAGTCGCGTGTGAGCTTTCATCGAGGCACCTTCGTCCTGAGGACTCCGTCTTCAGAGAGCTGTCATCTTGGGGGAGTTGGAGATTTTTCGACGGCCGTCAACCATCAGCATATCAGGATTGAGACGCAACATGATGGCTCGATCCATTTCTCGTCAAGTTTGTGACGATCTTTCGGGATATTTTTATATTGAATTTCTAATATTTCATTTGTTTCTAGGAAGGGTTAATTGACTGAAGAGGTGGTGTGAGAACTATTCAAGGTCTAATCGGGGAGTGGGAAATGTGAAATGAGATCTGAGGAAGTGCTTGAATTTAATCGTCAATGGCGTTAAATAACAGGAAAAGTCGCATGAAAAATAATTCAAATTTAAAGCAGAAGAGCCGAATATGATAGCAATCAAGCAACCATTAATCAGTCATCTTTAGGAAGACAACATGCAATTCGATGAACTCGAGCTCCACATTTCGCAGGTAAGTCTTTCTTCATCTCATTCTTCACAAAAACATTTAATTATTCTTTCATATTGACATTATGTTCCTAACAGCTCATTTTTTTCTGTTTGCAAATTAGAATACTACGTATACATACATATATATTTTTTTATTTTAAGCACTCACTGCATATTCTGCAAAAAATTCACTTCTGGGTTAAGTGTTTAACAATAAGCAGAGTTCAAACTCTTAGATCAGAGGAATCTAAGAATTGGTCTGTGATAAGTATTGAAACTTTACCAAGTGTAACGAAAAAAAAAAAGGATCACCCTTCACTATTTTTCGAATTTTCAAACAATTTTTTTGTAATACCTGCCTCAAAAGTTCACTTTTCGAAACCGTTTAGTGCGTGTAAAGTGGTTATTTTACGCACAATGTGCGTAAAACTCAGAGGTCGTGCGTAAAGTGAATTTCAAGTGCGTAAAGCTTCGCACTCGACTGAACTCGGCAGGTATTACAAAAAATAGGATGTGTTACGCGTGCATGCAAATAAGTGGTTCTTTACGCACTTGTAACACAATATACTATTTTGAAACAAATTTTCATTAAAATAATTTGGAATAACTCTAAATATTAATTATTGTCAATAAATTTCGTTCAAGATCATATGTAGCATAATCATCCCATAATTCAACATAATTGTAATATTTTGAGATAGACTCGGCCTGGAAGAATGCGCTCCTAAAAAGATGAATTCTTCTCCCAAGAAAATGATTCCTTGACAAGTGCAAATCGAATTTAGGTCAAAATCAGAAAATGGCAATCGATCCTACAGCCAATCGATATGAGAATGCTTCAAGCGTCGGTGACATGAGCCGATGCCCGACGAATTATCTTATACCCAGATATCAAAAGCCTGCTACAATTTGCAATTTCACCCTTCGCTTCAACCCTTCACGGGTAATCGTTTACCGAAGCAACTCCACAATCTTGAGCCGAAGAAAACGATTTGAAATCGCAAACTCCTGTCGAGGAAAATTTCCCCACTGTCATTACCGTAATGGTGGGTAATTTTCGAAAGAAAATTTTTCCCCTCGAGTCGGAGTGCAGTCGTTCGCCGACTTCCATCGAGTTCACTTCGTCCACAAGTGTCTCATTGCGGACGAGCGTCACTCCAGGGTACTTCTGATTCTTCAATAGTTCTATTCCACCCGAAACCCCAGCATATCTCGGCTGCTGTATCAAGTGAATAAAATAGAAGAGTTTTAAAAAAATACACCGCCAACTGATTAATTCCATTTTTTCACTAAATAAGATTCCCTGGCGTTCCGCTAATGCCATCATAATTCACCAGTGACGTGACAATTGTTTTCTCTATTTCCAGGCCATCCATTCTCCCTCCAAATAATTTCACCTGACAACGAAAAATGTTTTGAATAATCTGCCGAGATCATGGAATGTGAATACCAGCTGCTGTGGAAATTATGAAACGTGCAGACGAACATCAAAAGGAGGATTAATTGTCGCTCTCGTCAGACTGAGAATTTCATTTGGAGAAATCCCCCCACCCCCTCCCCTCTCACCAAAACTTGAATCAGTGATGAAAATACAGAGCAGGTAAATATGAAAGCATATTCTCTAATTTATCGTGATATTTGTCTGGCGTATACACACGGGCTGGCATATTCAGCGCCCCTACATCTTGTGTTTACCATTTAATCCAGTAGATATCTACATGTATTTTATGTATACTTAACATCCTTCGCTTTGCCATCTCAAAATTATGTTTCTTTGCATATGAGGATTTTAATTAAATTACCGAAAGTTTATTCGAAAATGCGAATGGCGCATGCCTCTCAACTATTTTCATTAGAATAAAGTCTACTGTACTCTTGTGTCGAGGAATCACTGCAGAATTTTCAGTGTCAGCCGACAAATAGTCAGGAGGAAACAATCATCTCAACTTGTTGGATGAAGCTGTTGTTGGGTTTGTCAAAACACAAACATCTGGATGTTTGTGTTTTGATGGACAGTTGGAGTCCGTCGTTTGTGCCCTCTAGGCACCTTCACCTTTACATTGCAACTGAAATTAGATCGTCTGGTGCTGAAGGGCTATGAACAGTACAACCTTTGCAGACATTTTCATGTAATTTTCATGATGGTATTAGTTGGAATATTCTCATCCTTTATCCGAGTTTTGCTCTCATCATTTTGCTGCAACTGAAACTGACACAGCTGTCACACAGTTTCAACAGCATCGTTAATTATTGTAGTTGTAGGAGACTGATTTTATGGGAGTAAACATTTAGATGGCATATACAGAAACTTTATGATTCGACAGTTGGTTTCGGTCAATACCAACAGATTGGCGAATGTTTGAGGCGCATGAAATGAATTTATACCATGTGTAAGCAATTTTGAATATCTCCAAAAGATATTGATGAATGGATGATAATACTAAAAGTATCAACGGGGATGGACTAGTCCAGTGAATCGAAACTGAATCTGAAATTGACGAATAGTTTCTATGAAACTGCCCTGTACGAGCCCCAGAAGGTCCTAGATGACCTTTATATCACCTCCATTAGACCTTCATCTGACCCTAAATGACCACACATGACCTACATTGTACGCATTTGATATCTGACAATTGTCTCTTATGAAACTACCCTATCTGAAGCCCGGAAGACCCTATATAACCTTTACACAATCCCCTTTAGGCCTTGATCTGATCCTAGGTGTCCTCCACATAACCTTCAGCGTAGCCATGGAATACCTCACATTTATTGCATATAAAACTACCCCATAGAACCCCTAGATGACCCCATCTGGCCTGTTTATGACCCCCTTTGGGCCTTCATGTGGCCCGAGGGGACCTCCACGCGACGTTCATCACACCCATTTCATACCTGACAATTAGCGCACATAAAACTGCCCTATATGACCCTCACAAGGTCCCATATGACCTCCATGAGACCTTCATCCGACCCTAAATGACCTTCTCATGACCTACATCGTACCCATTTGATACCTGACAATTGTCTATGGAACTACCTTATCTGAATCCCAGAAGGCCCTGTATAACCTTTATACGATCCCCTTTAGGCCTTGATCTGATCCTAGCTGTCCTCCACGTGACCTTCACCGAAGCCATGGAATATCTCACATTTATTACACATAAAACTTCCTTATAGGACCTCCAGATGACCCATCAGACCTTTTTATGACCCCCTGTGGGCCTTCATCTGGCCCTAGGGGACCGCCACGCAACCTTCATCATACCCATGTCATACCTGACAATTATTTCATACGAAACTACTCTATATGACCCCTATCTGAACCTGCCTGACCTTTATATGACCCCCTTTATACCTTCAGCTGGCCCTAGGTGACCTCCACGTGACCTTCATCATACTTATTTCATACCTGACAATTATTTCATCTGAAATCACCCTATATGACCCCCAGGAGACCCCATATAACCTTCGCAAGACCCCGATTGGGCTTTCATCTGACCGTAGATAACCTTAATATGACCTCCATGTGACCCCATATGACCTGCGTATGACCTTCATCACACTCTAGATGCGATAACTAGGTAACCAAATGAATTATGCTCAATTGAAATATCGGAACGAATAGTTACAAGAGCCAAAATTTCCGTAAAAGTTTTTTTTAAATAAGTTAAAACACATGAGACAGTATTTCCCACTTTCTGATTCCCTCACTGACTATTAAAATACCAATCCCATGGACAAACCCATCTCCAATTTTCCCTCCCAGTTCAAATTCATTTTTAATGAACTCATAAGCAACACATTGTCACGAGTGCGTGCAATCATAAAGCAGCTGTTTCTCCACATTTTCCACCCCTTCCCATCTGCAACCCAGTTTCATAAACTGTTGGTTGTCGAGACAATAAATCAGATTACGCGAAACATTTTGCGCCATTCGCAAAGCACCTCAACCCTCTCCTGTACGTAAAATATCCGCACTACTGCGGTTACCAAAGCGCATTATTTAAATGGTTGGAAAAAAAACCTTATGGAGAAGCATCACTCGAAAAAAATAACTGCAGATAAAGAATAACTGCAGATGTTTTTTCATCGGGACAATGCTATGTGTAACCATCAAGAATTGTCTTTGTTGTTTTTTCAAATGGAATTTTGTCGTGTAAAAATGATGAATTTACATTGTTTGACTTTTTGCTTCCGAATGGAGGCTTTGTAATCGTCGTTTTTTACGATCTTATAATTTCCGCCGAAATTATTACCAGGGTAAACAGCACATTCGGGAGAAAATTCTATTGGTTTTCTGTCGATTTTGTTTTAAAAAATCCGCACATTTGTTTCAATAAAAATATTTCACAGAAAAAACTACTACATTCAGCTATTTCTTAAAGAAATCCCTCGGCATGAATTTAATTTTGAAAAAAAGTTCTATAGGAAGACAACATTCGAAAAAGCGCAGAGGAGTTGGGGAAATCTAATAGAATTTCCCAGCGAATTCGCTCGATTTTCCCATGTAATTTTTTCGAACCTCGTTGCTTCATCTACATAAAAAACGATTGTTTTCCCCGGAATACGACGATAAAACCCCGTCCTGAGTGATGAGTTAATATTACTTTAATGAATAACCTAGGGTCTGAGTGCTCGTTAGAGAGACGCTGTGGTGCGAATGGCCATGCACATTCAGTTTTCCCATTAATATCCAATTTTGCAGGATAGAATAGCCTTTCCATTGAGGGAGGGCTAACTGCCATCTCAATCAATCGACGTGGTTTCCTGCAGCTGAGTGATTCCACTCGCACATCCTCTCTTTTAAAAAATCCCACAATTCCCAATAAAAAGTTGACAGATTTCCGTGAATAGACCTTGAGAGCTTTTGCTCCGTTCTCCCGGGAATCATCGGTGCCGCGCTAATTTGCCCGATGCATCAGGATATGTGGGAGAAAAAAAAAGTTATAATTAAAATGAAAAAAGAAAGTAGATGAACGGGAATTGAAAAGGAGGGAGGAGGGTTGGGCGAAGAGTGAAAAGAGGGTATGCGGTGAAAACATGGGAGTTGAAGTGAAGGCGTTGAAGGGAGCCTCGCGAGACGAGGTCGAGAGGGTCACCACGACGCGACGCGTCTGTATACAAGATTCCCTTCTACCGGAAACTCCAGTGGAGGGACCTTGGGCGTATTATAATGCATCGGAAAAGGAAAAACTTTTCTTCCCCTGTTACAAACGCCGGAGTCTGCCCTGTGGCTGTTCTCCAACGAAATATCTCGTCTTTTCTCACCCGGTCATGTTACCATTTAATGAGATGGATATTGACGAAGTTGGGAGTGCTTATGATTTATGAAAGGAGGTAAATTTTAAGGATGAAAAATTTGCATGAGTGGAATAGCTTTGCGCAATATCTTGTCGGTGAATCGCATCAATTTTTCATACTCACTGTTGAACATTTTAGGCTGGAACTTCTGGTACACTTATTTGGAAATTTTGAATGGAATTTTTTCATGGAAAATTGGAAATTTCATGGCAAGATGATTGATCGATCACATGATTCGTCGTTCTCACTGCCAGAAACCTGGCTCGCCTGAATTTCCAAAATTTTCAGTTATTTTCGTTGGCACATGGACTAGGAAATTGCAATACCATTGAATTCTCCAAAATTCAACTCATTTTTCAGTAAAAAAATATATGAAAATTTCACGTGAGTGAAATTTCAGAAGTAATTTTCCAGCAATTGAATGGACACTGTAAATTCCAGTTCAATGATTCCATAAAAATTAATAGAAATCAGGAAATTTTTGGTGAATGCAGTTCTAAATTTCAGTGAAATCTGAAATTTTATTATTTTTCCCCCGTAAATCGAATCCAATGTCGCTCTCTCCGAAAATTGCCTGTCAACTGTTCATGGAATTTCATTTTTTTCTAACAGCGCATTCGAAGGAAATGATGGCTTCACTCATTCAAAGATATAAGACTATTACTGCAACTTAGTACGACCGAGAAAATGGTGAATGATAAAATGAACAATGCACGGTTAGAGCGGCTCTCAAGCGGACAATGAGAGCAGCGTCTTGTAGGAGACACACGAAACAATGGGATGTTACAGGCAATAATGGTGATACTGGTCAACGAGAGCCGGGATAATAGAGACCGGAATATAAAGCGCAACACGAAAGACAAGGGTAAAAAAGGTACGTAAACATGGGGAAAATCAGCTCTCGAGGGAGGCGATATCTCAGACGGGGGTGAGTGGAACGAGGCACAAGGAACCCTCGGGTTTTCTTTTAGTCAACGATCGTGACCAAATGATATGAGGGTTGGATTTTGGGGAAGGCTAAATGGTGAATGACGAAACGCTGATGGGAGTGACCCCGGGGTTCCTTCGCCTTTCATGATATCGTCAATCCTTTTTGGAGTGGAACGAACAATAAGCTTTTCCTCTAAGTTTGGCTTGATGTCATAATATTGTGGGGGAGCGAGTGTCACTTATGAAAAAATTCAATAGAAAATTCTATTGGAATTCTCTAGAAATTCTATGGGGATTCTATTAAAATTCTAGGGAATTCTTGTTAAAATTCCATTTATTCTTTGCGTAGATTAGATAAGAAAAAGTCAATAGATTTCGATTTTTCTGTTTGAATTTTTCTCTTGATTTTGAATTAGTTGGCAATTTGGGGTGAGAGGATGATTTCTGAGAAATATAATATGTGAAAACCGCCTGTTCCTGAAGTTGAATTGAACCTCTCCTATTTTTGTTTCATTTTTCGCTCAATTTTCAATTTTGTTATTTATAATTTTCATAGGAGCTAGACCCCTTTTACACGGCTGATTTGCTTTGACTAATATATCGAGGAGAGATCAATCCAATCTTTTCTAAATCCAAAAAATGAAATCCGTAAATTCCCTTCGGGGCCTCCTGCACTTTGGCATCATAATATGATGTCCTGCGCATGTGCAAGCGGCGCGATAAGCTGCGCAGTAGTGTCACGAGTGAATCGACGTGATTCTGGTGTTTGATTTCTTTTGTGTGATACACATACCGGAGACTTACTGTCTAGAATAATAATATTGTTGCGTTTGATGAAATGACATGAACGGATACGTGATTAATTAATAAAAGGAGAGTTTAAGGCTTGCGTTCCGTCAGATACGCAACAATATTATTAATGAAACATGGAAAATCTTACCAACACCTGAGAATTACAAAAATATAACTAACATTCCGTCATAATCTAAAAACCTTAAGCATGAAATGTCAACTCTGAATGTAATGCAATATCTAAAAAAGACAATGAAGTGAACATTGAAAAAATGGTGTCGGATCGATAACTTGGCGTATTTTTAGCACCAAAAGAGCGTATTTATATGCGATGATAAAGGAAAATAGTAAATGTGAGATGGAGTAAAAGGAACAAAAGAGAGGATGGAGTGTAAAAAATTCAAGATATGAAGGGAGGGAAAATGTGGAGGAAGAGAGAAAGTAAACTCCAATTACGACGTTTAGAGGAGACTCACGCACAGAGGCCAAAGACTCGTCGGGGTCCTCTACGTAAGAGGGTGATGTCCGTGGCAACCCTCAGGGAGCCTGAAGCTATCTCGGGCCTGTCCGTATCGCGAAAGTCCTCTATCTCCCTCCACTGCATAAGCTCTCCAACAATCCCATACCCATACCTACATCACTGAGGCAACCTCGTTAGATTTTCTCCCTTTCCCACTATTCAGTTATATCCGCTTTACCACTCTACATACACTGTGAAAGCATATATCGTGCACTCATTTCCTCATCTTCAGTCCACCTCACTCTCGTCTACTCCAATTTCACTGGGTTCTCCATCCTATTTCCCTCTACAACTGGCAGCCTGCAACAGACGAGTGAGATCTCGTATGTATAAGCGACCAATTAACATACGGGAAATAACGAGTAGCTTTGGAGTTTATATTTTCGGTATAAATGCCAGACCAATTTCCCGTTTTTGGGGGGCATTGCGATCTTCAATGAGGAAGTGATTGAAACTAGGAATGAAAAAATTTCGTTGGAAAAGCTAGCGCATTCGATTGAAAATTCTATTAGGTTTTCGCCGGTTCTATTGAAGAAATTACGCAATTTTATTCCAGGGTTTTTAATAGAAAATACGCAAGAGGAACTATTTTATAGAAAAAAATGAGAAGAATTAAATTTTTCTGTTGAAACCTCTTCTGCAGGAATTACTCGACATCAATCACTCCATTTTTTTATACAAAAATAGAATTTCATTGATTTTTTCAAAAGAATTTGCTAGAGAATTCGCTGAGTTTATCTATAAAATCCTTCCGTACGTGTCAACTGTAATGGATGTAATGGAATTATTGAATTGTCTACAATAATTCTAGTCTCGAAATTGCCGAGTGCAATGAGATGTTTTGCTCAACACTTGAAAAAAAAAATTGAATCAAAGTTTTCTAACATCTCTGTTGTCGAAATAAAAGTGCTGATAAAATCCGAGAAATCGTTTTTGCTCGACACTTGACACTGGTTGAAGCAAAGTTTCTCAATAAAAGTTTTTCCACGATATTCTTGTAGCGAGTGCAGCTAGTAGAGTCACTACACGAAGAGTCCATTTACATAGGTTTACATATGAAACACCGTGGGCTGTACTGGGCCATGAGATAACGCCCCATCTGCATAGAGTACTATGGACTATTATGTACATGCTATACGACAATATCCGAATCTATATGCATTGAAATTACCTTAACGCCGGGAGTATATCTGCGTTGTTAGGGGAGTCGAGTGACTCATATGTATTTCATTGACCTCATTTTCGGGATGAATTGAATCTAATCAGTTGATGGAAATCTGGAGATTTAGGGAATCTCGTATAGTTTCTTATTTATAAGTTTCATAGATTCCTGCAGTCTTGAGGTCATTAAGTTATTCAAGGATGGATTGCACTGTTCTACGCACGAAAAAATTTAATGGAAAAACCTATCGAATGCGTTGGAAAATTCTATTGAATTTCTATTAAACTTTCTATTAGTTTTAGACTGATTCTATTGACATGTTCAATAGAAAACATTCAATAGAAAAAGTCAACTGAATTCGATTTTTCTATGTAAGTTATTCCTTTCATATATTTTCTATAGTATTTGCTCGACTCAAATGTTTCAAGTCTTTTTCATTCTATTTTTCTTTTCTTCTCATTAAGAAAATCAAACGAAAAAACTTGGAAAATTTGAGCCGAGGAAATTTTCTCTCTAGAAAATATCTCCATAGAATAAGTTATATAGGAAAATTGAATTCTATTAACTTTTTCTACTGAATATTTTCTATTGAACATTTCAATAGAATCGGCCAAAAACTAATAGAACAGTTCAATAGAAATTCAATAGAATTTTCTAACGAATTCGATAGGTTTTTCTATTACATTTTTTTGTCCGTGTCACGAAACTTTCAACGGAATTTTATTTACAAATGTTTTCTTTCTACTCTATTTTGCTTCGCGTTCCATAGAAAAAATCAAACAAAAAATTCAGAAAAACTGAATTGAGTTTCTATAGACACATATCTCAACAGAATAACTTGTACAGAAAAAACTATCTCTATTGATTTTCCCCGTAAAATATTTTCCATCAAACATTTCTATTGAAAAAAACACAGATGAGCTGCGGAATTTTTCAACAGAATCGGCCAGAAACTGGTAGAAAGTTCAATAAAAATCCAATAGATTTTTTTCATACGCGCCCATGATGAATACAGCTTCGCCTGTATCGACTCGAGAGACCCGCACCGATTGATGAGCCCCTCGACAGATTATTGACGAACAGCGATTCGAGGATCCTCCATAATTGCTGATGGCAATGATCCATTAACTTCCACTCATAAACGCTAATTTCTGTTTGCTGAATTTTTCGCTCAATAGACCCTCGAATACCGTTCATTAACTCATTCACATTTTACACCTGGTGAATGTCAGATCAATCGGAAGGCCTAAAGGATATTCATCAATAGTCGCACACACTCAAAAAAATTTTGATTTTTTTTAATGGACAATGTTATGTCCTTCGTATTTATGAAAAATTCAATCTACCAACCCAAATTTATTATTCAGAAATCAAATAGACAATATGCGTCGAATGCAGACATTAGCATGAGTTCATACGGAGATTATTATGTTGTCCTGCAGATGGATTATTAATTTGAAAAAAATTCACGAGCGCCCAAAAGTTGATTTCCTATGTTCATCCGTGATTATAAAAAATTGCAGAATTTTTTTTCGAACATGAAAAAATTATATCTTTGGAAAATGAATAAACATCCTTAAACGGTTCCTTTACCATCGACTAATTTTCAATTCGACAGGAGCAATTTTCCTAACGAGTGGCGCGATATCTTCTCCCACATAAATTCAACAAGTTTAACGAGCGTCGCAATGCCCATCCCTGATAAAAACATCCTTATTACCAAATTACAAATGCTAAAAAAAATTTGACTAATGGACAAAGTTATCTCTTTCAAATTTGTTATTCAGAAATAAAACAGAAAATATACGCCGAATGTAGGCGTTAGCTTGAGTTCATATACGGCTTGACCGTTCAATTCAGTACATTTTTTGACATTGCCCTCTATTTTCGTTTTCTTTTTTGTCATAAAAATAAATCTCACGAGCGCCCGATGTTAATTTCCTACGTTCCTCCTTGATTATAAAAAATTGCAGAACTTTTTTTTGGAACATAAAAAAATTATATTTTTGGAAAATGAATAAACACCCTTAAATAGCTCCCTTATGATCGACTAATTTCCAATTCGACAGGAGCAATTTTCCTAACGAGTGGCTCCCACATAAATTCAACAAGTTTAACGAGCGTCGCAATGCCCATCCCTGATAAAAACGTCCTTATTACCAGGTCTGCTTGAGGCACGTACCACCCTACCCACTGTCTCCAGTCTCATATTTCCCCTGCTTTGGTTTCTCTCGTTTTCCCCAGGCTTCTGCTATCCCACATATACATTATCATCTTTTTTTCTCCCTCCCTTTAATACGTATATATTTTTACTTTCTGCAGAAATCCCATCCATTGAGGAATGGAAAAAGCCCCCTCGAGCATCAATTTAGCTAATGTGTAATATGTTTTCACAGTTGCTTTATTCTTTCTCCATTAACCTGGGGCTCTATAAATTCTAAAAAGACTCGGACGTTTTTTTTTTAAATCCGTGAAAAGGAAATATTCACGAGGGCTCGAGAGGTAACGAAGTGGAATAATATTATAATGGATCTCCTTTTCGTTTTTTTTAACAGATTAATTCATTTGAATATTGCCGAGTTGTATATCCAGTAATACCAGGATTTATATGGTCGTAATGAACCGTGAGAGATTCAAGAAAACGGGGCAATTAATTTACCAGTCGATTTTAATCCTCCTTTGTCCGATTTAATTAAGATTTCTGCAGTTCAGCGGGTTTCATGCGCATTCGGCTGACGCAGAAATTGCACAATAAGTATTAAATTGAAGTAACAAAGTTGGGGGAGTGGAGAAAGAAAGTATTCCCTATACATGCTGGTAATAAAGTTAACGCGGAGACCATCTGCCAGAGAAATTTCTGGCTTATCGAGTTTTCCTGAGGCACTTTTCAACAGTTACCGGAAGACCTTCACTCTCAAGATAATACGTAAAAAAAATCACCAAAGTAGAAGTACATGACAAAACTTTTTGGCTTTGAGATACTTAAATTTTCATGGACCCACTACCCTGCTGAAAGCGGATTTACCAACAGTCTGTGTGTGGACCCGGAAGTTTTGCGGTATCCCAGAAGAATCGATGCTCCGATTTGCATATTTATGGGGTTAATAATAAATAATTTGACAGGCCAGTGGTGGGTTGAGAGGGGTGTGGAAGGGAATAGTCATGAAATCAGAGTGTCAACAGGGGCTATTCATTGGATATTGGCACCCGATCAGGTTCTGAGGTATCAGTGTCAGCCCAGTTAAATGCTTTTCTACTTTTGCAATTATTTTAACATTTTATACATTTTAAAAATCTGAAAAAACATTGGAAAACTTATTTTTAGAGGGACATTGATGAAATAATTTAAAAAGTGCAATTTTTGAAAATTACGAGCATTTTCTATAAATAATTTATAAACAATCAGTTTTCTCCCATAAAAATCATTTGTTTGGAATCGTAAGAAATTTATTCATATTCAGAATTTTACAAGAAATCAATTTCATGCCTAAAAAATGACGTTTCCGGAAGTTTAAACAATTTTAATTATATATTCATAAACAACGAATATTCCGAAAAATAATAATTCTGTGCAAAATGTAATTTGAATGAGGCTGAGAAATTTTTCTCACGCAATTCTTCACTATTTCATATTTTTCTGCAGAAATACTATGCTATAACAAAATTTAACAATTTAACAAAGTTTATCTAGTGAAAAGGTTTCAAGAGCAGAATTTTTTGTTAGCAAAAATTTCCTATCCAGAAAATTTGTCTATATAATAATAATTTTCTAATAATGTTCCCTGCACAATAATTTTTTTGTAAGACAATTATGCTTCAAGAAAACTTTCCACTAAAAGAAAATATTCGAATGGTCTCAAAATGAAATTTTTTATACATTGAGCCAATCCGAGGCGCCCCAAATCTCCAAAAACAACACGAATTACATAACGACTCAAATCTCATCTATTTACAAAACTCCAGTCGCAAGGAATGTCAAGAAAATCTCTTGTTTACCGAAAAACCTGAAGCAACACTTGTGAGCATTTACTCAAACTTATATGTGCCACGCTCAATATCCCAAACACAGCGGCCTTTTACAAGTTTACTAAACTCAAGAAAATCCAATATAACTCTCAGTCACGAGGAGAACGAGAGAGATGAAAATACATCCACGAGAGCCAACTGTCCCATTATAACCACGCACCCCCTGAAACCCATACTGTTTTCCTTCTGCGAGGAAAGCACTAGCTACCACTCGTGGTAACCCACGCTCTAGAAACTTATACACACACACTCCAACCCAAATCAAATGTCCCTTGTCACGTTTGCTAAGTCGTAAAAGACCGAGGGAACTGGTAACATTACTATCCCACCTAGAATACCACGTGCTCCATTATCATTGTAGAATGTCTGAGCCCTCAGATTGCATTTATAACCATCACAATGAAAGAAAAATCTGTTCCATCTCAACGAATTACATTAAAGGATGCCTTGGAACCAATGCACTTTTCTTCTCAACTTTTTTTTCTTCTTTCTTACTCCCTTTCTTCTGTGATCTTTTCAGTCTCAATGTGCATCTGTCGGAGATTCTGATCGTATTGTAAGGTAAAACCGATGGAAATACTCTTCCTCTTGTTGAGTCTGTGGTTTTATATCTCGTCTCATTCTTCTGTTTGTGCGTTTGAATAATTTAGAAGAGAACAGAGAGGGAGAATCACTGATGATTGGATTGATAGGTGCACTCTGGCTTTGCACACATGTCAAAGGTATTTCATTCACCCGAATCGAGCAGGGAGTACTGATGGAATCAATGCTAATCAGAGCTGGGCACTATTTTATGAAAATCAAATAGAAAGGCCATTCCAAATGGTTCAGTACGATGAAATACTATTTGAACTGTATATTTCAAGTTGATTATTTCAGTCGATCAAATGGTATTTATTGATATGTCTTTTTGAAATTGAAATAAAGCAGTTATTTAATATTTTATTTCAACGAAACAGAAAATGAAATAGTACTTACTATTTTTTTTCTCTATTTCACTATTTGGTTTTACATGAAATGGTTTTTCTTTCCTACGAATATTTGCTTTCCTACCCCTTATCACCTTTACTGCTCTCTCGCGGTAGCGTAATCGCAATGAATTACGAAGAATTGGCTGAATGGACGGATTATCGACGTTCGTCCATGGGTTATTTACCCTGATTATCACTAAACACGGGACTTTATATAACGTTTCACATCTTGTGACGTCACAGGATATTGTTGGATAGAATTTTGGAGTAGGTAGGAGGACATTACATTTGATATTTTGAAAAAGTGTTGTTTCTAATTATTGTTTCTTAGTTCTCATTGTTGTTTCTGTTCTAATGTCTTCTGTAGAAAAGGAAAAATTTCAAGTAATAAAAAAAATTGAAGAAAATTCGATGAATTATTTCAAATTTGCCGTATTTCATCAGTTGACAACAGAAATTATTTTCAAATAGCATTCATTTTAATCCAACTATTTAAATGCGATTCTATTTCCGATGTTCAATAACTCTGAAACTGTAATTAGTCATCAATATTTGAAATAGTACTTTGCCCAGCTCTGATGCTAATGATTTTAAATGAAGTCCTCCCTAACGACATTTGAATGTCTCTAGTTTCAAAGCGAATTGCAAGGTGAATTCAATCGTCTAGGGGAGTCCCTTAGCCCTCTTTGAATCATAACAGTGAATAGAAATGGTGGAAACTTGAGACGGAGTATCTAATTGATGTCAATGCACTGGAATGTGGTTCAGGTACTGTCACATGATCTCGATCGCTTCTTCTTCGACAGTTTTTTGGAGTACAGGAAATTTTATCGGAAAGTTTTATCGTGTTCAAGTTCCACTGAATTTTCAGAAAATCTTATCATTGAAAAATTAAATATTCTGTTGATTTCAATTATTCGGAAATCAAAATTCAGAAAAGTCAGAAAAATTCAGAGAGGAATTGAAAATTCCTGTCATTTTGTTTTTGAATACTCATGTCCCACTGAAAATTCAATCGAGTTGTGAAAACTCATGAATTTCCGTGAATTCTACTTAAAACTTGAAATTGCATAACTATTTTTTCCTGAAATCCGATGCAATGTCACTCACATGAGATTTACTATAATATCTTACATGAAATTTCGAGAAATTTCTAGCAGCATATACCATTCTCATAATTCTGCATCGAGCCCTTCCAAGGTCTCAACAGACAATTCATTATAACATCTGATTGTGAGTCTACACATCAGATAACAGAGAAAATCCAATGAAGAATGGCTGATGATTGGCTTAACAGGTGGAGCCTTTGAGAGTTGACCCTATCGTTTAGAATGCAAGACTGCCATTGAATCCAACTTTCTCCAACTCGCATTCCTGTCACCCACCCACTCTCGCTCTCCCTTTGTACGCTGGCCATGCCCTATTCATCTCTTTTCAAACACAAATGTGTCCATCGGACACAAATGTCCCCATCCAATAGACAGAAAAAAAAAGCTATAAAAGAGGCGAGTACTTACCCTCGCTGCTCGACAATCGGATGTTCCTTTGGAAGTTTTTTTTCTTCTCTTCCTCTCGTTTTACCTTATTTCACTGAGGTTTTTTTGACCGGTAAACACACGAGGGGACAGGCATTCTAGTTGTAATCCCTCTTCACGCTCCAAGGCACACGCACGCGTCTAGAAGCCATTCGTGAACTAGGTGGGTTCTTTCTCTCCGATATTACATTCTCTTGACCAGCTTAAGCTCAATTCTTGAGGGTAAATAAGGAAGAGGAAGAAATGGGGGGTGTTTATCCTTTTTTATTCGTGCCTTGTTGGGTGGAGGATTGATGGGTCAATTTGAACGGTCTGCCGGATAGAATCAACAGTAATACAATTTATAATTAGAGCAGTTAAATATTGAGGGGGAGAATTCCAGGGGTTATCGATACTTCAGTGCCATTTATGAGTTTCGGTTTCTCGTAAAAACGTAGTTTCTCGGTGAAAAAATATATGTAGATATTCGCTTGTTGAACATGAAATGAAAAATGCTGGATGTCACATGGGTTGAGCATAAAAATGTCGGTTTTATAGCTGTGCTGTGGCAGTTGCGATAGCAAGAAACGGTTGGAGTGGACAGATCGTAAAAATTCGCGAATATAAAACTGCTGTGGTGTTCGATATATATCCGAGAGAACAAAGTAGCGGAATTAAATGAAATTGATTATTCACGATATCATGAAAAAGGTACTTCGAATGGAGGTTGCAAAGTGATATTGAACGCTTTGGGCTGTTGTGTGCTTGATTTACATGGAGTTATGGGGATTTCGAAAAGAATGAACTGGAAAAAATACGAAGCAGATAATTCGTAATTTTAGAATGATATTATATTTGCATAATGCGTAAGAGCTACATATCAAACATCGGCATAATCGAAATTTCGAATTGCAGTTAAATTTGGAATACGTCAATTGTTAATATTATTCATCTATTTTTTGATTTTTAAAAATAACCATCAATTTAAATTTTCAAATTCCGAATTATTTTGTCAACCAATGATTGAGAAATTATATTACTAATTGTTGTATTAATTTTCAAATTTCAATTACGATAAATAAATCTAAATTACTGTAAGGTGCAACTTCTCATAATATTACTAAAAGTAATGATTGATGCCGATCTATGCTGCATATGCACTATATGAACTTCATAAGACCTTCGTACAACCTTCACATGACCCTAATGACCTCCATAAAACCTCCACATGGCCTTCACATGAGCTTTCGGACCTCCTGACCCTTGCGAGACTCCCCACCCTTATAAGAATTTCGTGACTTTATTTCATTGCAAGAATATCTCCTTCAGAAAGAATTTTTCCTTTTTCCTTAACAAAAAAATTCATTCAACATTTTCAGTCAAGATATTTAATCTGCCGACTGAGGGAATTCAATAACCCATTATTCATCATCTTCTCTGAATTAAATTGATAATTCACAATATTGCGAAGAAAATCATTTTGCCAAATTATATTATACTTGCATAAGGCCTGTGAGACCTTCTTGTGACCCTATATGACCTCGATAAAACCTCCACGTGGCCTTCACATGACCTTTTGAGCCTCCGGACCCCTATGAGACTCCCAACACTCATCGGAATTTTGTGTCTCAAAAGCAACTTTCCCCTTTCCCTTTTTAATAAAATCCATCCAACATTTTCTGTCACCGACAGAAAGTGATTCAAAGATATTCAGTCTGCCGACTGACGGAATTCAATAATACATTATCCATCATCTTTTCAAACAGATAGACCCGTCGGAAATCCCTAAAAGCAAGAAAAAAATGCGTATTAAAGAAGCCTTGGAAAAAAATCCGGTAAATAATGGTGTCGAAGGTACGCAGGGAAGGATAAATGAACGAGGGAATAAGAGAAGAGAAAGAAGATGAAACCGGAAGTTATGTGCCCTCTATGCCCGAGGCAGTTTCGGGGAGATCAGGATAAGTAAAGAGATCTCTAGGGAAGCTTTGGAATTTGTATCTCAGACACTGACATCCTCCCTTATTTTCCCAGTGATTTATTCTTTATTCAGCAATATTTTTATTGGTCGAATATAGTCATAAATGTTTACAATTGGCAATTTCATCGGCGATATCATTGATAAATGCTATTTACAAGTATTTACAGACTGTTTTTGATGCATTATTTCGCCCTTTTGTCCACTGATCAACTGCTGAGTGAACTCGGGATTATTAACGTTGAGGCCCTTTTCCAATAGCAAGTGCCACCCTGTCCAGTGAATAGACCGCGTCATTCCGTCCACAAATTTGCGGTCGTAGTAGCTAATTAGCCCGTTCCTCACCCACAACACCATTTTCCCCTTTAAATGCTATTTGTTAATTCTGATGTGAAATTTGAGGGTTACACCGAATGATGAGATATGAATACAATGAGAAAATTAACGATCATAGAAGTATACAAAATTGATTTTGAAATCATTCTCTAGGACTAGAAAAACCATTCTTCTGTTTATTTTGTGTGTTTTAAGTGCTCTCTCTCTCTCTTTCTCTCTCTTTCTGGTTATCCTCATTTCCGGTACTTTTATTATATTTTTCTTTAATACTATGATACTGATACACTTAAGTCTATCCGTTTAAATACGTTCGATATGATAGTGTCACACTGGTGAGTTTTAGATTGAATTTTTTCGTTTTTACGTGAGAATCAGTGTTCAATTTGTTCCTCTTATTGATTTTATATCCCCTGTTTCATATTTATCTCAATAAAATACAGTCTTACCATTCTTACGTGCATCCAGGCTCCCAACTCTCATACAAAACACTCGCAAGTGCTAAAAATTCCATCCAATTTCCTCGCTCTCGACAATTTTCGGTGAGTCCACTCGATGAATCAGTCTTAAATCGTTACAAACGAAGCGATTTTTGTGGCAGCGATATTATTATTTTCTCGAATGAACAAAAAAAGCGTAGTACACCGTTGTAAAAAAAATGTGCTCACTTTTTCCCTTCGCTTGGTGGAAAAAAAAGAAAAACATCAAAGCCAGCGGAGTAACCTTTGATCGATATACCAACATTTGCAAACGAGTTTACATCATTAACCGTACTTTGGCTTTGCCCACATATACTCTCGATACACTCTACACCAGGCCATAAATTGAGTTTCATAACGTCAAAGGTATTTTATTTCCTTGAATTGAGCAGTGAGTACCGATGGATTCAATGCTTATGATTTTCAATGAAGCTCTCCCTAACGATATTTGAATGTATCTAGTTTCAAAGTGAATATCAAGGTGAATTTAATCGTCTACGCAAGTCCCTCAGCCCTCTCTGAATCAAAACAGTGAATTGAAATGTTAAAAATATGGGACAATGTGTCTAATTGATGTCAATGTACTGTGATGTTGGACCAAGCATTGTCAGTTGATCTCGGCCGGTCCTTCCTCGACAATTTTCTCCAACGTTTGATTGTGAAGATCATTGTGCTCCTTGGACCTGTCGTAATCGACAATACCACTCTCATGATTCTGCATGAGGCCCTTCTTAAGGACATTGAGGTACCCCTAGCTCTGAACAATGTCACTGATATACTCTTCGTGAAGTGCTAGTAAGTGGCGAGGGGGATCAATGGCGGTGTGAAGAGTTACAGTTACACCACGATTGAGACTGACTGCTGGATAGAATACACCGTATAGATCGCGAAATGCTATTCCACCCTGTGGCTGGCCATCAACGAAGAAACGGAGGGTATGAGTTGTATCAAGATCCAAGAGTACACCGACCGTTGATCCTTGTTGTACACCACCCTCAGTCCTCTGGGCATGACCACCACCGTGCATAAACCACGACCTCTGACGGTCTATGTACATGCTCCAACCCTTGTCGTCCTTGCCTGAGAACACATTAAATGGACATTGAGGATCATGAATAAAGGCTGGGGGTTGTTTGTTGGCGCTTGTAATTTCAGCGGGACGTATTGCTTATAGAATTTTGGGGGGAACAGGTAACGATACTTGGATATTTGCAGGTGTACATGAGATTGCTGGTCAAAACTGTTCATGCGGAGAATTATTTACTTGTTATGGACAGTGTTTCGTTAATTCTAGGGATTTTGGCGCTCTGAAGATCTGTTTTCTTATTTCGAGAACAACTGAATGCAGGAGAACATGTCAAAAGACCCCTTCGTAACTGGGATAAGTCCCAACAACAAATATCTCTTGACATTTTCTCCTCAAATCACGACGACGCTTGTCGTCCTTGCATCAGAACACGTTAAATGGACATTGAGGATCATGAATAAAGGCTGGGGGTTGCTTGTTGGCACTTGTAATTTCAGCGGGACGTATTGCTTATAGAAGTTTGGGGAGAACAGGTAATGGTACTTGGGTATTTGCCGGTGTAGATGAGATTGCTGATCAAAAGGCTGTTCATGTGGAGGATTATTTACTTGTTATGGTCAGTGTTTCGTTAATTCTAGGGATTTTGGCGCTCTGAAGATCTGTTTTCTTATTTCGAGAACAACTGAATGCAAGAGAACATGTCAAAAGACTCCTTCGTGACCCGGGTAATTCCCAACGACAAATATCTCTTGACATTTTCACTTCAAAGCACGCTGATTGAAATGAATTAATGATGAAATGTACAACTCACCCAACATTTTGTCACGTGATACATCAGCCCGAGCAATGCCAAAGGCTGGATCAGTGTCACTGTGATATCTGTCAATGGTGAGCTCCCAGTAGTGGATTCCCCGGGAAAATCCGACGCTCGATAAAACAACTCGATGCTCATACCCCTCGCACGATGCGCTCATCGCATCCTCGGATATCGTAACCTCTTGGGGGATTCCCGGTGCGCCAGATGCCCATGAGAACCACGCCACTGTCGATCAAACAGCAGGATGAAATTAAAGTTTCACTCAGTTTTTTCATTCTCGAAAATAAGGAAGAAAACTTTTTCCTCGTCCGACAGAAACATTGGCATTTACATATTTTGATGAGATTTTTTTCGATTTTAATTCACTTCCGGAACGATTGTAGAAATTAAAGACGAGGTGAGGCATTTACATTCTTTTGTTATCGTTTTCGCTCGAGATTGGAAGAATTCTTTCGAGATTTATTAGATATAAATTCTTGAAATATTGAGTGATTACTCATTAATATGGTATTTCAATGGATTTTGTGACGGGGAAATCAGACAATTTTTTTTACACTTAAGGAAAATGATAATTTTGTTGTAATACAATGATGAAACACTTAAAAGATCATGAAAATTTGAAACTATTCAAGTTAACACTACTTTAAATTCTCAAACTATACAAAATTTAACTTGATGCGTCAAATCCAATGAGAATGCAATCAAAAATTCATAAACATTTCTTAAAAATGAAAAAAATGAAAATTTGAAATCCGATCGTCGTCAATCATACATCAGAATGAAATTGAAGTTCCATTCAGATTTTCAACCTCTGAAAATCAAAAAGGAAAAATCAATTTTCCCCTCATCCCCGCAAAAAGCATTTGCATATTCAGATGAGACGCTCGTCGATTCTAATTCACTTCACGAAATGGAAGAAAAAAATATAACAAAAGGGAATGAAATGAACTTACGCTCAGCAGTTTGGAGCCCAATGAGCTCGGAGTACTCTCCCTCACCAGCGCTGTTGAATGCCCTGACCCTAGCATTGTAGAGTGAATTGAAGTGTAGACCATCAACAGTGCATATGGTCTCTCGTCCACAATAAACCTCCTGCATCAGAAATGATTTTCGTTAATACGTTAAACTGGGTAAAATCACGGTGAGTTGGCTGCTGTGTTGCTCAGGACGGCCAGCACTGAAATGAGAAACTTTTGGCTCCCGGTTATACGGCCCTGACGCTGGCACTGTTAAGCCGGTAACGTGGAATTAACGAGCGTAAGCTTTTACTCCCTCGGCTTAACGACCAGTTACGAGCTTTCTCAGAGTAAATACAGAGACGTGTCATTCTATATGCTCAGTCAGTTATGAGGATTTTTTTTCCCGTGCTAATATTGATGTTCACTGCGAATGTCACACATCTCTGAGAGACAGGAGGGGTAATTGTAGGGCAAAGAATTTGAGCTTTCTGTTTGATGAAAAAATCTGCTCCATTTTTTCATTCTCGAGGGGAAAGGGCGTATGCTTTTCAATGAGAATAACCTGATTTTTCAGTTATTTTCAGCACAGCTAATTTTGAATTAAAAACGAACCGGAAAATAGAAACTGAAGATTGAAAATTACACACGAAATGAATGGCTTGTGCTATTTCAGACGAAACATCTCTGAAATTGGATACAAAAACCTATTTATTTGGAGTGATAATTGTTCGCAAAATAAAAACTAGCGAGTTTTCAATTTGAGTCATTGGGAAATAACAGTTAAAAATTAATGGTCGATAAGTGGATGAATCCAAAACAACGGCTCCACAATTTTAAATAGGGGAGGGTGGGGCAAAACGGCCCCTCTTCAATTGTCAATAACTTGTGAATGACATCGTGAAAATTCCCAGTTTCAACTTCATTTTGAAGATAATTTTTCATTCTTCAAAACGAGCTTTAACTCATCCCAATCGGATTATTGAATCGGAAAATATTGACGATTGAAGGGGGGCCGTTTTGCCCCATCCTCCCCGAAATAAAAATAAATAAAAAACCTATTTTTTAATATTATTTTAATCTATGTAACTTGAAATTGAAAACAAATGGAGAAAATAAAACTCAACTGCTCACTCAATTTGAAAACAAAAATCTTTAAAATTCAAGTCAATGGGGAAAGAAATGAGAATTCTAAAACTTTTGATGAAAAAGTTATAACATTAATCATTTAAAAAGACGAAAATAACAACTGAAGGATTAACGATCGAGCAGTTGATGAAGCTGAACGTCTTCACAATTTTTATTCGTGTATATTTTTTTCTTCTACTATTCTTCTTGTTTCCGAGAGAATGAAATTGCAGGAGTTCTCTCTTTGACTTAAATAATTATTGGAAAGATATCCCGAAGCAATTTCATTGAGAATGTAATCAGCGATAGTAACTGAAGTCCATCTGAAAACACGAGTTAGCTCTCAAGTTTCCTCGGAAAGTCTCGGCATTGTATTATGTACGATGGGGTTGGATAGTCAAGGGTGGTAAGTAAACCGATTTCCTCGTGCAACCGTTATTGTCACCGAGACGAAAAAGCGGATGGGAGGGATAGTGCGAGGGTTAAAGTGTACTTGAAAACAGTGAAAGAAAGAGAGAGTGAGGATTTAGTTGGAGTGAAGTGGGTTGAGGGCCAGAAAAGTATTGAGAAAGCCGAGGGGAAGAGGCCCCACCGAGCCAAATGGGTTTCCCCAGTGGACTGTTTGTATCCCACCCATACTCTCTCGTGGGACACAACAACTTTTGCGTTTGGTTTATGGAGACAGGGTAAAAGTATTGTTGAGTCTGTGTATCTCACCCTAAACTCTCCACCACATCCGTCGTCGAGCTCCAGGAGATAACCTTCGATTGCTGGACCGCGCTGACCACATCCAATCCCGTGGCCTGGTGGTGGCTGCCAGGCAACCGTTACGCTGTTATTCTCGGCGCTGCAGTCCTCGGGCAGCAGGATCGGTGCACCAGGGGCTGAAATTATTTTTTTTGTGAGAGATTGTTTGGATAATATGTGGACACAAAGAGAAGTTATGATTCTTAGGAATTTATCCCGAATTATTATGGATTCGCGAATACAATATTGTTGTGAAATTTGTAATAAAAATATGGGAATTTTCAAATATGGAATTTTTGTAAAAATTCCCGAAATGAATTCATAAGTAACGAATTGTCACAAAAGTCGTAAAGAATCTGAAAAACAAATTTTTCGATAAAAAACAACGAATGCGAAATTCTGAAATTCAGTGATTTTGTTACTGATTTTTAGCGACAGCCACGAACTTCCAGGGACTCATCTCTAATTTTTAGGAATCTACCAACTAATTTCAGTGATAGAAGTCACTGGTGATCAGCCAGGGTGCAATAATTGGTGGTAGATTTCTAAAAATCAGTGCTATGTTCCTGAAAATAAAAAAAAATCTCTGTGAATTATTTGTTTTGCACACAGAGGATAAAATCCGTTGGAAATCATTATTTTCAAAGTCCAATATCATTAAATTTTCCCTGAAAGGAGTAAAAAATGCAGCAATTCTAGTAAAAATTACAATAGTTTTGTAACATTTGTAATAGAATAAAAACATGGGAATTTTCACTGGATCTATTGCATTTTTGTAAAAATTTCGAAAATGAATTCATAAGTAATGAATTTTTCTTTTCGTGCAGAGTTAGTTACAAAAGTCGTAAACAATTTGAAAAACAAATATTTCGATGAAAAAAAAAGTTCATCCACAATTATAAAAAACCTATGTAACAGGTGCAATCTACAGCTTCAATTTTTAAAAATTGTTCAATTGCATAAAAAATCAAAGGTTTGTTAGACGAAAAAGATAAAATTCAATTAAATTGTCAGTAATCTACAAAAATATTAGAGTCATAATCCACAAGAAAAAAAATAAATGAAAAACCAATCACATCATTTTTTTCAGACTGTTAGTGACGAACAGAAAAGAATCCTCTGCAACTGGGTCATTTTTTCCGCCCTTTCTCCACCCACAATTGCAGCATGTCACCCCTGCCGATAGAGAACAATTCTCGCTCTCGTTTGTCTCTATAAATAACCCCCGCGAACCAAAAAAATTTTTTTTCACGCTTTCGTAATGACTGCAGAAAAAAGGCCCCGCATATTTCCCAATTATTTTATTTGATTTCTGTATTTATGAAGAGAGAAACAACAAAAACGGGAGAATCACGGGGACGGTGGGTTTTGTTGGGAGCCGTGAGTTTATCTAACGCAGACAGCCACACACAAACGAAGGCATTACGCGCTTTTCCCCGGAGGATATAGGTGGGTAATACGTAGCACAGCTTGTTCACTGGTCCGAACATTCAATTAAATTCGAGGTCGATTTCGCGGCCCCAGACCTCAACACCAACGGTGAAAATTGTGTATCTACATTTTGGTGAAAAATTCGCACTCAATTGTAGCGTTGAAATTTTTTGCCTGAAATTTTACGTACACCTGGAAATTTCCTGCAAATTTCAGGGAATTTCGTAATTGGAAGTTCACAATTTTGTGGAAAAATCAATGGAAATTGGAATTTTATTTGAAATATTCTAAGAAAATTGATAGAAATAAAGAATTCAAGTACATACATGAATATTCAAATAAATCAGGGAATTATTGTCTTCACAGTTGCTCAAATTTGAAATTTGGAATTTGAAATTACATGACTTATTCTTCCCGAATCGAATTCAATGTAGGTCTCCTGAAAATTACTAATCAACTATCAGCGAAATTTCAATTATTTTCTACCATTGACATAAAGAGAAAAGAATCATGGAAATTATCGTAGAAAAATCTATCACGAGCCATTTTTTCTCATTTCAATCCCGAACATTGATAAAAATTGAATGTTGAACACAAAAAAATGGTGTGCACTGGGAGAAAAATTGTTTAATGCCGAACAAATTTGTTTCAGATGAAAAAATACATTTGAATTCGTATCTCAAACAACTTTGTATAGCATGGATAATTTTTCCTGTGAGCGCATGAAGACTAAATATTATTTTCCGTGACAAACTGAATAAAAGAAGTTGATTCATTCGAATAAAATGAACAGATTTAGCTAAATATGATACGCGATAAATGTCTATTCCCATAAAATCAATAGTTCTTTAAATACCGAAAAATGTTTTCTCATTCAAATAAAGACTTTACGACTCAGAAATTCAATTATTATTGAACGAATTCGTTAGATGTTTTATTTCATCCAAATGCGCCATTTATCAGGGCTGAGGGATAATTTTCGCAGGACTTTTCCCTCCTGGTACGAGTGCATGAATTATATCGTAACTGTTGGACATCTGTGTACACGGAGGAAAGAAAAATGTGAGGGGTGTGAGCAGTTATTTGTAGGCCTAGTTCGTGTGGTTTTAGGATAGAACAGAGGAGGAAATATGCCCACGGAGGGATCCATTCCTGCCCACCGAAAGTTCGTTGCACTCCACAGAAACTCCTAATAAGTTTCCTAGAGTCCAGCCCCTCACCCCTCCACTCACTTGCACGATATGGACTTTTGTGGTTTTAACTGAATCGACTTATGACTCCAAACCCCAAAGGCCTCCTACTGCTCCCTCTTCATGATCTCAACAATTATTTTTAGGACTTTTTTATTACACCTGCAGGCTATTTTCATTACACAAATTCTAGCCTATTTCATTTTACGAGTGAGTGGAAGGAGAATTAATTTTTTTTCTTCTTTTTTTTCACGGGAGAATTCTTGGATGTTTGGTTTTATGCCGCAATCAATTCCCATTTATTCACGCTTTTATGGCTTATTTTTTAATTCGTGAAATATCATTTCAGGGGAATTGAATGTTTTATTGTGAAGAACATTGTAGCGGCATTTGGTTTGCTTTATTGCAAAGTCGAGAGGGAAAATTGAAGTCAAAGTGATAAGTTTCCGGCGGAGTTTGACGCAGGAAACGAGAATGTGGGAGAGAGTTTGGGGGGGGGAGGTTAAACGTAAATTGATTGGTTCTCTCTGCAATCCAACCGTAGTATCCAGTACGAAAACCTCAGTTTATTGCATCGTTGCCAAGCTCATTCTCCGGCACACACACACTGGAGGGAGAAATTTTCCAACAGCTGCCTTCACCCCGCCGCCCCCCCCTTTCTACTTGTATTTATGAACTTCGAAACGTGCCACTGCAATAATGGGAAAATATATTCTCGTTTTACGTGTGTATGAATTAATTGTTGACTCGCAATACGTGAGTAATTTCCGTATTAACGGGGGTAATTATCATTTGGCTAATTGTATTCGATGAAGGTGGGAGATTAACGATGGGTTTATCGTTTTTTTTCTACATTTTTTCACTGGTTTGTGGCGTTGAAGATATGGAGGACCTTTTATGTTTTTTTTAATGATGAAAAAAGTTCTTTTTTTGTCTCACGATATTTCCGACGATGATTTCACTAATATTATGTATTATTTGATTCATGAGTGATGATAAGAAGATATTTTTTGTTATATTCTAAATGAATGATTGACAATTTCAATTGTTTCAATAGTGTATTAATGAATCATCGTATTTGAAGATTTTTAATTCATTAATCAACAATGAAGATTGACATTCTTCAACTGGATTAATTAGAATTTTATTTTATTCATTGGCTGTGAATGTGCTAATGGAGAACAGATAATGGTAATTATTAATTTGCTGATCTCTGCTTTCAAGTGTGTTTTCTGTGATGTTATGCTCACGCTAGTTTGAACTGCTGTAATACATGAGTAATTTCCGTATTAATGGGGGTAATTATCATTTGGCTAATTGTATTCGATGAATGCGGGAGATTAACGATGGGTTCATCTTTTTTTCGACATTTTTTCACTGTTTTGTTGCGTTGAATATATGAAGGACCCATTATGTTATTTAATTATAAAAAAGTTGTTATTTCTCCTCTCATGCAACGATTGGCTATAATATGATTTTCGATGATGATTTCAGTAAAATTTAATTTTTTTTATTCATGAGTGATAATAATAAGATATTATTCGTTATCTTCTAAATCAATGATTGACAATTTCAATTATTTCAATTTCAATAACGATTAATATAATAATGAAAAATAGATAATGGTAATTATTAATTGTTTTATTATAAATATTAATTTCAGTAATAGTTTCTCCAAAATGACATATTATTTGATTAATAAGTCATAACAAGAAATTGTTCTTCATTGTATTCGGAATGAGTAACAGACAATTTCACTTATTTCAATAACGTATCAATAAATCATCAATAATATCAATAAACTCAATAATCATTAATATTGTAATGAAAAATGAATAATAGTGATTATTTATTCTCCGATCTCTCCTCTCAAGTCTGTTTTCTTCGATGTCATGTTCCCCCTAGTTTGAATTATTGTGACATTAATGTGGGAATAGACCCGATGAACGATGGAATATAATACGAATGTGTATTGAGTGTGGTTGACCACCAACTGTCATCGTAATAAACCCCTCCCCACTAGTCACCCAAATGTATCACTCATGATTTAGCCTAGCATTCGGCTTGTCTGATTACACTCGGTTTATCTCCACTGACTGACGTACCTCCGGTTATTCCCAACCACTTCACCCGCTGCACACTGACGCCCGTGCGTTTGACGGAGGGAAAAGCCTCTTGTCTGACCGCAGCGGGAATTTCTTCACTTCAGCATTTCTCCCCCACTAAAATCCATTTTCCGCTATTCCATCAGTGATTTTACATTCCTTTGTGCCTCACCCACCAGTCCCTCAGTCAAAAGCCGCATTCAAATCAATCGAATTTTCATGTTAACCAATTCCTGAACTACCCTTGCACGTCATAAAAACATTCTCGACAGAAGAACAATTATTTTTTTGAGTGAATGGGAAGTATTATTGCTCTTTGATTTATTCGGAAGAGCGATTGGATGTTTTTCATGTTAAAAAGTTTTGATGGAATCCCGGGGGTATGATTCCTCCCTCCACTTATTTTTATTGGTTACAAAAAGCTGCCGGATGGGGATGGAAACAATATCGAATGCTAGGGCCATACGTGTCATGTCAAAGTCGTTGGGAAGTTTTGGGTAGAATAGAGTAGAAAGTTTTACTCCGAGAAATGACACATTTGAATTAAATAAAAGCCTTTATTTAGAATTCTTCTATTCGGTTAGATAATTCTTTTGCTAAAAATTAAGGAAATCATTTATTTATTTCAATGCAAATGAGAGTTGATGTTGGATTGGCTCAATTTTTCAATTTATTCTAAATATAATTCAATTGTAATTCTTAGGCTAAATAAAATAGTAAAATAATAAATGAATGAATAAGAAAGAAAGTTGCGGATATTCGTGTCATGTCAAAGTCACATTTAAATCAAATAAATTTTTTTGTTCATTTCACTAATATTTTTAATAGAAATTAATAAATTGATTTATTTACGATAATGCAAATGAGAATTGATGTTAGATTGTCTCAATTTTTCAAATCATCCCCAATTTAATTTCATGTAAGGATTGACAATCACTTAATTTCCAATGAATTCCAATTAGTGTTGAAAAGTTTGATCGAAAAGGTAATTTTTTTTCTCTCAACATGCATAAACTCAGGATCGTGGGATATGCAGAGACTGGCGGAATGCTGGATTCCCTGATGAATTGAATGGAGGAGGGATCAAAGGATGTTCAGAAATAATGCTATCCCTCCAGGAATATAAAGGTAACCTTCAACGATCTGATTTCAATGTTTTCACTCATTATCGCCGGTATTTAAAACTCCCAATACCCAAATTAAAGTTATCAAATAACGGAAATTTCCGCGTTGATTGAATATAAAAAAGTCAATCTTCTAAAACTTGATTTTAATTTACTATTTTATTTACAACAACTAGATAGTTTAATGAATATAAAATTTATCCACGATGAACAAATGCATAAATTTCATGTAATCGATTCATTCTCCTTAAAATGAATACATTTCAGTAGCGAAGTGGTAAAACGGTATAAGTCAATTTTGACTATTGACCAGTTTTTAATAAATATCTCGGAATCTAAGGGAGATGTCAAAATTTTTGTTAAAACATTTTTTGTAGAGCCGATTGAGAGCTATAACAAATGTAATTACGGAATTTTCGCTATCTCCGTTAGATTCGGAAATTTTCCTCAAAAACTCAACTGGGAGATGAGTCCACTTAAACCGGTTTACCATTTCGCTACTGATTTCATTAATCCCCACCGAAAAAATTGTTGAAATAAACGAAAAAATTCCAAAACAAGTCTTTCATTCAATTCAACTGCATTATGTCTCCGGCTGTAAAATCAAATTACCTCCACCAATAAAAAAACCCTTCCCCCCCGAAATATTCCGATAACCTCCAAAGATGTCTCCCGATTAATTAACCCCACATTTCACACTTTATCAACCCCATTATCCAAACCTTCCTGATTCATTTGACCAGAGTGTTATCAGCACGAGCCCCCATAACCACAAAATTCAAACCCCCAAAAACCCACCCCCACCGCTACCCCTCATGAAATCCTCCACCAAAATATCGCGATAAAAAGCGTGCAGAGATAAAAACGCCCGATTATTCGTTTTTAAACTCACCATTTTTTCCTCTATTTAATCCAACACATTTTCGCCTCACCCCCTATTAACAAAAAAATCCAGAGAGAAATGGGGGAGGTAAATACAGTCTCGAAAAAAAAATCGCGAGTGTACACTCTGACAAATGGAATAAAATCCTGTATGGCGGATTGGCCGGACATTCAATAACTCTCCACTATTCCCCCCCCCGCCCTTTCTCTCTCATTCACGCATGTATGCGCTCGCATAATCTCCTTGCCGGTACAAACGAGCATTAAGGCAGGGATTTCAGCGGGAGAATGTAACACTACCGTGAATTACGAAAAGCCCTTTTACCACATTTCACTGGTATACGTGAATATGTGTTTACTGCTTCTCGGGCGCTTCTGCTCGCGACGGTACGATGGAGGGGGAGGGGGAGGGGACGAAAGAAGAAGTGATGAGGGGGTTAGACGCGACTGATTAAATTGCCCTCAGGTTGATGTCTAGACAGACTCCACCTGCGCACTTACGACACGTGACGGCTAATTAATAATTAACGGAGAAATTTTCGTGAATATTGTGGACTAGTTCTTTCGGAAGGCACACTGCACCGGGGGTTATACTCGTTTCCCGGGATAATGAAGAATCATTAGCGTTATCGCTTCCTGCCTGGGCTCCTACCCTCCGTTGAGTAGTTCTCATACCCCGGCGGAGTGGTCTTACTTGGGACGTAAATGAACATTTATGGTGTGAGCGTTATTTTTATGGTGTTATTGTTATTGTGTCGATAATGGAAAATAATCAGTCGGTGGTGGGACGGATTAAATTGTAATTTGCGGTCGGTTGAGGAGTAATTTGGAGGAGAGTGAGACTGAATTCAAGTTGGGGGGAAAATGAGGAAAGTTTGGATTTCATGGGAAAGACGATGGAATTACAAATTTTTGAGCAGCTGAACGATGAAAATTCTCTAACTGGGGGATTGGATATCCTCAAGTTGGAGAATTCTCATTGGCTATTTTCATTTTGGCTATTTTTTTCTCCAGTGAAATGTTTTTCTACTTTTGTAGACAAACATCAGAGTTTTCATTTAAGCCCCATGATTTTATTATTTAAATTTGCAGGCCTGAATTTGAATCTCGATAATGAACCGTGAGAAAACATTTTAAAAATCTAAAATAAAACTATAAAGTTTACTTTTGGAGGAAAATTGATGAAATCATTAAAAAATTGCCATTTTAAAAAATTCCGAACATTTTCTATAAATGATTTATAAATAATGAATTTTCCACCATGAAAATCATTTGTTCGGGATCGTAACAAATTTATTCATATTCAGAATTTTACCAGAAGTCGATTTCATGACTAAAAAAATTGGTTTCTGAAAGTTTACAATTGTTATCATTTATTTATACACAACGAATGTTTAAAAAAATTGTAATTCTGTGCAAAACGTCATTTGAATGACACTGAATATTCATGATTTTTTTCAAATGTTTCTCACAATTCAATTAACAAATTTGATGATTGAAAATGGTTGAAAGATACTTGAATATCCTTAATTGCTCAATCGAAACATGAATGCTCAGTACGAAATTTTCCTGAATTTTTTATCAATCTAAAATCGAAGAATATATTTACCTGAATTTTCCGGATTTCTGTTAATTTTCACGAAATCATTTCACCGAGAATTTCCAATTTTCATTAATTTTTCCATAAAATTTTTGAACTTTAGCCAAAATGTTTTAACACTACTTTATGAAACATTCAAATAATGATGAGACATTTTTTCAATTTCTGATATTTCAAATGTCATAAATTTTGCATCGAGCATAAGATCTTATAAATACTAAAAATATTGAAAATAATGAATTCTTCTCATTTCTTACTCTACTCCAGTTCTCATCTCCAATAATCCGAAATTGTTCAAAAACCGACCCAAAATAAGAAAAAACACAAATATCATATTCACGTTTAGATACTTCTACAATATGCAAAATATTATAGAACGGAAAAAAATACTTTCAGTTTATATCGGAGTATCACAGGACTCTGCATGCAGTAGATCGTTAAGTCAGTTACTACCGGTACCTGGGGAGTACACGAATGAGGGGGAGGGAGTGGGTGCCTAATTAATCCGCTTTTGGAACGCTCAGTAAAAGGTGGGAATACCGTTAAAGAAGTCGCCCGGAGGGAGGACGACGGGAATTATCAAGTAATTCAGGGCGTCGAGGCGCGTCCGTGCGGACAGGGCCAACTACTACTGGAGAAATCGTGCTTATCGTGCCAAGCTTGTCTCTCTCTCTCTCACTCACACTCTTTACACATCTCGGGGAGGGGCTCTTTTGGTTATTCTTTGGTCGTTACCTGCGGTTGGATATCGATCCTCTCCTTCTGATGCTGCGTCCAACAGGGGAGAATTTATGGTTAAATTTTACTGTGCAGTGGTTTTTTCGTGAAGTAACGAGCTACTGAGAATGGGAGTTCATGCATTTGGAGAAAACAATTCTCGAATTATGAATATTGCTTGCAAGTGAAGCATTTCGGCAACTTTTTAAATGAGAAAATTTTTTTTCAGTTGAAAGCAAATTCTTAGTTCGAGGATTTTTTTTACCTGAAAAGTCCGCGAGACGACAGATTGATTATTCTAGTTATGTCCCGTTTAGGAGGTTTCAAGGTCATATCAAGATTCGTTGATAACTAGATAAAAAATTATCTCTAATAAATAACAATATTAGGAATCGAACCTCCATAATTTTTGAATTTTTTAATGAAAAAATTTCACTCAATTATTTATTAAGAAGGTGTAGTCTAGAGGAAAACTACTGCAGATTCTTTGTGGTTTAGGATATTTCACGTTTTAGATAGAATTCAAGGAAATTCATTCCTTGATTCATAACTTGATTGAATTGTCAACGGAACATGAATATTCAAGAACAAAATGACATGAATTTTCAATTTTTCCGGAAATTCTCCTGATTTTTCCGAATTTTCGCGGACTAATTGATTTTTCAGTGCCACGATTTCCTGAAATTTCAGTGGAAATTAAACACGATAAAAATTTCCGGGATTCGTACTCGACTCTGTCAAATCCTGGGAAGACCTGGAACTCCAAAACGGGACAAAACGACAATAATTCCGTCAGGATTTTTCAGGCCAAAATATTCGACTCCGGCTGTTCATTCATCTCATTGTTAAAAAGTTCTAGCGAGAAAAATGTAGTTGAAGGAATATTTGTGAGTTAAAATCACTGCAAATCACTCGCAAATCCTAAAATTTTCGTAATATACTGACAAGACTCACGTTTCAGCTGTACAAAGGTTAGTTGATCGATGGCACGCCTGACGGGTTTGTCATCCAGAGTAAGATCTAGTAACGGTAGACGTGCCATCTCCTGTACGCCCTCGGCAGCACCCCAGGAGCCAGCGGCTGTTGCAGCCCTAACGGATAACATACCACCAATCTGCAGGAAAGCCGAGCTGTCCGTTTCCTTGAGCGCTTCAATGCAGAATGTCAAAAGGGCGGTGGTGGCTTGCAGATGAGTTGCGCATCTCGCAACTTGATCCCTCAGTGATCTCACTCGGGCGTCTCTAGTCTGTCTCGCTGCCTCGATTAATCGTGATTTTCTCGACTGCAGCATTGTAACCAAACTCGCAACCCTATCCTCAACCTCGTCCTCGAGGGTTGCACATTCCTCCTGAAAATGATAATGAACGGTAAACATTATTGGAATTTAACCCAGTGGGTACGATTTTCATGAACAGACTCGGGGGATTAAAGTGAGGGACGGGGGGTGTTTGGGTATGCGGGGCTCTACATTCCGGGAATTGCTTGCTTGGTATTTACGGTTTTATTTTGATGAACATTTTTAATATCGAAGGTACTTTATAGTAATGAAGCTTTTATTCAGACTTCAACCTCAGATTTGGATTTTTATTCATTGAATAAATTTTTTTTTCAAAACATGAGAAATCGTAATTTTTATTGGCGTTTTTGACTGAAGAAATGATGAGATTGTTGCTATTTACGTGATACTGCTGAGGATTTCGGGCTTTATTATTAATAAATATGAATATTTCAAGGAGTCTAGAATTAAAATATTCATAATTGAGATTTTTGGAACTGTAAGTCACAGGTCTATGAGAATTTTCAATGTTGCGAAGTTTAATTTAATTTAATATCGAGTCGTTGAAACAGAGTAATGGGTATGCGGGGCTCTACATTCCGAGAATTGCTTGCTTGGTATTTACAGTTTTATTTTGATGAACATTTTTAATATCGAAGATACTTTATAGTACTAAAGCTTTTATTCAGACTTCAACCTCAGATTTGGATTTTTATTCATTGAATAATTTTTTTTTTCAAAACATGAGAAATCGTAATTTTTATTGGCGTTTTTGACTGAAGAAATGATGAGATTGTTGCTATTTACGTGATACTGCTGAGGATTTCGGGCTTTATTATTAATAAATATGAATATTTCAAGGAGTCTAGAATTAAAATATTCATAATTGAGATTTTTGGAACTGTAAGTAACAGGTCTATGAGAATTTTCAATGTTGTGAAGTTTAATTCAATTTAATATCGTGTCGTTAAAACAGAGAAATAGTTTCCAGGAGTTAAATACACTTTAGTTGAGTTAAATGAATAGATTTATGCAAATACATCGCACATAGTATGAAGAAGGCATATGCTATATACTATCCCTTCATTTCTTAGTAATAATTTAAACGGTTGAATAGAAATTTTCATTTTTATTCGTATTTTTGTTCACGTCGACTAAAGAATTTTTTTTTAAACACGAATAATCGTTATTTGATCCAAATAACTTCGTTGGTATTTACGACTCTACTTTGATTAACATTTTCAACTGAGGAAGAAGTATAGAACTTTCAAGAAGTATAGAATCGAAATAGTTAATATAGAAAAATAGTTTCTTGGAATTGAATAACTTCAACCCAATTTTTCTTTTCATTTTCATTCACATCGAATAAATAGTTTTTTAATTATGACGAAACATTGTTCCAGCCCAAATGACCACTTTATCAACATATAATAACCCTTCGTTGGGAGTGAATGAATTAATTTAATATAATGGAAATGTTTCCATTGAAATAAACATGAGTTTATTAATTTCCAACAAAATCAAAATTAAATTTGAATTATTAATCTTGAAATTAATACAAAAATTTTAAATGAAGACTTTTATTTTATTCAAATACCATTATTCAAATTGTAGCTATCAACAATACCCCCCTCGTAAAAAATCGTGTTTTTCTACAAAAAATGCCTGAAGATATTTTTATCAGCTCGACATCCCCAATTAAGACAACTTTAAGACACTCTTCCCCTCGCTCACGTCTGAATATTTATGAAAGTCATTACCCGAGTAATCGAGGGGGTAAAACGGAAGGTGAAAATACCCCTTAAAATACCTACAATTTTCCTCCAAGGCTGAGTAAAATTTCACTATAAACTTCATTGCCCCCAGCACATATTGCTTTACGCTCCAGTGTCAAGTGCCATTTTCTTGCGGCAAAATGACATCACCCCCTTTCACTTAACTCCCCCCCACCCCCTCCCACCTCGTGCAAGTAAACAACCGATCATTTTGCGTGAAATAGAAACGTGACACTCAAGTTTTTATCACAAGTGCAAAAGGATCCTTACGTAAAGCCCCGACGAGACATTTTCCTCTCCAATTGTTTTGGATAATTAAATCGCAATTCATTGAATTACCTCTCAACCCCCGGACAACGCAAAACTGAGGACTTTGGTCAATGGAATAGTCAGCGTTACGTTTGTCTCACAAACATTTCAGGGTGAATAACAAAGGAGGACAACGTCAATCGTATTCCCAGGGAAATTGTTCAGATACAGAAAGTAGAAGAGGCAACAATAAAGTACTTTCCCCCGCTGGGTTTCCTAATTTAATTCACCCTAAAATCTTTTTCACTGAGTGGTGGAGAGGGACTATAGAGCGTCACTTGCAACTGTCACAGTGCTGTACCGGTTTAATCTAATTTCGCGGACAAAGTTTTTATTTTTCACATTGAAGGAAGGAGAGAATGTCAGTGCAGCCACTACCGTAATTCTCCTCAACTTTTATTATAATTTTTCTCTCATACATTCTTCCTTCTTAGTTTTGTGTTTTCATTTATCACTGCCTACGTAATTATAATAAACGCCCGGGGATTTTAACATTTTTTTGTCAAGTCCAATGCGCTGTATTCGCGTCTCATATTCTGTTTCTCTTCTTTTTTTTTGAGAATGCTCCGGGCATTTCGCACTCTTTTCCCCAGTTTCATACGCCCGAGCTTTTTTCCTTTTCAATTCTCTCTCGTGTACACGTGTGGAAATAAAAATGCCACGACTGTGCATCTGGTGTTGTGACATGCAAGGCCTAGTAGATGTATATACTCACATGCACTTTATCCGTCATCCCTTTGAGTCTCTGGATGAATTCTGTCGTCGAGCGGGCACGCTCCGACAACTGCTGGAGATTCTGTGACAATTCCGTCTGTAACATCAGAGAAATATTGATCGTCAGTGCTTCTCAGGTACTAGTTTCATTGGACAGGAGCAACGAGCAAACGTTTTTTTTATTATCAAGTGTAAAGAGTTGTTTGTGCTCGTATTTGACGTTTTATTTGACGCTTTTTGACGAGTTTTTTTATTCAGCAAGAATCTTGTGAATGTTGGAAGTATTGGGAATATTCATCTGAATATTAATCTCAATTAAACAATTCAATTACATCCCACCGATTATTCTGAGTGGATAGAATAATATTTAATTGAGAAATAATTCATGTTTCATGTTATGTCTTAAAAAATTTGAGGTTTCACTGAATTGCCAGTGAAATCCCAAATTTTTTAAGCGCATTGAGATGAGAATTCTTTAATGTACAGGAATTTTCAATGAAATAATGAATATTGATAATGAATAGTGCTGAATTCCGATGAATTTTCAAGTAATTGGAAATTCTAGAACATATTTACCGGCATTTCCCTGATTTCTACTAATTCTGGGGGAATAATTGAACTTGAATTTGCACTTCTCATTGATTTTTCCATGAAATTCTGAATTTTCATTGACAAAATTCCTTAAAATTTCAGTGAAACTAAAATGTGATGAAAATTTCCAAAAAATGTACCGGAAATTTCAGCCCAAAATTGTTAACTGTGCTCTTTTCAACCAGAATTCAGTTAATCTTCAGAATGCGGAAATAAATTTAAATTCAACCCACAATACTCGGCACTCCACATATTCTTCCATGATATTTTACAAATAAAAAGTAGAAATGTCTGCTCCTGCATTGCATTTTGCATTTCGATGCGAATAAAATGCTGACCCCTCCCTCTCCCCTCACCGCATCGCAATATACAAATGCTTTTGATGATTGTCAAGCGTGAATACTTGTGCCAATTCATATTTCAAACATAATTTAATTTTCATCGACTATAAAATCTTCTAAATACTCAAAATATTCAGAATATTTAATTAAAAATTGACGAATTATTAATTTCTATTATCTCTCTCATTCCCTTGCAATTTCCATATTCAATAATCAAAATATTGATTAAAAATCCACATAAAGCAATGATAAAATACTAATTATGAAATAATATAACCATAAATTGACGAATCGATGTATTCTGTCGCGTTTCCCCTCGTAATTCGCTTTTTCCACTCATAAATATTCAGGATGCACAAATAAATTGAAATTCAATGCACAAAATTCCGCATATCACATATTCCTCATGTTCATAATAAAAATAAAAAGTGAAGGCATCTTTTTTACTCATTCCAGAGTGAGAAAATATTCTCCATATTTATTGAAGCGGCATTTCGATACAAATATAAAGGCAAATCCCCCCCCCCCCGAGTGATGTTAGCATTGTCGCGTACACAGTTTCTCACGTATCTGCAATATCTCGCGGTGAACATCTAGGTGCAAAAGAAAACTTGATTCTGTATTCCATGTGGCAAACGTCTAGCATTCGTGGAACTCTCATTCGTGATGTGTCGGTTGAATCGATACTCGGACAGTTTTGCCAATCGATAGTGCACGCAATCATTGGTATATACGATTGAGGATAATACGATACCAATGTGCATGACGAGGAGAGAGATGTGGAGGTTATACCGCATGGTATCTCATATCTCTGAGGGTATCGTCAAACGTTGGAAAAATCGATTCATCCGACACCCGCAGAGAGACACCCACTGTGCAGTGCCATGACTCTCGGCATGCGTGTATTTGTTTACACGTGGATTTTCACCAGAGGCGGAATGTGCGGCATTGTTCGTTAACGGTGCAGTCCGTTATTTGTTGTCCCCGGGGGAACTTTTCGAGGGTGAAAAATAGAAATTATGGGAAAATATCAAAAGTCAAACGTGAATGCAATCAACGTAATGATGATTTTTGGAAGTGGGAAAATGTTTGAAGGGAAAGTATAACGAGCTGGTGTGACCCAGAGAATTTTGGGGAGCCGGGAAATGATCTCGAGGGCTGCGTGATTATTTTTCAATTTTTTCATATTTTTTCACACGTTTGTTTTTTTTTTGTTATTTTTAATTGTTTTATGGTTTTATGATTCTTTTATATTCTTCAGAGGATTTTGTCGACATTTTTTTTATTAAAAATCTTATAAATGTTGAACATGTTGAGAATGTTCCGTTAAAAATTGATGAATCCTTCATTTTTTAAAAATCTTGCTCATTGAATTTCAATTTTTGTATTCAATAATTTGGATATTAATCTCACTTTAGTATAATATAATATGATGGAAAATGAAGATACATAATTTTGGATAAATTAATTATATAAATCACTCAGAGAAATTAGTGGAGAGTACAAATGAGGACCTTTTGAACGGAGAAAAATAGAAAAATTAAGGGAAAATATCAAAAGTCAAATGGGACTGCAATCAACGTAATGACGATTTTTGTTCGTGGGAAAATGTTTGAAGGAAAAATATAACGAGTAGGTGTGATCCAGAGAGTTTTCTGGAGCGCTGAAATGCTCTCGAGGACTGCATCATTATTTTTCAATTATTTCATGCTTTTTTAATATTTTTTTGCACGTTCGTTCTTTCCTTGTTCCTCTTTTCAATTGTTCTGTTTTTTTTTTCTATATTCTTAACATTTTTCATTGAAAATCCTATAAATATTAAAAATGTTGAGAATGTTTCGCTAAAAATTGACGAGTAATTTATTTTTTACTTTTACCTTTCTCACTCAATTTTAATTTTTCATATTCAGTAATCTGAAATAAACTGAATAGATATAATTTTATATATAAAAAAATTGTAAGTAGATGACCCCGAGAAATTGGTGGAGTTATTAACAAAAATAATTGACAATCTTATCATCTGAATATTCTAAAAAAGAAAAATTAATTGACTCTCTTCACTCACAAGTTGATTTCAAGAATCGCGATATGAATTGAATCATCTCAAAGTCAAACAACACGAATTCGCCGGGGAATAAAAATAAAATTGAGAAGAAATCTTCGGTAACTCGATCCCTCAATCTGATCGGATTTCTCGGTGTTTTTCTTTTTACTGCCTTTAGAAATATGAGAGCGCACGCGGTAGGTATGACAAAGGGTGCTTTTCTCACTCCTCAATTCACTGTCACCCGTGTCCACCTTTCAAATCGCCTCTGTGGACCCAATAGTCCGCCCTCCTCCCTTCCTTTTCCACTGCCGGATCTCAACATTGGAGACTCGAGCGACTCGACAAAATCTTATTTGCTCGATAAGACCGAATTTAGTTTTTTTCACTGCTTCCTCTTTCATCCCTTTCCCCCCCCCCCTTTTTTTTTATTGAGCTTGGGCTGGGCATCTTTCCTCCGAACACTCGTGACTCCTCTCTACTCCCTTCGATACAAGCCCCTCCCTATCGAGCGAGAGAGGACCGCGGTAAATGCGGTCAAAGCGCCGCTAAACCGCAAACCAACGGCGAGCGTGAAGAGACTATGAGGGGGTTTTTGTTGGGATATTCCGGGGCTTCACGCTTCAGTACTGTATTTCAAGCCACTGTACCTTCCGCAATATAAATATTACGATGATGATCGTAATATTTCGTGAAAAATGACGAATAATTATTGTTGAAACTTTTTGAACGAGTTGAGGATTTTTACATAGTTCTTTAACGAGTTGAAAATTTTAATTTTGTCTTGAACTGATAGATATACTATTAGAAAAAATAATGAAACTTCAAAGTTTGCTAGAAATTCAACGGAACATTCTCTGATTTGCTTGAATTTTCAATAAATTGTCAATTTAAAAATATATTTAATGGAATTTTCATCATTTTTTTAAATAATTGAATTAAAATTATAAGTGGCAATGATTTTCCCATTAAATTATGAATTTTCAATTACGAAAAAAGTGCATTTTCAAATTTTACTTAAAATGCTACGGAATTCCGATTTTTTTAGCAACAAAAAGACAAGAATTTCCTAATTTCCCTGGATTTTCAATGAATTGCGAATTCAAAAATATATTCCATTAAATTCTATTCATTTCCATTGCGTTTCTTGCAATAATTGAATTAAAGTTTACAATTCGCATTTATTTTTACATCAATTTGTAAATTTTTGAGGGCAAAATTTCCTAGAATTTCAGTGGAACTATAACCATAACAAGACAACAATTCAGTTTCAATAATTGCGCTTCAATAGTTGAGCATAAAATTCAAAATGTCCTCTAACGCATCCGCATAAATGTAAAACGACCCAGTATAATTGCACACCCCAACTCACCAAAAGTTTAATTCTTTCTTCAACTGATAGATATAAAATTTACACTTTACATGGTAAATATGCATAAAGACTCCACTCGCAATTTTTCTCTGCAAGTTAGTAAATTAGAAATTATTACCATTAGTCTGTAAATCCTTAATTATTGCTTAATTGAGTTTAACTTAAATTTTCCTAATCAATAATTGAATTGAAATTTACAGTTCGCATTGACTTCTCCGTCAAATTGTGAATTTATAATACCGAAATCACTTGGAATATCAGCAGAACTTTAATCGTAACAAGACAACAATTCAGTTTCAATAATTGCGTTCAATAGTGGAACATAAAATTCGAAATGTCCTCTAACGCATCCGCATAAATGTAAAGCGACTCAGTATAATTGCACCCCCCGACTAGTGTGGGAACTTCACTTTTAGGTTGAGTATTGTTATATGACCGGTTTCAATTTGCTGCTCAACCTCAGCTCACCTCCACCATTTACCCCCCCCCCCCCCCCCCCCCCC